>NW_004955475.1:3158913-3171936 GCF_000276665.1 Chinchilla lanigera
CCATGTGCAGCTGAGAAAAATGTGTATTCTGATGTTGTGGGGTGGAACACTCTGTAGACATCTACTAAGTCCATTTGTTCACAGCTTTGGTTTACATCTGTTATTTCCTTGCTAAGTTTTTGTCCGGTTGACCTATCTCTTTGTGTCAATAACACTAACATATATTAAGAAAACCTTTTAAAAATAGTTGATTATAAAAATTGTAAAAAATATAAAAATAATAACTGCTTGTTTATTGTTTTTTCAGTCTATCAGTAAAACAATTTGTGAAGTCTTAAAAGATAATTTCCAAAACTTCTCAATGGCAAAGGTAAACATTAGCACTGGACATGATGGTGATTGTTTACACAAGAGTAAGACATCTAAAGGTTCTCTCTTTTTGGAGGAGAAGACTATTATTAATGAAACTAGATGAGCATGTAGTGGAACATAAAATAACATCTAGGACACAAGTCAGTAACCCATCACTAAAATAAGAAGCATTTTCTAATTGCAAATACATCCATTATGAAAATTCTTGGCTCCTAGGACAGTGGTGTCAGTGGGAAGAGTTTAAGTCCATGCCCTGAGCCCCTTCCATTCTTGCCAGGACATTGGTGCCAGTGGAAAGAGAGTAAGCCTGTGCCCTATTCCACCTCCATTGTCTCCAGGATGGTGATACTGGCAGGAAGAGTATAAACATAAGCCTGAGACTTCATCATTGTACCCTGCATGGCACTGGCAGTGCTGGCAGCAAGAGTGTAAGTCCATGCCCTGCACCTCCTCCATTGTACCCAGGAAGGTGGTACCAGTGAGAGAAGTATAAGTCCGTGCCTGGTGCTTTCTCCATAGCTCTGGGACAGTAATGCCGATGAGAGAAATGTAAATTTATGCTCTTTCCTTCTTCCATTTTCCCAGGACAGTGGTGCAAACAAAAGGTTTTTAAACTCACAGCTCTCCCTTCCTCCATTGTTCCTAGACAGTGGTACCAGCAAGTGGAAAGATCTGGTGAAACAGACACGTCCTAGGAAAACTGTGACATCAATGATTAAGGTTATCTAATATTAGAAATCTAAAAGTATCAAAACAGAAAACAAAATAAAATAGAAAATAAAAACTGACAAAAAGAAGATGCAAAATGCAATCCCAACTGCCCAGCCCACCCAGAACAAGTCCAGAACACAAAGTGATAGAGGAAATTCAAATCCAACAAATGGAACTCTCTGAAATGATAGCATCAGAAGTGGAAAAACAAGTGGAAGATGCCATAGAAAAATATCTTTAAGGTGTAAAAAGAAATTACTGTCAAAATAAAAGACATTAAAACAGACAGATAAGCAAATAGAGAAGCTCAGGAAAATGATGGAAACTATGAATCCCAAACACAGATGAGAAATGGAATCAATGAAACAAATCAAGACAAAAGTGCATGAGTTTAGAAACTACATTGAAATTACACATAACAGACTGAACGAAGGTGAGGATAAAATATCAGATCTAGAAGACAGGAATGCAACTAGCTACCAGAAAAAGAAAGATATTTTAAAGATTGCAAAAGACCACAAAAAATCAATGCAACAGCTACAGGATAAAGTAAAGAACAACATAAGACTGGTTGGAATCAGTGAAAGAGCTGAAGACAGCACAAAAACCATTAAAAATCTCTTAACAGAAATAATGAAAGGAAACTTTCCAAATATGGATAAAGAACTTTTCAAATGAATAAACAAAGCATGCAGAAGTCCAGGTAGCCATGACCAAAATAAATCCACACCAAGGCTTGTAATAATCCAGATTCCAGAAATTCAGCACAAGGAGAAAGTATTACAAACAACTAGAGAAAAGAAATATATCACCAATAAAGGAAACCATTAGAATCCCAGCAGACTTCTCAACACAAACCTTAAAACAAAGACAAGCTTGAAGTAAAATATTTCAAGCTCTAAAGGAAAATAATCTTCAACTCAAATTGATGTACCAAGTAAAACTATCTTTCAACGTTTATGGAGAAATAAGATACTTTTATGACAAGGAACAACTGAAGAAATTTATTGCTCCAAAAGCATCTCTACATATTCTATGAAAGACATATTAGAAAGAGATAATAAAGACCAGAAATACAGGAACATCAATAGAAAGAAGCCACCAGACAGGGCAAGCAACTACATAGCAGAAAGACATGGAGCAAACATCAGGGAAATCATATGAAAAAGAAAAGCCAATATATATCACATATAACCATCAAAGTAAATGATCTCAACTCCCCAATCAAAAGAAATAGACTGGCAGAATGGATCAAGAAGGAAGATCCAACAATATGCTGTATTGAAGAAACACACTTAACCACTCCCCTCCAAAAAATGCATAGACTGAAATTTGAAGGATGGAAAACCACTCTCCATGCCACAGGATCCCAGAAAAAAAGCAGGGGTAGTTATTCTACTTGCACACAATGCCAATTTCAAGCTAAAACTGATCAAAAGAGACAAAGAAGTTCACTACATACTCATTAAGGAAAATCTTCAAGAAGAGATAACAATCATAAATATGTATGCACAAAACATAGGTCCACCCAACCACATACAACAAGTATTATATGATATGAAAAACCAAATGAACACTAACAAATTGTAGAGGGGATTTTAATACCTCACTCTCACAAATGGATAATCAATTAAACAAGAAAATCAACAAACAAATATTAGAATTAAGCCAAGACTGTGAACAGATGGACTTGGTAAATATCTAGAGAGTGTTTCACCTTAAATCATCAGAATGTACATTCTTCTCAGCTTCACATGGGATGTTCTCAAAAATAGATCATATATTGGCTGAAAAACATGTTTAAGTAAATATAAAGGAATTTAAATGATCCTATGCATACTTTCTGATCATAGTGCAATGAAACTGGAAATCAATTACAAGGGAACCCAGAAAAACTACATTAACACATGGAAATTTAACAACACCCACTGAAAAACCAATGGATCACCAAGGAAACAAAAACCAAAAATAAACAGTTTATAAAATTAAACAACAATGCTGATACAATTACTGAAACTTATGGGATGAAATGAAAGCAGTCGTATAAGGGAAATTTATAGCAATGAACTCACACATCAGGAAAGTAGAACAAGCTCAAATCAACTAATAAATATTTTTTGTTCCTCAAATTATTTCTTATTTTAAAGAGACAAAAAAGACAATAAAATGATACCGAATTTCAAAACAAGATGATAGGAAATTAACAATAGATATTATATTGCATATTGTTATCTTCAATGTAGTTGCTGAGATTACGAGGTACAGGCAGGCAAAACTGATCAAACAATATAAGCGCTAAAGATTCCTTTCAATGAACTAATATAAACTAATAGTACATTTATCTTAGCTATCTTTTGTATATATGCATATCTTTTCCCCTTCCTTCTTTTCTCTTTTTCCCCATCCTGGTTTTTCTTTCCTTTTGACCAGTTTCTTTCTCTTGCACTACGTCTATTGTACCTTTTGGCCCTTATTTACTCTTTAAATTTCTTACACTAGGGAGACAATAAGATGTTTACAAATGTGATTCTAGCTTATTTCACTTGAGTTTGGCTTCTAGTTGCATCCATTTACCTATAAATGCATTGAGTTTATCCCTCTTTATTGCTCAGTAGTAATTATTATATAAAAATACAACATCTTTTTTACCCATTCCTCAGTTGATAGGCATTTGGGTTGTTTCCAAGATTTAGCTATGACAAATTAAACAACCTCATATTGAACATCAAACTTCTAGATAAAGAAGACCGAATCAAATCCAAAACCCATACAAAGGATGTGGAAAAGCACTCTACAGTTTACCTTTCAATTTATTACCTATATGGGACTTTGAGTCTGACTGGACCATATGATTGTATGTTTTGGAGGAAGTCTAGCAAAAGCATTAGTGTATAAGGAAATTAAAGCAGAACTTTAGTCCCTGTGGAATGCTGCTGGGACAGCACTAGATGCTTTGCTGAGATATGTCTGATGTCTAGCGAAGTCAGAGTTCAGTTCCTGGGATAATTAAACTATATTGCTCTCACTAATCCCATTGATGATTCCTCTGATTTCCCCTGTTCCTGCCTTTTGTGAAAGAATCCAAATAAAAGGTTAAAAAATTGCAATCAAGTCTTTCAGTTCTGGAGGCTGTAGCCCCTGATCCCATAATTCTGTCTCTCTTGTTTTTCTCATCATCTCCCACAATTTGTTTTTGGAACCCCACACAAGAATCAGCATATTGGTGAGCTGAACAGGGACCTGAGAACAAAAGTAGTCTTTGAGACTTCAGAAAGGGATTCAGTGCTCAGCAGACTTCAGAAAGGGATTCGGTGCTCGGCAGACTGGAGAAGAGTCAGGTATATACAGGTAGGTAAGCCCAATCTCCAGGATTTCTACATCACGGTTACAGTAGGAACTTCTCCATCTCAACTACAAGTATATATTCAGGTTCTAAAAACTTTGCTGAAGAGCTCAGGGATAAAAGTGAAACCACAGTCTTTTACGGAATTGTTTTCTTTGACATGAAAACAATGTTACTGGTTTGAACCAAAGGGACATAATGTTTTAAACTTAAAGCAGTGAAGACTGGTTATGAAGGCTCTGAAACATGCTTATCAACAAGGGAATCTTATTCTTTTTGTTTTGTTTTGTTTTGTTTTGTTTTTCTCCGGTACCGGGAACTGAACTCAAGACCTTGCGCTTGCCAGGCAGGCGCTTTTGCCGCTGAGCTAAATCCCCAGCCCCTGGAATCTTATTCCTTTACATGTTTGGTCCTTGTGTAATTTAATAACCTTGGCTTTAGAACCCATGCAATCTGAATCAGAACTGGAGATCTTGCAGGATGTGAGAAATGAGAAAGGCAAAGTCAGCTCTGATTCTGTATCAGATTATAGTTCACCTGAGGAGACTTTACTGCTTCAGGGTCAGGGACAAATTACAGAGGATGAAGGGAAGTATGGATCTTTTGGGAATCTTTTTGCTACACTAAAACTTGCCTTACCCAAAATTGACCATAAGAAAAGGAAGTTAGATCTTCCTCCACCTCCCTCCTTTGTCTCTCAAGTGTATTTTGCACAGCCCTCAGCCCCAATATATGATAAGTCTAACCCTTTTTTGAATCCACCTCAGTTAACTGTTCAAATATCATTGCCCATGACTACAGTCATAAAGGCTGTTGCCCAAGCCAACCAGAAAGGTGATTTGCATACTTGTAAGGCTTTTGCTATGTATCCAGTTATAATTACTCAACTAACAGGTGATCAGGAAAATCCCGAAGGCTCTGTTTGATATGGTCATGCTCCATTTTCCTTCAAAACCATTAAAAACAATTGAAGCATGCTTGTGTTTCATACAGAGTGAATTCTCCTTATACCTTTGAATTGATTTTGGGGCTGGCTGAAACTGACCACTTAATTCCATGGGACTGGGAAATGTTTGGATGCACAGTTCACAGTTCAGCTGAATTCTTTCCATTTAAAGCATGGTGGAGAGATGAGGCAGAATTAATGACCCATCACAATGCCCATGCCGATCCACTAGCTCCTATTTCATGGGCTCCAGTGATTGGTTTGGCATTAACTGAATGGTCCAATATGATGATACTGCAATTGTCCAGACAAGAATGTATTTTTTCCAAGTATGGGAGAAGATTGCTTCTCTTTACCAAACTGTTCCCTTTGCGGTTCAGGTCATTCAAAGTGCTAATGAAATTTATGTAGAATTTATAGCTAGATTAAAAGAAGTACTTCAAAAACAGTGTCACAACCTGCTTTGAGGGAATTATAATTACAAATAATATCTTATGATAATGCTAATTCAAAATACAAAAAGGTCTTATGGCCATTAAAATCTCAGGATACTTCAGATGAGTATATAAATGCTTGTCAGGATATAGAATCAGAAACTTTTGAAGTAGGGTTGGTTGTAACCACTTTAAAAGGAACCTACCCATTCACCACAAAGAATGTTAAATACTTTGAGTGGGGCAAAATAGGGCACATGAAAAAGGAATGTAGATCAGGAAAACAAAGAACTGAGACCCAGATAAAACAAAAGTGTGTTGCTCCAGAAAAGCCTTTACTTTGTAAGGACTATCTTAGACATCAGAAAGAACGGCACTGGACTCATCAGTGCTGATCAAAATACCACAAAGATGGCACTCCTTTGATGCTATCAGGAAACTTCAGTTTGGGCCCAGCCCAGGGCCTGAGGACAAACAATATGGGGAGTCATCAGGCATTTCTAGTCAGCAATGTCTATGACCATGCTCAAGCACACTCAATGATCTCTTCACTGCCACCACGATAGCACAACCCTTGATATTCCCTGCCTGGAAAATGTCATGTTATCCCCTGCTTTAGGAGTTCATAAACTTAGAACTGGGATTTATGGGCCTCTACCTGATGGAACTGTTGATTTGCTTGTGGGGAGACTTTAATTTCTAAAGGGATTATAGTGTAAATGGTGGTGATGGACTGGGATTATAAAGATGAAATTCAGGTTATAATGAAAACCTTACAATGATTCAAATTGAAGCAGGAGATTGTATAAGCCAATTATTACTACTGACATATATAAAAGGTCATGCTACTTCCTTAGAGCATATTGGGGGTTTTGGAAGCATGGGAGAAAAGATTTTTTGGCAAACTTATAGGGGATGAATGATTTGAGTTACAGCTAAAAATAGATGGAAAATTTTTATAGGGTTGATGAATACAGGTGCTAATGTCATCATAATTTCTTGTCAACACTGGCCTAAACTTTGGCCTACCATGAAGGTGCCTATGCTTTTCTCTGGTGTCAGAACAATGACAGATGTTCAGTAAAGTGTTGACATTCTTCAAATTTCTGGTCCAGAAGGACAAACAGGCATTTTAAAACTGTATGTTGATGATATAGCAGTGAATTTATGGGGCAGGAATTTGTTAATGAAGTGGGAAGCATATATAAGCATACCATATATATCATGTCAGACAAAAAAATAAGATGGCCCCAATGCATTATAATCCTTGTGAAGTTGAAAGCTGTGTACAAGCACCTGTCATTTCCAAGGAGAGACACGGTCTTGGATATCCAAATTTAGAGCAGAAGCTGGGCAAGCTGGTGCATGCCTGTAATCCTAGCACTGGGGAGGCTGAGGCAGGATGAGCTGCAAGTTTGAGACCAGTCTAGACTACAGAGTGAGCTCAAGGCCACCATGAACTGCGTAGTGAGACTCTCTTGAAAAGACAAAAAAAAAAAAAAAAAAGAATACAGGCCACTGAGGAAAAAGGATTTGCTTTATCTTTAAAATGGCTTACTAATAAACTGATTTTGGTTGAACAGTGCCTTTTCCTAAGAAAAATTAGAAGTCCTAAGAATATTAATACAAGAAAAATTATCAGAGGGGCATATTGAAGAATCCTCTCATCCCTTGAATTTCTTTGTATTTTTTATTAGAAAGAAAGCAGGTAAATAGAGAAAAATTAATGAGGTTATTCAATCCTTCAGTCCCTTACAAGCTGAACTATCCTCCCTTGTCATACCTAAGAATTAGAAGTTTGTTGTTCTAGACCTTAAGGATTTTTTTTTACCATTCCTTTACAACCAGCTGATAGGGAAAAATTTGCATTTACTATACTTACTTTCTATAACCAGGAGTTAGTAGAAAGATATCATTGGAAAGTACTTCCTCAAGGAATGCTGAATAGCCCCAAACTTTGCTAATATTATGTTAATAAACCTTTAGAATTATTGCAAAAAGATTCCCAGGTGCTCTGATTATTCCCTAAATAGAAAATGTTCTTTTTTTCCTGCTAGTTCAGAAAAGTACTTGCAGGAAATATTCTGTATAGCCAAGCAGTTGTTGATTAACTTTGGATTACAGATAGCCCTAAATAAAATTGAGACTGACTATCCCATTACTTATTTAGGTAATGTTCTTCAAAAACAACATATAATTCCCCAAAAGATCAATATTCATAAGGATCAGTCTCTCATCCTTAATGATTTTGAGAAATTATGATGAGATATTAATTGGTTACCTCCTTTTTTAGCCATTCCTATTTATGCTTTACAACAACTTTTTAATACTCTTAAAGGGAATCCAGCATTAGATAGCCCTCAATGCCTTACAACAGAAAGAGGAAAGAATTTATCTTGGGTAGGACAATAAATACATAGAGCTCAACTAATTCATATAGATTTAATCCAAACCAGTTATACTCTTACTTTTGCCGTAATCTTATCCTCCTAAAGCTATATTATGGCAAGAAGAAGCTGTATTAGAATGGGTTTTTCTTCCACACCAGGAACAGATGTAGCTCACTACGTACATAGATAAAATAGTTTTAATTGTGTTTAAAGGTCAATCTCTCCTATGGTAGCTATCGGGAAGAGACTCTGAGTGTATTGCTTTTTCCTTTGACAAAATAGCAGATACACCAGGCATTACAAATGAGTGACTAGTGGCAAATTGGGCTTAGTGACTATATGGGAAAGATAAACAATCACTTTCTTAATTCTAAGCTTTTACTGTTTCTTAAATAACATAATTGGATTTTACCTACAATTGTATGTTCTGGACCTGAAGAAGATGCATATTATACTGATGGTAACAGCTGGGTAATGGAAAAGCTGGATTTTTGGAAGAATTTCAAAGTATGGCTTATCCCTTTTCATTCTGCACAAAGAACAAAACTTCAGGCAGTTACCCAACTTTTATCAGATGTTCCAGAGTCCATTAATATTGTTATGGACTCTCATTTAATCATATAGAAACAGCCACTTTGTAAAATGATAATGACCTTGACCAATTGTTCTGCCAACTACAAAGTCATATTTGTAATGAAGATTTTTCTATTTCCATAACTCATATTTGTTCTCATTCACACCTTGCTGGCAATATGGTTAAGTACAAGAATGAAGTTGATCAAGTTGTTGCTATTTCTTCACAAGATACTTTAGTGACTCAATTTCATACTTTGACTCATGTAAATACCAAAGGTTTATATCAAAAATTTTCTCAACTTTCCATTCAATAAGCTCATAAAATCACTTTATCTTGTCATTCTTGGAGAACACTTAATAATCTTACTTTTCAGCCTGGAACTAATCCTAGATGATTATAAAGAAGTGAGTTGTGGCAAACGGATATAACACATATTCCTATTTTTAGGAAACTTGCTTTTGTACATGTTATTATTGACACATATTCTGGCATTATATGCACCTCTGCGTAATCAGGAGAAAAATTTATACATGTTAAAAATCATTGGTTAGAATGTTTTGCTATTATAGGTAAACTTAAAGCAATCAAAACTGACAATGGACCTGCTTATACTTCCCATTCTTTCCAAGAATTCTGGTCCTTGTGGAATATTAATCGGTATACTGGCATTCCATATAATCCTCATGATTCAGGTATGGTTGAAAGGGCATATGCTACTCTTAAATTCATGTTAGCAAAACAAAAGGGGGAGATAAGGATAGATGCTCACCATGTCAATTACTATATAAAGCCGTATTCACTTTAAAATTTCTGGATATTATTAAGGGTTCATCTACTATAGCAGCAGGAAAATATTGGGCCACCATTATTAAGGGGCTACCAGAACCAATAGGAAGCCTATCTTTTGGAAAGACATTTACACTGGAGGTATTGTTCAAACTTAGCATCAAGGATTGCTTGTGTAATTACAGACTCAGAAAAAAAAGTGCGATTACCTGCCAGAACTAGACCTCATCATGAAGCCACCAAAGAGTCAGATTCAGTTTGGATTCTCCAGTGGAAGGAGTGAGAGCAGGGCTGGGGATTTAGCTCAGCAGCAAAGCGCCTGCCTGGCAAGCGCAAGGTCCTGAGTTCGGTTCCCGGTACCAAAGAAAAAGCAAAAAAAAAAAAGAAGTGAGAGCAATTTCGCTGCTACATCACTCTCAGACACCAACAAGGAACACTAGAAACACACAACTCTCAATTTGGGGACAATTTAAGAAATTGACCCTAGATGCTGAGAAGCTGCTGAACTCCACTAGACAAGGGTTTTCAGCACTTGTATTTTTCTAAGCATGTTGACTACAATAGCCACCACAGTACATGCAACCTCTTAAGACAATTTGACACATCATTATTGGCATATATCCCAAATCCTCCACTAAATAAAATTATGGATTGGGCTGCTGCTTCTGCACCAATTTATGATAATGAATCTAGATGGCTTCTTGGATAATATGACACATGGAGATATTAATGCCAGGTGTGGGAGGAGCAAAAATAGAATATATTTGTCATATATGGCTTTTATCAGCTTGAGATAAAGACCATCTATCCCAATTTTCTGTAGGGTTTTTTTCATGAATGAGTTCTGGACTTTATCAAAATCTTTCTTTGCATCTATTGAGATGATCATGTGATTTTTGTCTTTCGCTCTGTTGATACAGTATATTACATTTATTAATCTGCATATAGTGAATCATCCCTGCATTCCTGGGATAAAACCCACCTGGTCATGGTATATACTCTTCTTGGTGATATGTTGAATTCTGTTTGTAAGTATCTTATTGATGATTTTTGGGTCTATGTTCATTAGGAAGACACACTTATAATTCTTTTTTCTTGGTTGTATCTTTCTCTGGTTTTGGTATCAGGATAATACTTGCCTCCAGGAAAGAGTTAGGGAGTATTGCTTCCCTTTCACGTCATTAAAAGTTTGAAGACTATTGGCATTAGATCTTCTCTCAATTTCTTATAAAATTCAACAGTGAATCCAACAGGGTCTGGACTTTTCTTTGTTGGTAAGTTTTTAATTACACTTTCAATTTCACTAGCTGATATTGGCTTATTGACAATTTTTATATCTTCTTGATTCAGCTTTGTTAATCCATATATATTTAGGAATCTTTCCATTTCTTCTGTTTCCCACCCTATGAGAGTAAAGATTTTCAAAGTATTTATTGATGATCTTCTGAATTTCCACAGGATTAGACTTCAATTTTACATTCCTCAATGCATGAATTTAATTTTTTTCTTTCCTTTTTTTGATAGGGTTGGCTAAAGGTTTATCTATTTTATTTTTTTCAAAGAACCAAGTCTTTGATACATTAATTCTTTGTACTGTTTTCTTGGTTTCCATTGTGTTAATTTCTGCCCTGATCTTTATAATTTTCTCACTTCTGTTGGGTACTCCTGTGTTTGGTGCATATATCTTTATGATCGTTTATTTTGTTGTGTCTTACTTTTCCTACAATCTTGAAGTGTAATATTTGATTGCTTATTTATGCTCCCTGTGTTTTAATAGTGTGATATTTCACTGCTATAAATTTCCCTCTTAGGACTGCGTTCTTATCACCCCATAGGTTTTGGTAGGTTATGTCTGCATTCTCATTCAGATGTAGATAGTGTTTATTTTCTTCATTTATTTCATCTGTGATCCATTGGTTGTTTAGGACGGTATTCTTTCTTTTCCACGTGTTTATGGAGTTTTTACTATTTCTTTCACCATTAATTTCTAATTTCATTGTACTGTGGCCACATATTATGCATGGGATAATTTCAATTCCTTTGCAGTTAACTTAAGCATGTACTGTTGGCCAATATATAGTCTATTTTTTATTTTGAAGGTAAAAGAATGAAAACAAATTAACAAACAAATGGACATAAACAAAACAACACACAAATAATAGAAGCAATACAGAATTTCAAACAAGGTGATAAGAAATTAACAATGGTTGCTGTATTACATATTGTTATCTTCAAAATGGTTGCTCAGTTAAATGAATATTGGCATATAAGATTGATCAAGCAAGGGCTGGGGATTTAGCTCAGTGGCAAAGCGCCTGCCTGGCAAGCGCAAGGTCGTGAGTTCGGTTCCTGGTACCAGAAAAAAAAAATTGATCAAGCAATTAAACATTAACTGTTCCATTCAATAATGTAATATAAATCAGTAGTACAACTCCTTTAGCTATCCTGTGTAGACATACTTTTTCCCTTCTTTCTTTCTTTTTTCTCTCACCCCAGTTGTTCTTTCCTTTTGAAACATTTCTTTCTGTCTCACATATCTATTATTCCTTTCAGATTTTAATTACTCTTTCAGGTACTTACACTAATGAGACAATATGGTATTTACACATGTGGGTCTGATTTATTTCTCTTGAGTATGGTGTCTAGCTGCATCCATTTACTTATAAAAGCATCGTTTATCTTTCTTTATAGCTGAGTAATATTCCATTATGTAAAAATATGACACCGTTTTTATCCATTCCTCAGTTAATGGGCATTTAGATTGCTTCCACGATTTAACTATTACAAATTGCAGTGGTATAAACATGGGTGCATATATATCACTGTGGTATGATGTTTCTAGTTCTTCTGCAAAAATATGCACAAAGGAACTAGCTCGGTTGAATAGGACCTCTAATCCTAGTTTATTGAGGAATCTCCACACTGCTTTCCACAGTGGTTGCACCAATCTACACTTCCACCAAAAGTGGAGAAGAGGTCCTTTTTCCCCACAGCCTCACCAGCATTTGTTATTGGTTTGCTTTCATGATAATAGTCATTCTTTCTTGAGTAAGATGGAATCTCAGTGTTATTTTAATTTGCATTTCTTGAATGACTAATGTTGTTGAACATTTTTTAATGTGTTTATTTGCCATTTGTATTTCTTTAACTGAGAAGTGTGTATTCATCAGAGATGCTCATTTTTAAATGGGTCTTTGAATTTGGATGGCCTGATTTTTTTTAATTCTTCATGTGTTCTAGATAAAAGTCCCTTGTCTGAGGGACAGTCAGCTAAAATTTTTTCCCAATTTGTGGGATTTCTTTTTACTCTGTTGGTGATTTCTTTCCATGTGTAAAAACTTTTTAATAACATGAGACAGCAGTTGTTGATTCTTTGAAGTGTTTCCAATGCAGTCTGTTTTTTGTTCATGAACTCTCTACCTACCCCCATGTCTTCAAGATTTTTACCTACTTTCTCTTCCAGTGGATTTAGTGTTTCTGTTTTAATATTTACATCTTTAATCCATTCTGACTTTAGTTTAGTG
>NW_004955475.1:3172266-3229242 GCF_000276665.1 Chinchilla lanigera
GGAATGTTTTCTCTACATCTGTGAGGTATACTAATGGTACTTTGATCAGAATTTCTTTGAATCTGTATAACCATTTTGGTAGTACTGTCATTTTCACAATGTTCGTTCTTACTATCCATGAGCAAGGAATAAATTTTGGATTTCTGAAATTCTCTTCAATCATTTTTTTCAGAATACTGTAATTTTCATTGCATATATGTTTTTCTTCTTCTGTGAGGTTGATTCCTATGTATTTGAATTTTTTGGATGCTATTGTGAAAGGTATGACTTCCCTAATTACTCTTTCAGTGTGTTTGTTGTTTGTATACAGGAATGCTATTGATTTTTGGATGTCGATTTTTTTATCAAGGTACACTACTGAATTTGTTTATTAATTATAGGAGTCTTTTGGTAGAGATTTTAGGGCTCTTCCTGTAAAGTATCATGTCACCTGTGAATAATGCTAATTTCATTTTTTGCTTTAATACCCTTATTGTTTTTACTTCTCCCTCTTGTATAATTGCTCTGGCTAGTGTTTCCAGAACTATGATGAATAGGAGTGGTGACAATAGACATCCCTGTCTTGTTCTTGATTTTAATGTGAAAGCTTTCAGTTTTTGTCGATTTAGTATGGTGTTGAGTCTGGGTTTCTCATAGATGGTTTTGATCAGATAGAGGTAAAGACCACCTATTCCAGTTTTCAGTAGGGTTTTTATCATGAATGTGTGTTGGCCTTTGTCAAAAGATTTTTCTGCATTTTTTGAGATGATCATGTGGATTTGTCTTTGGCACCTTTGATATGGTGTGTTGCATTTATTGATTTGCATATACTGAACCACCCTTGCATCACAGAGATGAATCTTACGTGGTCATTGTGTAATCTTCTTGATGATTTGCTGCATTCTTTTTGCTAGTATTTCATTCAATATTTTTGCTTCTATGTTCATTAGGAAGACTGACCTGTAGTTCTCTTTTTTGGTTGGGTCTCTCTCTGGTTTTGGCATCAGTATAATACTTTTCTCCAGAAATGAGTTAGGGAGAATTTCTTCTCTTTCAATGGCATTAAACAGTTCTGAGGAGTATTTGCATTAAATCTCTAAATTTCTTTTTTTAAAATTTATTTTAAAAATAAAAGAAGGAAAACATTATCAAACAGACATCCATTTACAAAATAGCATAAGAACAATAAAAATAAAGTTACAGACAAAGTGGTAGGAAATTAACCATGGTTGTTGTATTACTTATTGATATCTTCAAAGTGGTTTCTCAGGAAAACAAATAGAGACATACAAGATTGATCAAACAAGTAATCATTTACTGTTCCTTTCTGTAAAGCAATAGAAGACAGTAGTACAACTATGTTAGCTATCCTGTATATACAAACATATATAATTTCCCCTTCTTTCCCTTCTCTTTTCCCACATCCCAGTTGCCCTTTACTTTTGAGCATTCTCCCTTCATTTCACAGTGTCTATCATACCTCCTAGTCTTTATTCACTCTTTCAGGTTCGTACACTAGTGAGACAATACATTGCTTACACATGCAGGTCTGATTTATTTCACTTATGAGTATGATCTCTAGTTGTGACCATTTACCTATAAAAGCCTCAAGTTTATCTTTCTTTATAGCTGAGTAATATTCCATTATATAAAAGTACCACAAATTTCTTATTCAACCCTCGGTGGATGGACATTTGGGTTGCTTCCACAGTTTAGCAATTACAAAAGTCAGCTGTGAATCCTTCTGGAGGTGAACTTTACTTTTTTGGTAATTTTTAAGCATGTTTTCAATTTCATATTGGGCTATTCAGAATTATTTTATCTTCTTGATTCAGATTTCATATGTATCTAGAAATCTGTCTATTTCTTCTGTATTTTCCATCCTATGAGAGCAAAGATTTTTTAAGTAGGTATTGATGATCTTCTGAATTTTTACAGGATCTGTAGTGACTTTACCTTTTTCATTCCTTGTTGCATGAATTTGGGTATTTTCCTTTTTGATGAGGTTGGCTAGGAATTTATCAATTTTATTCATTCTTTCAAAGAACCAACTGTTTGATTCATTGTTCTTATTGTTTTCTTTATCTCAACTGTATTCACTTTGCCCTAACCTTTATAACTTCCTCCCTTTTTTGGGCTTTGTGCTTGAATTGATCTTTTTTTTATAAGTTTAAGGGGCTGTATTAGGTTATTTACTTGTTCTTACTGTTTTCCTAATGTGTCGGTTCACTGCGATAAATTTCCCTCAGAGGACTGCTTTCATTGCATCCCAGAGATTCCATTAACTTGTATTTAAATTTTCATTTGATTATAAATACTTTTGAATTTCTTCTGTAATTTTATCTGTGACCCATTGGTTGTTCAGGAGGCTGTTACTTAATTTTCATGAGTTTGTGTAGTTTCTGTGGCTCCTTTTGTCATTTATTCCCATTTTCATTGCACTATGGTCTAATATGCATGGAATAATTCCAATTCCATTGCATCTACTTAAGCATGTTCTATGGCTTAATATGTAGTCTATTTTAGAGACTGTCCCATGTGCAGCTGAGAAGAATGTGTATTCTGATGTTGAGTGGAACAGTCTATAAATGTATACTAAGTCCATGTGTTCACAAGTTTGGTTCTGTTCTGTTATTTTTTTGCTGATTTTTTGGCTAGTTGATCTATCTCTTTGTGTCAATGGCATGTTAAATTCCCCCATTGTAACTGTGTTATCAGTTATTTGGTTTTTTATGTCATTAGGGTTTACCTTATATAGTTGTGTGCTCCCATGTTTGATGAATATATATTTATGATTGTTATCTCTTCCTCTTGAAGTTTTCCCCTAACAAGGATGTAGGAAAATTCTTTTTCTCTTTTGATCATTTTTGGTTTGAAGTTCACATTGTCTGCAAACAGAATAGCTACCCCTGGTGTTTTTTGGGTTACTGTCACATGGAGTATTGTTTAGTCTATGAATTTCCTTTTGAGTTAAATGTGTTTTTTGTGTACAACATACTATTGAATTTTGTTTCTTGATCCACTCTGCCAGTCTGCTTCTTTTGATTGGTGAATTGAGGCCATTTAAATTAATGATCATAACTGATATGCATTGCCTTATCTTTGTCCTGTTATTTTCCTACTATTTTTTTCCTCTGTTTAATTGCTTGCTCTGCTTGGTGTTTCCTTTCTATTTTGTGTTCTGGAAATTGTGATCATTTTGTCTCTTTCTAGAATATCTTTTAGTACTCTTTGTAGGGTTTCTTTGGTGCTCATGAATTTCAGCAGTTGTTGTTTGTCAAGGAAATATTTTATTTCTCTATTAATTTTGAAGGATATTTTTGCAGGGTACATCAATCTGCATTGGAAATTGTTTTCTTTCTGGACCTGAAATTGTTCAGTCCAAGCTCTTTGTTTGTGTTGAGAAATCTGCCATTATTCTGATAAGTTTTGTTTTATAGTTGAGCTATGTTTTTTCTCTAACAAGTTTTAATATTCTGTTCTTTGGCAAAATTCTTGGGATATTGATTATAATATATCTCGGTGTATATTTATTTTGATTTTGGTTAATTGCACTTCTATATGCCTCACTATCTGTTAGTCAGATTCTTTTTCTGTACTTGGGAAATTTTCTGGTATTACTTCTGAAAATAGTGTTTTTATGTCATTTGTGTTGACTCCTAGTGTTTCATTGACACTTCTTATTCTTACATCAGGTTTTTTTTTGCCTCAACTTGCAGGTGTTCAATTGTCATTTCCTGATTCCTTTTTATTTTTAAGAGATGTTTCCTTTCTCAATCATTATCTGCAATACTGTCTTCAAGGTCTGAAAGTCTATTTTCATCTTCATTCCAGTAGTTTTGCCAGCTTCTGATGGAGTTCTTAATTTCATGGATATCACTTACAATCTATTTCATGCATTCTAATTTTTTCTTATATTGTTCAAGTTTTCCATCATTTTTCTATGCTTCTCTATTTCTTATAGTTGTCTTCTTTAGATGTGGTGGGCAATTCTTTGATTATTGTTGTCATTTCTTTTTTTACTTGAAGGATTATTTCTGATCTGATTTCTTCTATGACCTGATGGAGTTGTTTCTTTTCTTCAGTTGCTATCATTTCGGAAATTTCAGGTGCACGGCTTCTGAGTTCTCCTATGTCAATGTCTCCTGGACTTGTGTGTGGAGTGGAGGTCTGAGATAGCATTTTGCTCCTTTATCTTGTCATTTTCAATGCAGGAGTCAGAGTGCTGTGCCTCACCATTCCCAGGCAGCTCACAGAAGGTCCTTGTGTTTCCCAGGGTCAGATTCATTTTGGCTTTTCTTCAGTGGTGGTGGGAATTGGACCACTGAGTCCAGCCTCTCCCAGAAGCCCACAGAGTAGACTGGGATTTCCTGGAGGTCAGACACTTCCCACAACGGCAGCAGGAGGTAAGGCACTGATTCAAGCCTCTCCCAGTAGTCCACGGAGCAGACTTAAGATAGTCTCTTTAATAAATTGTTCTGAGAAAACTGGTCTTCCACATGGGAAAGATTACTTACAGACCTATACCTCTCACTGTGCAGTTAACTTAACTGAAATAGAGCAAATATTCAAATATTAAAACAGAAACATTTAATCTGTTAAAAGTTAGATCAGGTAGAATTCTCAGATGTATATGTAGTTAAATACTTTATGAACAAAACTGAGTTGCACAGGCAATATTAAAAGGAATTTACAACTGATATCACATTATACTAAAAAGATTTTGTACAACAAAATACACTAAGAAGAGGGTGAAAAAAGCACTCTCAGATTGGGTAAAATACTTTTTACCAGCTATTCCTCAAACAATTATTATCTAGAATATATAAAGATATCAAAAAATAATATCCCCCAAATTTAAAGCCTCAGTCCAAAAATGGGTGTCTGAAATGAATAGACACATCTCAGATCAAGAAGTACAAATAGCAAATAAAATATGACAAAATGTTCAACATCATTGGTCATTTGATAAATGCATATGGAATCAGCAGAAATTCCATCTGACTGCATAAAAAATGGCTAGCAACATGAAGTCCACCAATAAATGGTGACAGGCTATGGGGGAAAAGAAACCCTTGTCAACTGTAGGTGGCAGTGTACATTAGTGAAATCAATATGGAAATCAGTATGTAGCTTCCTCAAGAACTAAATGTAGAGGTTTTATTTTGCCTCGCTAATTCCTCTTTTTTTATGTTCACAATGATGTAAAAACATCATATCAAACTGTAGATGCACTCATGTTTTTGGCAGCACAATTTTTAATAGCTGGACATGAGACATTCTCTAAAATAGACCATATACTGCCCTGGACAACATGCTTAAGTAAATGCAAAGGAATTGAAATTATCTCATGCATATTTTCTGACCATAGTGCAATGAAATTGGATATTCATGGTAAAAGAAACCCCCAAAACTCGAAGAATACATGGAAATTAAATAATACCCTCTTAAACAACTGATGGGTCACAGATGAAATTAAAGACGAAATTAAACTATATTTACAACTAAAGAAGAATGCAGATACAACATACTGGAACTAATGGGATGCAATGACAGCAGTCCTAAGAGGGAAATTTATATTGGTGGATTCTCACACTAGGAAAACAGAACCAACACAAATAAGCAACCTCATTTTGCACTACAAGATTGTAGCAAAAGAAGAATTAGACAAGCCAAAAGGGAGCAAAAGAGCAAAAATCAACACAATGGAGACTACAGAAAATATACAAAGAATTAATGAATTGAAGAGTTGCTTCTTTGTAAGAATAAATCAACTTGATAAAACCTTAGCCAAATTTATCAACAAGGGAGAGAAAAGACTAGCATTCATGCATTGAGGATTGAAATGGGTGAAATGACTACAGATCATGTGGAAATTCAGAAGATCTTCAATACCTACTTTGAAAATATTTACTCTCACAGAAAGGAAAACAGAAGAAATGGACAGAATCTTAGATACACATGAATTACCAAAGCTGGATCAAGAAGATATAAAAATCTTGAATAACCCAATATCAGTTAATGAGATTGAAAATGTTAGTAAAAACTTATCAACAAAGAAAGTTCAGGCCCACATGGATTCGCAGCTGAATTCTACAAGAAACTTGGAGATGATTTAATGACAATATTCCTCAGAGTCTTTAATGAAATAGAAAGGGAAGTAATATGTCCTAAGCCATTCCTAGAGGCAAGTACTACCATGATACCAAAACCAGACAGAGACCCATCCAAAAAGGAGAACTATAGGCCAATCTCTCTAATGAACATAGATGCAAAAATTATTAATAAGATACTTGCAAACAGAATGCAGCAAATCATAAAGAAAATCATATGTAAGGACCAAGTGTGATTCATCCAAGGAATGCAGGGATGTTTCAATATATGCAAATCAATAAATGTAATATACCATACCAACAGGCCCAAAGACAAAAATCACCTGATCATTTCAATAGATGCAGAAAAAGCTCTTGTCAATGTCCAATACTCATTCATGATAAATAGTCCCACAAAAAAACAGAATAGATGGTCTTTATTTCAATCTGATAAAAGCCTTCTATGACAAACTAACAGCCAGCATCAAATTAAGTGGTTCACACTGAAAGCTTTCAAGTTAAATTAGGAACAAGAAAATGATGTCCCCTGTCCCCACTCTTATTCAATATAGGATTGGAAACATTAGCCAGAACAACTAATCAAGAGGGAGAAATAATGAGAAAAGCATAGGAAAGGAAGTTATATTGTCATCATTTGCAGATGCCATGGTACTCTATGGAGAAGACTGCAAAATCCCCACCACTTTTGTGAGACAATTTCATGGGCTCTAGGTCTCTTCTTTGACTCATGGGGGGCATTGCTACGGGCTGTAGGTCTTCAGCTGGACTCATGCAGGGCATTGCTGTGGAATCAAGGCCCTCAGCTGAATTCTTTGGTTCTTCAGTGTGTGGAAAGATTTCCTGCATTCTTTTGATCTTGACTCTTTGGGTGACTATTATAAAGTAATCCTGTAAATTATGTGTCTTGGTTCTCTCTCTTTTTTTTTATGGTACCAGGAATCAAACTCATGACCTTGAGCTTGCCAGGCAGGCGCTGTGCCGCTGAGCTAAATCCCCAGCCCCAAATTATGTGTCTTGTATTGTATCTTTTTCCTTAAAAGCCTTAACTAAAACATAGGTCTAATTCAATTCAAATCAAAATGCCATTAGCATACCTCACTGAACTAAAGAAAATATTTGTACACTTCATATGGAATCAGAAGAGACCTAGAAGTGCAAAAGCAGTTCTGGGTAATAAATGCACGGTCAGAGGCATCACAGTTCCTGACTTGAAATTATACTATGGAGGTACTGTGATAAAATCTGCACGGTACTGGTAGAAAACAGATCTGAGGTTCAGTGGAACAGGATAGAAGTTGCAGACACAACTACAAACACACTTAGCCACCTTTGGCCCACAAAGGGGTCAAACATCTTCTCTGGAAGAAAGATAGACTCTTTAAAAATGATGGTGGACAAACTGGCTCTATATATGCCAAAGATTCAAACTATTCCCAAGTGTATCACCATTCACTAAACTAAAGTAAAAATGGATCAGACATCTAAATATTAAAGCAGAAGCACAAAATCTTCTGGAAAAGAAAGTAGGTAGAAATCTTGAAGACACGGATGTAGGCAGAGTTCAAGATCAAAACCCGAATTCCACAGGAAACACTTTATAGAATCAACCATTGGGATCTCATTTTACTGAAAAGCTTTTACACATCAAAAGAAATCCCCAACAGAGTGTAAAGACAACCACAGAGTGGGAAAAAATTTTAGCCAACAAAGGATTTATACCTAGAATGTTTAAAAGATTGAAAAAACTCAGCCCTCCAAACTGAAAGACCCAATCAAAACATGGGCACCAGAGACAAGTACACGCTTCTCAGATGAAGAAATACATATAGCAAATAAGTATATGAAAGCACATTAAACACCATTGGTCATTCGAGAGATGCAAATTAAAACAACACTGAGATTCCATCTTACTCCAGAAAGAATGGCTGTCATCTTGAAATTAACCAGTAACAAATCTGGAGGGGCTCTGGGGAAAAAGGAACACTTTGCACTGTTGCTGGGTATGTACAATCATGCAACCATTGTGGGAATCAGTGTAGAGATACCTCAAAAAACTAGTATTAGAAATCCCATTTGACTCAGCTAATATGCTTCTGGGTATTTTCTTATAAGAATTAAAAAACCATAGCACAATGATATATGTACACCCATATTTATAGCAACACAATTTGTAATAGCTAAATCTTGGAAACAACCCAAATGCCTATCAACTGGGGAATGCATAAAAATGTATTTTTATACAGTGGTGTACCACTTATCTATAAAAGAGGATAAACTTGAGACTTTTATGTATAAATGAATGCAACGGGAGACCATACTCATAAGTAAAATAAATCAGACTGGCATATGTAAACATTGTATTGTCTCCCTAATATAAAAAGCTGAAGGTATGAATAAGATCCAAAATGGATAATTGATATTGGGAAATAAAAAGAAATTGTTCAAAAAGAAAGGGAAACTTGGATGGAGGAAAGGAGAAAAGAAGGAATAGAAAAGAAAAAATATATATACACAAGATAGTTAAGATAGTTACACTACTTTCTATTATTTCATTGAAATGAAAGGTCTATGCTTATATTGTTTGATCAATTTTTCATACCTAGATCTTGTAATCTGAGCAACTACTTTGAAGATAATAATATGCAGTGTATTAATCATTGTTAGTCTCCTATCTTGTTTTGAAATTTTGTATCATTGTTTTTTTCTCTTTCAAATAAAAAAATAAAATTTAAAATAAAAAGGATTAAGAAGCAGCTCAACACTGGATGGCTTTGCAATATTCTCTGACAGATTAATTAGTTCACTTCTCTTAATCTTAGTGTCTTGCCAATTCTGAACATTGGCAAAATGTAGACCAATTTTCTGCCATACTAACTCATGTGATCTGGAGTTCAGTTGTCAGTGGAGTCATTCTTCCCTTGAGCCTGGTCTTTAATGGTTGCATTAATGTCAACATTCTGATCCTATGAGATGTGAGCAGAATTTCCTGTCAAGCTTGACGTACAGCATTATAGGGATTTTTCTGGCCAGCATCTCAAATCTTCCAAACTCCTTCAGTAGATGAGTTCTATTGGTTTCTGAACTACACGGTTGGGTACTGTCACAGCAAAAACCTTATTTCTCTGGTACAAATATCTGTCTTGGTCACTTTCTCAGTGCTGAGACACAATATCGAATATCCACTTGTAGTTTTAAAAAGGTGAGGTTTTAGTACAATTATTTTAGGTATTGTGTGTGTGTGTGTGTGTGTGTGTGTGTGTGTATTTCCCTTCTTTCTTTCTTTTCTTCTTTACTTCTTCGCAGTTGTTCTTCCCTATTAAGCAGTTTCTTTTCCTTTCACAATATGTATTTTATCTTTCAGTTTTATTTACTCTTTATAATTTCTATTGGATTATTGAAAGGAACAGTAAATATTTAATTGTTTGATCAATCTTGTTTGATTAACCTATATCTGTTAATCTGAGCAAATACTTTGAAGACGACAATAAATAATACAACAACTATTGTTATTTCTTAATCTTGATTTGGAATCCTGTATCGTTTTCATAGTTTCTGTGTTGTTTTGTTTCTCTCTTTTTGTTATTTGGTTTTTGTTCATTTCTCTTTCAAATAAAAAAAATGAGAGGTTTATTTTGTCTCGCTCTTCAGTCAGCTGGCTTCAATACTGGACAGCATAGCAGAGTGACATGGTAGATGATTGCTGCTTACTGCATGGTTGACTGGAAGCAGAGTAGAAGGAGTAACTGGGAAGGGAGCTATACTCTTCCATGTCGTGCTCCAGTACCCCATCTCTTTTAACCAAGTCCTGCCTCCTAACAATGCATTTAACTATAAACTTATCAGTGGACCAATCAACTATTGAGTATAGTGTCCCATAATCCAGTCACATTTCAAAATCCTCACCTATGAGCACATGACACTTCAGGGGGCTATCTCAATATAAGTCACAAAATGCTACCTCTATCTTTAAAAGGGCTCATGTGTATCTTTTTATGTAGAGTACAGTTTGGTGCTTGAGGGGTACAGCAAGGGAAACTGAGCAATCTATTAGGCATTCTCAGAGCTGGTCCTGTTAGTAAATGACAGGCGTTGCACTTCACCACAAAAGGGAGTGTTGATGATTCACATGCCATCCACAACTTGAATTCTCCACTGTTGGGATAGAGACAAGGAGCCAGTGAGGGAGATATGTGCATCTAGGTCTCACATCCAGTGGATCGCCTCTTCTGACCAGGTCCCATCTCCTACCAGCAAGTAAGCTATAAAACCCTATAATCCAATTACCTTCCAAAAGCCTTAGCTATAAGCACATGAACCTCTTGGGGGACATCTAGCTATAAACCATAACATCAAAGATTTCTATTCCAAAATTGAAGAATTGGAAAATGGGAAAGACTCAGGCCAAAGTAAGATGGAATACAGCAGGTACAGCATTAAATCCTATACCTCCTTGTCCAGCAACTGGGGCAGGGTGTGGTGAGATGTTAGATCTGAAGAGTTTTGGAGCACCACTATTTTGGCTTTGGTGCAGCCTGCATGACCTCTCTCTTGTGCCAATTTACCTAACCGGGTACAGTGTTTCTTGAGATACACACAACTTTTTTTTGCATTTTCAACTTTCTGAGTTCTCCACTGTACCTTCAGCTTCACTCTCATAGCTTCACTCATTGCTCTTTCAAGGGCTCCTTGCCTGTTTTTAGGGCCTTCCTCTGAAATCTGAGTGGAAGCTTCATTAAACTAACAACTTTTACATTCTGTATGCCTGCTTAAGCAGCATCACAGGGACTTCAACCAGCTAGAGCAGTAGGTGGATCCTTACTAGCCATGGCTGCAGTGGCTTCTGAGTGCCTGGATGACTGGTCTCAGAGACACACTTCTCTAGGCAGTCCTGGATGAGTAGGGTGTCCTCAGTCTCTCCTATTAAAGCAAAGTCTTTCAAATGATTTTAACCTTGTACACCCTTGAGCCTGCAATAGGCAGGGTCTTGTTATTTTCAGAGATATCTTTAAGGCAACTTTCTTACTTTCTTGATGCAAAGTATTTGGATTCTTTTCAATGGTGCTGATTCTTTTAGCCACTATGCCCCTTGGCCTCAACTTTGAAGTTGGTTTCTTTTTGCGCAAGCTGCAAATTTTTCACATCTTTCAACCCTGATTTTTGCTTGGAAATGTAATTGCAAACATGACTAAAAGCATCCTGCAGCACTCAAGCTGCAGCCTGAACACTGAGTTGCCTTTCAATGTTTTTCTCCAAATTATTTTGCCCAATACCTTTAAATTAGCCTCACAAAAAGTTTTAGCACACAGGTCAATTGTAGAAGAGTTCCTTGCCTGAATATAACATACATAGTTTCTAGTCCAGTTTCAAAAGAGTCCCAGTTCCCAAAGGAAACCTCAGAAGCATGTCCTTTACTGTTCTCAATCTTATCAGCATTCTTGACTTCTGAGTTCCAGCCAGCATATCCCATCATGCTCTGTTCACAGCATGCTAAGGCCTCTCAGGTGGACAGCTCCAAACTTTTCCAAACTACTCCTGCAATCTGATTCCAAAGACTTATAAAGAATATGGTCACGTATACTCATAGCAGTGTCTCTAATTTTCTACACTAATTTTCTATATTAGTCACTTTCTCATTGCTGGAATAAAATGTCCAACACCTGCAATTGAAAGGAATATATGTTTATTTTGGCTTATAGTTCAGAAGTTTCAGTCCACAGACATCTGGTTCCAAGTCAGAAAAGACATGAAAACTGCCTAATTTAAGGTAGCCAAGAAGCGGGAGTGGGGTAGAAGAAAGTACAAACAGAACCGCACACATCCAGGTGATGGTCACAGTGACCCACCTCTAACTAAACCCACTTACTAAAACATTATACCTGGGGGACTAGCTTTAAACCTCAACCATAATGGTGCCCATTGATCAAACTCCAACTGATTGTGTCCATTACATCTGGGAACCATCATTCTGCTCTCAGTTTCTATGAGGTAAGCATTTTTAGATTCCAGATATGAGTGATATGTCATTCTGTGCCAACTTATTTCATTAAATATAATGGTTTCTACTTATATTTATGTTGTTGCAAATGACAGAATCTCATTTTTATAACCAAATAATATTCCATTATATACATATGTAACATGTTTTACTCATTAGTTGATAGGCACTTATATAATTTCACTTTCTTGGTTATCGGTAATAGTGCAGATATTAACATGGAAGTGGAGAGATTTTTTCCACATACTGATTTCATTTTCTTCAAATATATACCCAGCATAAAGATTGTTGGGTTACATGATAGTATTACTGCTAATTTTTTGAAACACTACGTTTCATAGTGTCTGTAACAATATACATTCTCACAAATGGTGTGTTCCCTTTTCTTTGACTTCTTTTTTATGCTTTTTATCGTTAGTCATTTTGATGGTAGAAATTCTTACTGAAAACAATGATGCTTCATTGTGATATTGATTTACATTTCCCTGATGATTATTGGTGTTGTGTATTTTTCATGTACTATTGCCAATTTATATGTTTTCTTTTGAGAAATGTCCATTTAGATTGAATTTCCCCTTTTATAGTACTGATAGGGTAAGAGAGTCCATTTTGTATTTTTAACTTTATATTAGGAGAAGTCATTTAAATTCACTTAAACTGTAGTTGACCCCACTCTTCACTCCAGTCCTCTTGGTTAGGTATCAACACACTTAAAGGAGAACAGAGTCATAAAATAAGAACAGAACAAATAGGACAAATTCGGAAGTATGTTCAAAGTTAAACTGCAGTGCTCATCTGTAATCCGGCTGTTCAAGAGCTTCTGGGAGAAGTAAACTTTACGATAATTGTGTGACATTCTTCTAAGATTCCCAAAATGAGACAATGGTTACTATGGAAACTTACAATGTACCTAAACAGAAGGTGAGACCCCGATCAGGTCAGACATCTTCTCTGGCTCCTGGTTAGAGACTGCCCGCTAGCTTAATAAAGCTTTGTTCATTTCTGCGTTTCTGGTTTTCTTGTGAGTGATTTTCTCGTCGAACTCACTTGCCATACCAGTAAAAGAATTTTCGCGTGGAAAAATGTTTATTGATGCTCAGGCTTTATTTGTAAGGAATAATGAGATTTAACATGGTATATTGGTACACACATATAGCATATATTGAATTTTACCACTATTACCAATCTTCCTTCCCTTTGTATTACCCATAATCCTCTTAGCCATTGCAAGAAGACAATCTTCTAGGTACCTGCTCTCTTTCCTGATTTTTTCATTTTTTAATTTTGTTAAATTTTTAGATTCTTATACAAAGAAAAAATGTTGTATTCACTTAACATGATGTTTTCCACATCCATCTTTCTACCTACAAGCAACAAGATTTTATTTTTATTTATGGTTAATAACACTGCATGGTTTGTGTGTGTGTGTGTAGTTATAGATTTAGTTATAGTTTTAGTTATGTTCACAATACATTAGTCTGATGATGGGTATGTAGGCTTTTTCCACAGCTTAGCTATTATGAACTATGCCACTTTGTACTGTATGGCTACAGTATGTTGTCCTTAATTCTATTGGTAATATACCAAAAAATGGTATGTACTACTAGTATGTACCACAATGAAACGCTATATCTAATTTTAGTCATTGGAGAAATCTCCATACTAATTTACATAGTGGTTTTTACTAGTTTACATTTCCATCAACAGTGTAAAAGGATTTATTTTAACCCACATTCTCCCCAGTATTCATTTGTTACTATATACTTTATAATATATATTCTGTCCAGAATGAAATGTAATTTCAATGTAGTATTGATGTGAATTCCACTAATGACTTAGATTATTGAATATTCTTATATACTTTTGGACATTTTAAATTATGCTTTTGAGAGTGCTCTGTTCAGTTCACTTGCCCATTTATTGATTTGGCCATTGTTTTATTCGTGTTAAGTTTATTTGAACTGTTCATGTATTGTAGATAATACTCCTCTACAAGAAATAAAGGTAGCAAAGATTTTCTCCCTTTTTGTAGTTTGCCTGTGTTCTCCATTGATTATTTCCTTTGCTAGTTAGAAGTGTTTTCATTTTATGTAATCCCATCTGATTCTTCATATTACTTCCTGTTCCATTGGGTTGCATTAAGGAATTATTTGCCTGTGATTATAACTTCAAGTGTTTTTTCTATGTTTTCCTTCTTTTTTATTTTAAAGAGAGTAGTACATGAGAAACAAACAAACAAAAAAATTGAACAGTAGCAGCACACCAGTATCACGAGTATAAACAAATCAAAGCATGAACATTCAAAACGATACAAGGTCTCAAGACAAAGTAATACAAATCAACAGTGGTTGTTACATTGCATTTGTTATCCTCAACTACATTGCTCAGATTATCAGATGTAAGAATGAAAGATTGCTCAAACCATTAAAGAGAATAAGAAAATAATTCCTCAATAAAATATTAGAGATAATACAGAGTTTCACTAGACAAGATGTTAGGAGTTCACCATTGTAATTCCATTGCATATTGTTACCTTCAAATCAGTTGTTCAGTCCACCAGACACAAGCATACAAAGTCGATCAGAACATAAAAAATTGTGAGCATTAACTGTTCATTTCAATACACCATCAGACAACAGCAATGCAGTCATCACAGCTATTAATATATATATATTTATATTTTGCCTTTCTTCTTTTTCTTCTTTCCCTCATCCCAGTCATTCCTTCCTTTGAGCAATTTCTTTCCCTTTCCTATCATCTATTGTACATTTTGAGTTTTACCTAGTCTTTCAGATTCCTACAACAAGGAGACAATATGATGTTTACACATGTGGGTCTGATTTATTTCACTTATGAGTATGGTCTCTGGTTGCATCCATTTACCTACAAAAGCCTCAAGTTTATCTTTTTTAATAGCTGAGTAATACTCCATTGTATAAAAATAACACAACTTTTTTATCCATTCCTCAGCGGATGGGCATCTGAGTTGTTTTTTCTTTCAATACTTCAAATATTTCTGGACTTACATCTAGGTCTTTTATCCATTTTGTTTTGATTTTAGCATGATTTGAGAGATCGGAATCTAGTTTCAATGTTTTGCATGCAGATATACAGTTTACTCAAGACCACTTGTTGAAGATACTATTTTGGCTTCTTTGTAAAAAATTAGACTGCTGAAAATTTATGTTTTTCTTTCCACTTCTTCTGTTCTGTTCTATTGATCTATATGTCTGGATTTTTGGGCAGGACCAAGTTGTTTTTATTAATACAGCTTTTCAATATTTGAAATTTGGTATAGTTATGCCTCTGGTCTTGCTCTCTTTGCTCAGGATTACGTGGGCTATACTAGTTTCTTTGTTCTCCCATAGGAATTTTAGATATTTTTTCTAGTTCTGTGAAGAATGTCATTGGTATTTTAACAGGAATGACAATGAATTTCTAGATTGCTTTTGATAATATGGCCATGATGGCAATGCTGGTCTTGTCAACATGTGAAAAATTGCTGTGCTTCCATTTTGTGATGTCTTCCTCAGTTTCTTTCTTCAATGTTCTCTAATTTCCATTATATATATATAATATATATATATGTTTTCCTTTTTGTTCAGGTTATTTGTGAATTGCTTATTCTTTGTACTTATCATGAATGGAACAGTTTTCTTAATTTTTTGGAGTGGTTTATTATTCACCTATAGGAAAGCTGTTATTTTTCTGTATTGATTTTGTGTGATGACCCTTTGATTAATTTGTTTATCAGATATGAGAATTTTCTGATGGAGTTTTTAGGATCTTCTCTGTAATGGATTACATGAATGGCAAACAGGGATGAACTTACCCTTTTCCCATTTTTATCTCTTTTATTACTCTCAGTTACCTTCACTAAAATTTCAAGAACTATATTTAACAAGAGTGATGAAAATTTACAACCTGTATTATTTATAATTTCTTTTGGTTTATTCCTAACTTTTGAACATCTTTCATTTTTTTCCATTTAGTATGTTCACCGCGAGATTGTAGCACATAGCTTCTATCAATTTGAAGAAAGATCATTCAATTTCTATTTTCTTCAGGAATGTTATCATAAAGTGCTGTCAATTTTCTCGAATGATTTGCATGGATTGAGGTGACGATATGGTTTTGTTAACTTTGTTTTTGGTGATGTATTACATTTATTGATATTTACATGTCGAACCAAACTTTCATCCCTGGAGTGAAACTTATTTGCTCATAATGTATGATCCTATAATGTGTTGTTGAATTCTCTATGCAAGGACCTTACTGAGGACTTTTGCATGTATATTTATCAAGGATGCTGGTCTAAAGTTGTCTTTAATTCTTTATTCTTTATATGGTCTTGGCATCAAAATAATACTGGCTTCTTAGAAAGAATTTGAAGGAACTCCTTCCCATTCTATTTCATGGGAAAGTTTGAGACACATTAATTTGTTAAGTGCTGGTAACTTTCAGCAAATTCCATTGAATTGTGTGCTTTGTTAGCTTTGCGGAATGTTCTTTTATGACTATTTCAATTGTGTTGCTTTTTTATTGACCTATTTAGATATTTTATGTTTTGTTTCAATTTTGGTAGGTCCCATGAGTCTAGGAATTCATCTATTTTATCCTTCAATTTATTGGAATATGAGTTTCCAATATTCTTCTAGATTTCAGTATTGTATATTGTGATATTGCCATTTTACTTTTATAATTTGGATCTTCTCTTTTCTGTAGTAAATTTGACAAGTATTGGGGGCTGGGGATTTAGCTCAGCGGCAAAGCGCCTGCCTGGCAAGCACAAGGTCGTGAGTTCGGTTCCCGGTACCGGAGAAAAACAAAAAAAAAAAAAAAAAATTTGACAAGTATTTATCAATATTGTTTATGTTTTTAAATAACCAACTCCTTGATTTTTTTGAACTTTTGTATTTTTTTTTAGTTTCTTTTTCACTCTTTTCTGCATGGTGTTTTTTTTCCTTCTAAAGTATGTAGCTTTGGACTGCTCTTGTGTTTTGTCCAGTAAATTGAGGTGTTATTAATATATAACTTGTTAATACATCATTATGTTTTGGGGACTGTTCTTATTTTATGCATTCATGGTTATACATTTTCCTCCTAGGGCTCTGTTTCCCCAGTACTGATATATTGTGTTTCCATTATCACCTGATTCTAGAAAATATGATAGGCTTGATAAAACTGGTCATTCAGCAGGGTAATTTTCAATTGTCCTGTATTTGTGTCATTTTGTAATTTCTTGTGCTGTTCATTGCTAACATCATTCCATTGTAATTGGATATGATACATCTGACAATTTTAATGCTTTTATATTTATTAGGGTTTGTCTTTTGACCTTAAATATGGACTACTTTAGAAAAACTGTCATGAGGTGTAGAAAAAAGTGTATGTGCTGTTGTTTGGGAGGAATAATCTTTAGATATCTATTAGAGTGATTCGATTTAAAGTGTAGCAAATTACTCAATTTCCTATCAGGACAAATCTGGCCACCCACAGTTTAAAGAAGAAACATTTTATCTTGGCTCTCAGTTTAAAAGGGTTCAGTCAACAGTTGGCTGGCTTCAAAACAGAAATTGTATGGTGGAAGGGCATAGTGGAGAAAAGCTACTTTACCCCTAGTGGTCCAGAAACAGAAAGAAAAGGTAGGAGCTGAGGACAAGAACCGTCCCTTCCTTGTCATGCCCACAGTTACCTACCTCTCCCAGCCACGCCCTATTTCCTAAGACTACATTCAGCTATGACCACATCAATAGCCTACTGTACTGTTGAAAATGGCACTCCATGATCCAGTAACCATCCAAATGCCACAGCTTTAAACATATGAGATTTCCTGGAAAATTTCCACTCACTGCATACCATTTTTCTCAGCATATGTTCCAAAGTCTTGTAGTCTCTAATGCTTTTGGATTTTTACTGCTCCTCTGGATTCACTGTCATTGTCTTACACAGCTCCTTCTTAGAGGCTCCTGGAAGGGACACCAAACTTGTCGCACGTTTTTGTCTGGTTTTCAAGGCCCTCATCCGAAAACCATGTGGAAGTCTTCATGACTGCATAATTAGAATTTCACATGCCTGTGAAACTAGCAACACATAGATGATGCCAAGGTCTGCTGCCACTTGAAGCAGTAGCCTGGCCTCCTTGAATCATAACAGTATTGGGTTCTGAAGGCCTAGATTGCTGAACGCAGGGAAACACATCCATAGGTGGCCATGGATGAGTAGGGAACAATGGAACTGTTTTTTAAAATCAAAGTCCTTCAAAGAAGCTTACCTTTTTACACACTGAGGCTATTAGGGTACCATCAGGACAGTTCCTGAGATGCCACAATACTTTTCTGCTGTCCTGAAGCAAAGTGCTTGGTTTCCTTTATAACGGCAGTAATCTTTGCAGCAACCACACTCCCTCTAACCCCACATTCAAGGCACTTCCTTTCTAGACAACATGCAAATTTTAAAAATTATTGATCTCTAGTTTTTGCAGTTCATTTTCACCATCAAATTGGCTAAAACCTATCAGCAGTACTCCTATCAGAGGTTGAGCATTGGACTGCCTTGTAATTATCACTGCCAGATTAGCTTGTCACCTTTAAATTCAACTTCACCCAAAGTATTAAATCATGGGAAAAATGAAGAAAAATTCTCTGCCAGAATAAACATGCTTGGCTATAGTCCAGTTTCTAATACAGTCCTCACTGCCCACTGACACCATATGAGCCTGCCTTTTGCTCTCCATCTTTCTATTATCATTGTGATCTTTTTAGCTGCCACCAGAATCATCCATCCAGCTCCACTTATAGCTCTCCAGGACTCCTCTAGGCCACCTCCCCATGCTTTTTGAATTCCACACACAAAACACCTTCAATGGTTTCTGAATTTTGTCCCTTTAATTACTGTACAACTCTGGTACCGATTTTCTGTGTTAGTCACTTTTCTATTGTTGAGACAAAATACGCAAAACACAACTTAGGATAGAAAGTTTATTGTGGCTCATGGTTTCATAGGATTCAGTCCCCAGTCAGCTGGCTCTAAGCAGAAATGGCACAGTGGGAGAGTATGGTGACAGAAATGTGCTCAACCCATAACAGCTAGGAAGCAAACAGAGAGAAGGGAGGACTGAGGGCAAGACAGAAAGAATTCTACCTTCAAAGTCATGCTCTCAGTGAGCTATCTCTTCTAACCAGTTGCCACTTCCTAAGAGTACATTCTATCATGTGTAACAGATGAGGAGAAAGAATGTACTTTAATTGGAGACTTACACTCATTTGCATTAAATGTTAATAAGAGCTATTACCCATTTGACCCATACTATTATTTTTGTAGAATTTGATTCGTTCTTAATTTTCATTGGTTTTCTATTTCTCCAACAAGATTGATTCTTTCCCTTGGTTTCGTAGTTGTGGTAGTTTTCTCCCTCTGTGTTTATCACTTAAATCCTTTTGTAATGCTGGCTTAGTGGCTATACTAGTTAGCTTTCATATTACCAGGACACAATACCTGGCACATACAAATTAAAGGAAGAGAGTTTTAATTTGTTTCAACATGGGATGAATCATGGATTCCGTCCATGATTATCAACTTCAAGGAAGAAATATCATCATACAAGTGTGTGGTGGAGCAAAGATACTTAGTCCATGAAGCCAGGAAAAACTGTAGGAGAATAACACCAGAGAGGATGACCAAAGGACCAGATACACTATTTAAGATTATGTCTCTGTAATTTATCCAAACGTACTAAGAAATGTGCTTTTCTAATCCTTTCAGAGGTTCACAAGTCAATCAAGTCGATACAATCAAACTTAACTAGCACATTCTACTATTTTCAATTTGAGAACCAAACACATAATTTCCAATTAAAAACTATAATAACAAAATAATGTTACCTCATATTGTACAGCTATCTTGTGTACAACTGACTACAATAATCCTTTTTCCTAAATTTTAACAAACTCACCTTTTGCAAAATGCAAAAATCAATGTTTTGTCTGGACTCAAACCAAATTCTCAGCTGCCAGCTTCTTTAAAAATAAAAAGGTTTACACATTCCCAAGGTACAGCAGCATAGGATAAATATTTCCATTACAAAATGGAGGAATGGGACATAGAAAAGATTTGGAATAAAGCAAGTCTGAAACCCACCAAGGAAAGATTATGCCTAGAGGCATTTGGGGCACATGTTTGTAAGATATAAGTTCCATAGGGTTCCCTCACATCTGTGTCCATGCTTTTTACAGCCAACATGTCCTCTCTCTTGGGATGGCTTCACTAACAGTCTGAACTGTTAGTGAAGTTTTGCAGCCAACATCCCTCTCTCTTGGGATGGCTTCACTAACAAGCTTTCCTTGGAAGATCACATGTTCCACATTCCTTGAATTTCAGACTTCCTGGGGTCTCATGTGAACCTTCAGCTTTATTACCATAGCTTCACATGTTGTACTCTCAGAGGTTTCTTTTCTGACCTTCCAGGCATTCCTTTGAAATATGGGTAGATTCCTCCCTGACCAGATAACTCCTGCATTTGGCATACTGATTAGACCAGCGATACATGGACAATGTCCAGATTTGTCACAAGCTCAACTAGTAGCTGAAGCACTTTGGAACATGACTGAAGTGTACTCTGAGTACCTTAGTGGCTATGCATATTAAAGTGAATCCTGGGGAACCATTTCCCAAGGATTTTCTTCTCAAGTAGACATGTTTTAGGTATGTTTTCATTGCTGAGATATAATATTTAATATCCTCAATTTAAAAATAGGAGGCTTATTTTCTCTAATGTCATTAGGAGATATCAGTCTATGGTCAGCTGGCTTCAGGCAAAAAAAGCATGGCAGAATGGCAGAGTGAAAGAAAGCTTCTCACATCATGACAGCTAGGAAGCAGAAAGACAATGGAGGAGCTAGGCATAAAGACAGACCTTTCCAGATCACACTCACAGCAACTCATGTCTAATTAGGCCCTGCCTCCTAACAACACACTGAGATGCTAAACACACTAGAAGACAAATCCTATGTTGAGTAGAGTTCCCCCAAAATCCAATTAACTTCAAAAGGCCTGGATGTATGCTCATTAGAACTTGGGAGAACATTTTAAATCTAAACTGTAACATTTCTGTCTGACCCCCAAAAGATCATGCACATCTCATTAAGCAAAATGAATTTAGTTTACCTCTACAAGTCACCAATATCTTAACAATTCCAGCACTGCTGAAAAGTCCAACTTTAAAGTATCCTCTGAGACTCAAGACAAAATCTTAGTGGTGAACCTCTGCAAAAATCAAGGAAATCTAAACACTTCTCACATATATCAGCACAGTGTAAAGACTGTCATTTTAAAAGAGAGAAATAGGAGTATAAAAAGTAATTGAGCCAAAGAAACACCAAAACCTAGCAGGTAAATGTTTTTTTTTTTTTTTTTTTTTTCTGGTTTTTCTCCGGTACCGGGAACCGAACTCACGACCTTGCGCTTGCCACCTAGCAGGTAAATGTTAAATCCTACTGTTGCATGTTCAGGCTGGAAGGCAAGTTGTGGCAAGATGGTAGCTTCAATTGGATTGGGTGTCCCTGTGGTTATGATATTGCTTGTTGAAAATATCATGGCCTCTCTCCTGAAATTGCTTTGCTCACTACATCTAGTTTTCCACAGAAGACATTTAATGTGTCTGGTGAAGTCAAGATATAGAAGGGAAGATAGGTAGACTAGAATAAAGTGGCCTGAATAGACTGAGTAACCAAAGTAAATTGAAGGCCAGGACCTACTTGAGTTAAAGGTAAGCCTTGAGAAATTAGAATGCAAGGTGCAACAAACAAGTCCCTAAATAAACTAAAAACCTTAAAGGACTGGAATATAAATAACAAAGTGATAATGCAACCCCACAAGACGAGCCTTTAATCTATATGTAATGGTAAAAAGAGACATAGCCCTGGGAGTATTGATGCAAGCCAAAGTGTCATCCCAGCAGCCTGTCAGCTACTTAAGCAAAGAACTAGATGTGGTAGCCAAAGGTCTGTCTTTATGCCTAGCTCCTCCATTGTCTTTCTGCTTCCTAGCTGTCATGATGTGAGAAGCTTTCTTTCACTCTGCCATTCTGCCATGCTTTTTTTGCCTGAAGCCAGCTGACCATAGACTGGCCTGTCTTCAGGCAATTGTTGTTGTTACCTTGCTAATTCCTCATTTCTCAGGACTGCTATCCTCCAAAGGCAGCCTTTGGCTCTCAGATAGCTTACTCTTGAGATATAATTCTGTGCTGCTTGAAGGACTTGCCATTCAAATAAGAATTTGCCCTCCCCTAATCCTACTTTTTCTCCCAGAAGAACAAGAATTATGCAATGATTGTAGCCAGGTAATATTGGAAACTTATACCACAGGGGAGGTTTAAAAGTTCACCTGATAAGAGTCCAGACTGAATACTCTTCACAAACAGGAGTTTTTTCATAGCACAAGGCATTCAAAGGGCAGAATCTGTGATAATTTCCCAAACCCCCAACAAAAGTCCTAGAGTGCTCACTTCTTTTCTCAGGAGCAAGCTCTCAGCTGGCAGAACTAGTTCCTCTTAACTAGGCTATCAAACTAAGCAAAGGGAAGAGGGCTAATATACATACAAACTCAAAATATGTCTTTTTGGTGCTTCATGTTAATGCTGCCATCTGGAAAAAAAAATCCCTCACAACAACAGGGTCCCCAATAAAATATCACCAACAAATTGACCATCTGTTACATGCTGTATTCCTCCTTCTAGAGATAGCAGTAATCCACTGTAAAGGGCATCACAATGGAGCAGATGAAATAGCAGAAGGCAAAAGGGCAGCCACTCTGCACCCTGAGCAGCCATGCAAAAACTCAGCCTCAGGGCCAGTTTAAACCTTCTACTTTGGGAACACTCCTCAAGAGAGGCAGAGACTAAGCCCTGATATTTGCAGGCAGAAAGGTTTTTGCCCTGGGGCTGTATTTGTAGCCATTGGCATGGTTCCAAACAGAAAAAAGAAAACTCTTCCCAATGGCTAGCTAATAGAAGGTCCTAAATGCCTGTCTTGGTTACTTTTCTCTCCTTGCTGAGAAAAAATACCTGACACCCAAAATTAAGGAAGGAAAGGTTTATTTAGCTCACAGTTTGTGGAGGTTTCAGTCCATACATAATCAGCTGGCTCCAAGGCAGGGTGGCACAGTGAGGGGCAACAGTTTAAGGCAGCACAAGACAGCAAAAACAACAAGAGCAAAAGGGGGAACAAGCCTCTTTTCCTTGCTCATATTGCATGCAGGCCACCCCTTCTCCCTGCGCAGATGTAGCATTCGTATACTTTACATACCCTCCTCTTGCACAGGCTGAGGATATTTACAAAGTGAGGACACTGACCCCCTGCTGTATTGCTCAGTTAAACTTCAAACTTCTCAAGTTGACACAATGTATCAACCATTACAATGCCCTTGAAAAATCTTTCCATTTAGGAAAGGAGGGAACTCATCAGACGGCAAATAAACAATATACTGGTTTAAACATTAAGAAAACCATGGGTCAAATTATTGGATCATGGGAGTTATGCTAAAAAAAGCCCTCTCTTATAGAAAAGTTATTCAGAGAAAAGGAGCCTACCCAGGGGAAGATTAGAAAATAGATTTTACTCACCTGCCCAAAGTAAAAGTGATACCATTTCTCCTGGTCTGGGTAGACATATTTATTGCACAGACACAGGCACAACTTTTCAAAACTAAAACATCCACTACAGTGGTTTAAGCCTTAATAAATGAGATTATGCCTGCATTTGCCCTGCCCTGAGTGCTCTAGAGTGGCGATGGTCCATTCTTTTAGGATGCAGTTACTCAGCAAGTCTCAATAGCCCTGGTATTACATTATTACCCTTCCTGGGGTGAATGGAATTTTAAAATCCCATCTCCACAAATTAACACAGAATAGAGGGCTTCTCTGGACTGTCCTCTTACACATTTCCTTTCTTAGGATAAAAAAACCTTCAGTGTTCATGTCTTAGCCCTTTTGAGATGCTATATAGGAGGCTCTTTCTTACCATTGATTTTTTTTACTAGATTAAGAAGTGACTGCCCAGGTAAAACATGTCATCTCTCTGTCTCTGTCTCTCTTTCTGTCTCTCTGTCTCTCTGTCTCTCTCTCTCTGTCTCTCTCTGTCTCTCTCTCTCTCCAGGTAGCCCTCCAGGAAAACACAGAGGCTTAGTCCAGAGAGGACATGCCCCCTCTTTTTAACCCAGGAAACCTGGTCTAATTAAAATTCTTGCTTACATCACTTCCCTCCTGTAAGCAATGGCATGAGGCAGAGACCAGTAGAGACCACTTGGCTTGTGTAAAGGCAACATGGCATGGAATGTATTGTGCCTGGGTGCAGAAGAACTGAGGGCCAGAAGGTCATCTGTAGGGCACAAAGAGAAATGGGTTCTTTTATAGGGCTTGAAAGAAGGCAAGGGACATTATGTGGGAAGCTCTTAGTAAACATGAGTGGTCAAGGCCTTCCGGATATCTTTGCTTCAGTGGACAAAGTCCTTGAGAAGTCCAGTGTAAATGTTTGAACATCTTCAGATGTCAGAGTGTTTGGAAGATTCCATGCTCCATCTTATCTCTTTTATGACATCCTGTATTTTTCAGGGACAATGGTGCTGGGTTGAGAAAAAAGCCTCTGCTGGCCAACAGGTTGAGTACTGGGAAAGTCATGATCAAATCAGCCCTTGCACCTCCCTTGATCCAATATAGAGGGATATTCTAATTGTCTGCAGTCTGTCTGTGTGGACAGTATTTAGTCAGAGTTTCTGCATCCAGCACTCTCACTCAAAACTTTAGACAGTAATCCAAGAAAAAGCCTCACTGGACAGGAGAGGAATCACTTGCTAGCTACTCATGTGAACAAGTAGAAGACTTGAAATTCCTCTTCAGGAAGAAACCATTTCCTTCTTCAAAAGATAAGCAATGCTCATACTTGATAGACACACTCTGACCCATTTCCTCTTCTGGTTCAAACTCTTGCTAAGGATTCTTATTCTAATTTCCTTCTTGTTTCAGCTAACCAGTGAACTCCCTGGGAAGTGTAATCACTTCGACTGCATAGCCACAGAAACATTTAGTTTTACTTCCTCTAGTTAAAAATCAGCCCCATTCCTAATATAAATTCCAAAATTTAAAAGCTGATCTCAGGGTTTTATGTCAGTTTCCTACTCTTACATTGTCCAGTTTACTTTTAATCTCTTTTCTGATTTATAGTAGAACACTATCCCTTCCAACAGTACCTTGCTGATAAATAACTTCATATTTCTTGTGCATGAAGTACACCTTCCAACTTGCTCTTTTGTTTATGTTTTATTTGTTAGTATAAAGTCCCCAACCCAATCTACCATCCCAATTTCATCAGGGATATAATATTTACATGACACTCTCAATTTTATCAATTACCTTCTCCACAAGTCCAACTCTACATTAGCAGAAATTTGTTGGTTATGTCTCTCCCCCACTATGGTGGCCCACTATGTGGTCACCATATTAGCCTTCACTGGGCCTCAGATAAAGGCATCGAACACTCACACAGTCACAAATAGTCCTTTCCTAAAAATTAGTAACTGGATTCTTGGACTTTGTTACATAGTTCATCTCTCAGCTTAATAGCCTGAAATTCTCTGTCACCCCCATTACAGGACTTCTGCTTACATACCTCAATATCCTGTCCCTTAAAGAACTTTGTATAATATCTCCTCTCAAACACATGCACACTCCTTCAAATCCATAGAAACTCAGGATCTTCAGCATAACTCTGCCCTTACCATTTATAGACAGATCACACAAGCATTAAACTCACTAAGAGCTATGAAGTTACAGGATTAACCTACATTAGAGGGAACTTACAACCAGCTCAACATTTAATTACACAAAAGGCTCACTCCCACTACAAAATCACAGAAAATTGTCCAGACTTCAAACCCCAGAGACTGGGCAAATTGTTCCCAAACAAACAGAAATACAAGCAAATAGTACTACTGATGTACAGCTCACTAACATATAAGTACAAAATTATGCCTTACATCTAGATGAGAGAAAGCAGACTCTCTCCCTTGTAAATAAAACAGGTACACAGTAAAAGAATCTGCCAGCTCCCTGTTAGGTACACAAACTGGCAGCCTGTGCTCAATGCCTCCAAGTATGGACCACGCTTAGCACATTAAGTACCACAAGGATTATAAACCCCTATGCTGCCTTATACTCCTCTGCTCCTCTAACCTTTCAACACCTATTCTTACTAAATCTCTTAACGTGCGTAAAGACTAAGGACATCTTTCTCTGTGAGAACCTCAGCATATTTTTGCTTGGCTATCAACTGAACAGATACATGTAATTTAGGTTATCTATCCCACCCAAGTAGACCTTGATGGTTCCTGGCTGGTCCTGGTTCCAGTCAAGTTGATGACACCACAAAAACAGAAAAGGGCAATCCAACTTATCTCTTTACTGATAGGTGTGGTTACAACAGCGGGGACTGGTGCAGGGCTAGTAGGTCTCCCCACTTCATTCACCTACTTTAACCAATTCTCTCTTGATCTCACTGACAGTTTACAACAAATGGAAGGCAGCCTCCTCACAACCCCCCAAAACCAAATAGATTTACTAGCAGCAATGACCATACAAAACCAGAGAGGAGTAAACATCCTGAGTGTGATACAAGTAAGGAAATGCCTGTTCCTAGAAGAGAAACGTTGCTTTTATTCTAACCAGTCTGGAATAGTGAAAGATGTTCCATGAAAATTAGCCAACTACGCTTCTAAAATCTGTCAGGAATTATCTGATTTATGAAGATTCTGGAATTGGGGACCGAGGTTACTCCCCCTGGCAAGGTGTTTGTTAATTTTTTTTCAAGTTTGACATTTATTATTTTGGGGATATGCTCAATTTTAACAGTCTGATTTATATAAGCTGTTAATAATTTATTTCTACAACCACACTCATATTTCTCTGACTACATCCTTACTGGATGCATACTGTGGTGGATTGACAACTGATGGTCAACTTGTAACACCCAGCTGAACTGAACCAACATTGTTCCAGGTATGGGAGGCCCACTTGAGGATTGTTGCTAGCAGCATAAGGGGCAGAATTGGAGAAGAAGAAAGAAGGCTGTTGGGAGCTGTTAAAAGCTGTTGGTTTTCCTGCAGGACCTTGTTGTTCTAGCTTTCCTGATGGACTTGGCTGTTCTCTTCATCAAAGCAGCTCAGGACCTTATTGTTGCTGAGAATGGCTACAGTTCATTTTGGGGGAGCTCTATTCCTCGCTTTGAGCATTGCTTTCTGGCTCCAGCAGGGAAGATGGTACATTGCTCAGTCTCCTGGAGAAGGTTGTTGAGTTGGTTTTCCTGGTGGGAACTTGGCTTTCCTCATCATCACAGGAGCTCAAGACCTCACAGTTGTTGAGGATTCCTGTGGTACTTTAAGGGGAGCTCTGGTTCTTACTTTGAGTATCCCTTCCTTGCTCCAGTTCCCCTTAGCTTGCTAGCATAGACTTTCTAGCTCCCACCATTGATCTTTGGGCCTTCCCAGTCCAGAGCCATGAAATAGGCCTGCTTGAGACATTGTCATGCACTCTAGTCCTCCAGTTGGACCCCTGAGAGGCACAGTTATGGGCTGTAGGTCTTCAGCTGGATTTATGCAGGACATTACAGATGGATTCTTTGGCCTTTAGTGTGCGGACAGATTTCCTGCACTCCTTTTGCATATGATTCTTTGGGTGAATGTTATAAATAATTTTATAAAACATGTGTCCTGTATTATATTGTTCCCCTTTTAAAACCCCAAACTACAACACATACTCTAAACCAGGCTGTATTTGGTCCATGTTTACTCAAGCTCTTATCAAATTGGGGTCTTTTCCTTTGACAGCCTTAAAGCTGCAAATGGTGATGCAAACACACTTGCCAACAAGCACTCTTCTTGACTTTTATTTAGGATCATTAGACCTCACAGTGGTAGGCTTTAACTGATGTCCTACCAGAACTGCTACTCAATAGTAAGTAGCTCAATAGATCATCCATCACCCCTGGCCACTAACAGAAGTCAGAGATCCCCAACGTAAAGAGAAGGAAACAAGCCAGGAGACAGAAGGAAAGATAGGCAGATTGGGATAGAATGTCCTGAATAGTCAAACTGAGTAAATTAATAGAGTGAACTAAGTAAACTGAAGGCCAGGTCCTAAGTGAGCTAAAGATAAGGCTTTGGAAGTTAGAATGTAAATGGCAAAAACAAGTCCCTAAATGAAGTAGAAAAAGCCTCATAGGGCTGGAATGTTAAGAACAAAGTAATAATGCAGCCTCCTTTCTAGACATCAAAAGCCTGGCAGCAGCAAACAGTGACAACTGTGTCCCCGTGTTTTCTCGCATTACCCTGCAACTTTTCACTCCAAAAGTTGCATAAAAGTCCATGGCTTTAAATGTCTACTATATCTGTTTTATGTGACCCCTCCTGATGAAAGGAGTTTCCCTTTTTGCTTTTTCTAATAAACTACACATCCTGGTTCATTTCCCCACTGCTTGCTGTTCTACTGTGTCCTGTGCCACCTCAGAATAAAAGCCCAAAGGGAGAGAAAGCTGATTACATTGGTTTCTCCAACTTCCTTGATTCTCCACTGTACTTTTGGTCTTACTCTTGCAGCTTCACATACTTCTCTTTCAGGAGCACTGGCTGTCCTCTCAAACTTTCTTCTGAAATCTGAGTGGAAGCCTCCCAGATCTCACAACTCTTGCATTTTGCATGTTTATAAAACCAGCACTGTGTGTATGACACTGTGGTTTCCTTCCAGCTCAAGCAGTAGCAAGGTTTGTATCATGGCTGCAGAAGTTTCTGAGTACTTGGGTGGCTGACCACTGTGAAATTATTCCCAGAGAACTAATTCCTTATGTAGCCTGACTGGAACTGTGTGCCCTAGAGCTCTTTTCTGAAAGAAAAGCCTTTCAAAAGACTCTACCTTTACCTTTCCCTTGAGCCGGTGAAAATAGTGGATACTTGCTAATTTCTGAGATACCTTAAAGGTATCTTTCTGATTGTCCTGTTGGAAAGGGTTTGTCTTTATTTTAATGGTAATATTTTCAGGAGCTGTGCCCTTCATGGCCTCAAATTTTCAGGTCCTTCTTTTTGGTGAACTGCAAACTTTTCAAATGGGCTTCTTGATCCTGATTCTCAATGAAAAGCTGCCTGAAAATAGCAAGAAGTATGAATGCCACAGCCTGAACATTGGGCTGCCTTGAAATTTCCTTTGCTAGATTAATTATTCTTCTATCCTTAATGTTAGTCTTCCTCAAAGTCTCAGGATGTGAGCAAAAAGTAGACACTTTTTTTTTCAGAGCACAGCACACATGGTCTCAAGTTTAACTTCTAATGGAATCCTTGTTACCAACACAAATTTCTTAAGCCTGGGCTTTACTCTGCATTTTTATCAGCATCCTGGTCTTCTTTTTATTTTATTGGTACATATTTGTAGTACATAATGATTACATTTATCATGTGGTGTTCATACATGTACATAACATATCTTAATTCTTTTTTTGTCTCCTACCACTCCAATTCCTCCTTTCTCCTAAAAATTCTTGGTCCTCTCCCCATTTGCGGGAGTTTTCTTTCTGTTTTTTCAATTTTTCTCCATCCTCTTTCCCTGCCCACATCTCCCTCCCTCCCTTCTTCCCCAATCCATTTGAAAAAGTTCTTGCTACTTCCTATTTCTCCCTCTTACTTTGCAATTTTATTGGAATTTTAATGCAATTTTCATTGGCATTTGTAGGTAAATGGACTCAGCTTGAGATCATAATATTAAGTAAAATAAGTCAGATACAACAAGCTTAATATTTCATTGTCTCTCTTACTTGGAAAACTCAGAAAACATAAATGAAAAGTATTCTGATTTTTTGAACTCTGACCAGAATATTCTACCAAGCCTGGTTCATAGCTGTCTAAGATTTCCCTAGTCAGCATCACATCTTTTGACACTTCTGTGAAAAACTTCCAAATTCTTCTAAACTACATGATCAAGAGTGTTAAAGTAAGGATCACACTGCTGTATTACCAAAATCTGTTATTACCTTCCTATCAGCAAGACATAATTACAGATATCCATAACTTAAAAGAGTAGAGGTTTATTTGGGCTCATGGATTTTATACTGAGCAACATTCCCAGCTCTTTTTTGTTTTTCACTTTGTAGATTTATTTTCAGAAAGAATCTTGCTAAGTTACTAAACTGCACATGCTGTGCTTGAAATTATAATTTTCCACCTCAGGTTCCCAGAGTGCTAGGATTACAGGTGTGTACCACTATACCCAGCTTGAATCTTTATCTAATTAAAGATTTTATTTCCAAGATTTTGCCTTGGTTCTTCCTCAGAACTTTTCACTGTATATATTTTTTAACTCATTCAGCTATTAATTTGTGTCTTCTTTGAGGTCATTGATCATTGTACTAATTGCTTCATTTGTATATTTTTGTAGCTTCTCTGATCTCACTCTTCATCTTAACTATCAATTTTCATATTCCATTCCTAGAATTTTTTCAATATCTGTAGGATCAGATTTTGGTGACAATTTGCTGCCTGGGATTCTTATTATTATTACAAACTTGCATTAAATTTTGCACATTAGCGAGAAAGAATACCTCTACCTCAGTTTTGTGGAGGTCTTCTCAGACAGTGGCTTTCTTTTCATGATTTTTCCAATGCTGTGGGTTTGTCTCAGGGTAAGTGCGCTCACTTAATTTATTTGCACTACCAAGTTCAATTCCTATCACTACTTTGTGAGGAAATAATAAGTACCATTAATACAACATCTATATAATCTACCATATATTATCACATAAATTTATCCTGTCACAATTTGTCAACTGTTTCACTAACCCAGGAAAGTATGAGGAAATATTAGTAGGATAGACTGGAAAAAAACATTACAAAAGACTTTAATGTTGGTATTTAGGTGCTTGAATAGAAAGAGTAGGAGCGGGAGCTTTGATCAGAGGAATAGAAAAGAGGTGAAGGGAATAGAAAATATAACTGGAAGATGAGAGATGTAGAGAGATTGAATCAAATTATTTAGGTAGTGGAGACAGAGAAAACTATGAAACAAACTTTAGTGTAAGAAAGTATGACAAAACCAGGTAAGACATTCGACAAACAAAAGCAATAACTAACATTCATACATAATTATAAACACACATACACACAGACACCACACACATAAAGAAAGCAAACATAAAAATAAGACAAATTTTAAAAACGCCACTTCCAATATTTCTTTTTATATTGGAGCCACTTAATTCTCTCAGAATTCTATTGTTGGATGATACCTGTTAAAAAGATTTATGTGATTCTCTCTCTCTCTCTCTCTCTCTTGGTCTCTCTCTCTTGTTCTCTGTCTCATTCTCTGTCTCTCATTCCACTTCTCTATCTGTGTCCCAGCTGAAGAAACATTCAGAAGTCTCTGTAGTTTGAGCTCCACCGCTCTGTAGTTATAAAGGCTTATCTGCCTGGTCTGACAGTGGCAAGATTGGTCCACACTTGTTGACTCAATTTTCTTCAATTCCAGCTGGTGCTTGAGGGCATCAGAAGAACATCTGGGCGGTGATTTTCAAAGAGTGATTTCCAAAGAGCAGCAGCAATATCTGAGACATATTAGAAATAAAAATTCTCAGAAGTTACACTAGATCTACTGAATCTGAAACTCTGACAGCAGAAAACAATAATATTTAGGGATTTTATTCAACATTTTATTTTGGTTTAATTGTAAATTCATTTCTGTCTGTAAAAAAAGAGTACGAAGATATGCCATATGACTTCTGTTCTGTTTCCCTCACTGAACTACATCCCTATCTCTTTTTAGTTTTTGTATTTTGAGACATGGTCTTACTGTGTTTTGTACATAGGGCTCAAACTCACATTCTTCTCTCAGCCTTCCAAGTAGCTGGGATTACAGATGTACCCCACCATACCTTACTGAGGCTGGATTATTTATAAGGAATAGAAATTTGTTTGGTTCATGGTTCTGGAGGCTGGAATTTGATTTGATGAGGTCGTTTATGCTGAGTCATATGTGGCGAGATACATTATATGGCTACAGAGAGTAAGGGAGGGCCCCTAAAGCTGTCACTCTCAAGCCATCCTTACAGCCATCCTCCTCAATAATGATATTAACTCATTCTTAAGTGCAGACTTCTTAGGGCCTAATAATTTTTTTTAAATCTGTTTTGGTCTATGTGTTTATCTTTATTTTTTATATTATTTTCATTTCATTTTTATTTAGTTTATCAGTACATGAGTGTAGGACATGATATTTACATTTCTTGTGGAAAGTTGGTACATGTACATAACACATCTTAATTCTTTTTTCTCAAAGTTTTTCCTTTCCCTATCTCCCACTTCACCCATCCCTTGATCTCTTTCTTTTTCTGTATATGTTTACATTCCTTATGCAGAGTTAGTATATGTACATAACACATCCCGATTCCTTTTTTATTCTTTATACCTTCCCTAATAACCTTTTAAAAGTCTCTCCACTCAGCTTTATTTTACTGGCGATTAAGTTTCCAATACATTAACTCTGTGGACACATTCAACCTGTAGCACTTAATTTGGCTTTAATTTGAATATCCTTAATAGTTAATGTGGTGGTTAACCTGATTTTAAAAAAGACATTTTTAGATGATATTACATTTAAATCTATACATTTAGTAAAGCAGAATTCCCTACAGAATAATCCAATAAAAATCCTTAAAAGACTGACCTGCTCCTCCTCCTAAAAAGAGAGAATTCTGCCTGCAAACTAACTTCAGATTCAAGCTGCCGCATCAGTGTTTATTTGATGTCCAGCCTATCAAGTTACTCTACAGAGTTTTGATTTTTCTAACCTCTCTAATCATGTGAACCAATTTCTTAACTATATCTTTCTATATATAATCATGCAGCATGCAATGATATTTTGGTCAGTGGTTATCCACATATATGATTATAGACTCATAAAGTTATAAAGAAATTGAAAAGTTAGTATCACCTTGTGATATGTAGATGTCAGAATTGTAGCAGACTCCATTACTCTCATTTGTACTGATGTCAAGGTGAAAAAACCTACCCTGCTCCAATTGTGTAAAAAATAACATATGCAATTATATACAGTACATGATACTTGATAATAAACTACTATATTATTGGTTTGTCTAGTATATTTTTAGTATATTTTAGCATACTTTTCATTTCTGGAGTTCACTGTATTTATGTAAAAATTATTGTGCCATTAATTGTATGCCATATTTTGCTAGAACCAGCCCCATATATCTTGTTTTTTTAATGTTTATTGATTACATTAAAAGGCTTTCAGTTGTGAATGACTTTTACCATCTGGGTTCATGTAAATATATGCTGTGATGTTCATACAATGATAAAAAATGCCTAATGATGCATATAAGTGAATTGATTTGAAACACTGAATTTTAGAAGTTTTTATATAATTTTTAACAAGGTCTTTTTTAGATATGGAGTATGCAGACATATTTTTCTTTCTCATTTCATATTATTGACAGGTTCTTATACAAAATAATACTTCTAAATTTTAGTGAGATTTAGTGCATCTGTTTTTTCTTTTATGGATTGATCTTTAGTGTCAATTATAAGAAATCTTCATCTACCTATAAGTTCTCAAAATGTTCTATTATTTACTAAAGTTTTTATAATTTGATATTTTCATTTAATTTTGAAATCCACAGAAAGTGAATTTTTATATGAGGTGTGGATTTATATTGAGGTTCATTTTTTAAAATTTTCTTTTTAAAGATAAACAAAACAAACACACAGACATAAATGAAAAAACATAAAAGCAATAAAAACAATATAGAGTTTCAGACAAGGTGAAAAGCAATTAACAATGGTTGTATTACCTACTTTTATCTTCATATTGGTTACTCAAATAAACAAATATAGATATGGAACTTTCATTTTTGAGTATATATTTATGATAACTAAAGTACCATTTGTTTAAAAAGCTATACTTCCCCATTTCTTTATTTTTTTTATTGAGACAGAGTTTCACTAAGATGACTAGCTGCCCAGGCTAGTCTTGAACTTCTGATCTTTCTACTTCAGCCTCCCATAGTACTGTAATTCCAGGTCTGAGTTACTTTAATATTATTTTCAGGTAATTACAGTATCTAATTCAGCTCAAATGTAAAACTTGTTGGTTTACTTTTTTATTCAACTTGTATTTCTCTTGATTTTTCTCTGGAAAAATTATTTTCCATTTTATCTTAGATATTTTAAATATTACAAGGATCTGGATATTCAGTCTTTTATTGGTAGCAGAAATCAAACTGAGGACCTTGCATTTGCCAGGGTGGCACCAGTGCCACTGAGCTAAATCCCCAGCTACTCAGTCTTTTTGTAGGCATTCTCTTGGTTTAGGTATATCAAGGTATCTGTATAAAGATGACTTATTGAGTAAAATACATATTCTTTTGGGAATGAGTTCTGTGATTTTATCTTCCAGAGGTAGACTGTAAAATTTGTGAAAGAATAGTGATACTTGCTTGGATAACTTTTGTATATGTTTAACCAGAAAGTAGGATGGAGTATTTATTTATTTGTATTAGTACATAATATTTACATTCCTTGCTTGGAGTTTGTACATGTACATGACACATCTTAATTTATTTTTTAATCCCCTTCCCCTCTGCTCCTTCCTACTCTGGATCCCCTTCCAATTTGAGAAAGATTTAGTTCCCTGCATCCTACTATCTTATTTTTATTTTGTTGTTTAATTATAATTTGCATTTCCCATATAAGAGAAATCATGCATTTCTCATATGAGAAAAATCAAGCTTGTGTCTCTGTATCAGAACATTAATGGGGTAAGCACTTTCTCAATTTTTTTCAGGTCTCACAAATTAATGTGGTCTTTATTTCTTATGATCAGAATTGAGGTAAGGAAGCAAACATAGGAGATATTGCAATACTCTGCATACCACCTGAGGAAATATTTTATTTTTCTTCGTGGAAGTCAAGGTAGGAGTAGAAAATGAAGAGATAAGCTTGGTATAAGGAGATTAAGTTAGCACTGTTATTAGATATATTAAGTCATTTACATATACTCACAGCAGCCTCATGAGTTAGGTAATGTTATTGGCTTCATTTTTGTAGGTGAAGTTCAGGGGATCTATGGAACTTGCCCAGAGTTACAAAGCCACTAAATGACCTGAGCAAGCCAGATCTTGAACTCAGAACACTAACAAGAAAATCTGTGCTCTTTTTGTACGTTATCATGCCTCCTCAGTAGAAAACTGTCTCCTTTTTTCTGTCTACAAGCCTTCTTTTCCATTTCCTTTTTTGTTACCTCTGCAATTTGTCCTCTGAAGATATCTGTGAGAGGAGAATAGAGAAAAGGTAACAATTGTATAATTTAGGAAAACACTGAAAAATCATAAAAGAACACAAGAGCCTTAAAAATGTTTATAGGCACTACAAAATTACCATGAGGTTTAATAGGATATTAAGTTAGAAAATTTCAAAAATGCATTATCAGTACCAAGTGTCAGTGAGCTGAGGATAGGATCCACTGGCAATTTAGTACATTAATATACTCAACAGATATTTGGTAAACACCAACTATGTGCTAGGCTCCACTCTAGGCACTGCTCAGCTCATAGATTGCAAAACAGAAAAAGGACAAACAGATAAAGTTTCCATTACAATGGGAGCCATACATAAGTGGAAAGCTAAGCCAAGGTATATACTGGTAGTTACTAAAAATAAATTGTAATTTATGAAGATTGAATGATAGGATGGGTCCTGGTTTAGCTTACGTAGTCAGAGAAACTTTTCTGAAACAAACATTTAAGAAAAAAATCTATAAATTGTTCAAAGTAGGAATTATAGAGCAGAAAAATAAAGTAACAAATGAAGGCCACTCTTCTGTAATCACTGATGGATCCATGGAGATTTTCGCGGGTGATTCTGAAAACTGAAGTTAATTGTGGTAGTCTAGTCAAGGCCTGAAAACTGAGAGGGAGTGGGAAAAGAAGTTGTTGACCCCAGGCACAGATGTAATTACAAAAGCTGCTTCAAAAGAGGGGCAGAAATAAAGTTGCTGCCTTACCCAGGGTTCTGAAAGTATTCTCCGAAAGAGATGGAACTTTTTCTGGTAAAATTACTCAGTCTGAGGAAAATTACGTGAGCACCACATTAAAAGTGTAGATTATAAGAGTAAGAGATGTCAGATAAATATGTATCATTCGACAGTTTCATCCAAATAAGTGAAAGGTAAAGAGGGGTCAAACCTAAACCAGTCACATGACAAATAGCACACATGAAAATGAAATAACAGTAGGATTTTCAGTTAACTAGAGCTTTGAACACATTCTTTGCTAGAGGCCAGTTCTGTAGAGAAAAACACAGTTATTTAATACATAAGAGAACTGAGAAAAGTGGACCAAATAAACAATTTTATTACCCTTGAGGCCTTTGTTGAAGGTTAGGGGCATTGCCATTATGATAATGTTGCAGAGGTCCTTGGGACACTATCATGTGGAAAAAATATTTTTAAAAATACTATTTCTAAATTCAACTGTCACAGTGGCTTTAAGAATTTCTGACTTCTGGCCTTGTTAGACAAAGATAAATCACAATGGATGGCTGAGGTTAGTTGAGCTGCCCTAAAATATTAATGTTTTGTTGAGGCAATCATACGTGGACAAACGGAGCACTGTATAGAAATCTTATTTCTGAGAACTATACCTACACTGGATTATATTCCAAAAGAGTAAGGTATTAAGGACTATTCATTGGGAAATGTAGGGTAAGGAAAGGATGCATGAAAAAACAAGCTGACTATATAGTATTTTTTAAATCGTGAATAGTTAATTTTTAAAATTTATTTACATTTTATGATTTTTAATTTAATTTTATTTCTATTTTAAATAGAAAAGAACAAAAACAAAATAACAAAGAGGAAGACAAGAACAACACAAAAACTATAAAAATGGTACAGAATTTCAAAACAAGATGATAGGAAATCAACTATGGTTGTTATATTACATATTACTATCTTCAAAACAGTTGTTCAGATAATGAGATGTAGGCATACAAACTTAATCCAAAAATTAAACATTTACTGTTCCTTTCAATAAACCTTTAGAAAGTAGTACAATTATTTAGCTATCATATATATATATATATATATATATATATATTTCCCTTCTTTCTTTTCTCCTTTCCCTCATCCCAGTTCTTCTTTACTTTTGAGCAGTACCTTTCCCTTTTACAATATCTTTTGTACCTTTCAGATTCTATTTACTCTTTCAGTTTCTTACACTAGGGAGACCATATGATTTTTACACATGTGAGTCTGGTTTATTTCACTTATGAGTATGGTCTATATAGCATTGTGGAGAAAGCTCACACTTGTATTCTAGTCTTTCTTCAGTTCACATGCCAGCATAGCTCCCTAAATTTCTCTGATGGCAGGAAAAATGTCTTTCTAAGACGTTCTATGGACATAAATTTGTCAAAATATCACCCCAAATACTATCACTTGCAAGATGCACAGAGGCTCAGGAAGGTTGTTTTTGTCCTTGGTTCAAACATATTCATGTGATTTCCAGAAAATCAACTGCATCAGGGTAAGAACATCCACATTAATTCAAGCACCTTGCTGCCCCTGTGATTCAACAATTAATCAAACTTCTCAATCTGAAATGTGATCTTATATATAAATGCACACACCAAGAGACATATACACCTTAATTTTAAAATGCTCAAATCCTAAGATTCTTAAGGTAACTAAATCTATTTATTTAATAATTATGGTAACATGAGGAAAAAGAATAAATGTGCAGTTTGCTCTGCTCTGCCTGCCCACCCAAAATAGGAGGCCATTTTTGGCTTATTCATTTCAGTCACTGCCTTGCTACTGTCCTGTCTTCTTAACACCACAGTCTCCATCCACAATTTTAAACATGAATAAGCAGCTCAACGTTTCTCATGATGCCTTTGTTGAGGAAGGCACATTTTTCTTCACCTCGGAATCTCAGGGGTTTGGGGAAGGCCACCCAGATAAGCTCTGTAATCAGATCAGTGACACAATCCTTCATGCCCATCTTCTACAGGACCTGGATTTCTAAGTGGATTATAAAACTGTTGCTAAAAGTCCATAGACTAAAAGTCAAAGGATGGAAAACAATTCTCCATGACACAGGAACCCAGAAAAAAAAGCAGGGGTAGCTATTCTATTTGCAGACAGTGTAAATTTTACGCCAAAACTGATGAAAAGAGACAAAAAGGATTACTACATATTAGTTAAGGGAAAACTCCAAGAAGAAGAGATAACAATCATAAATGTTTATGATCCAAACATAGGTTCAGAAAACTACATAAAACAAATCTTAAATGATATGAAAAACCAAACAATTAAAAATACATTTGTAGTGGGGAATTTTAATACTCCACTTTCACAAATGGATAGATCAGCTACACAAAAAATCAACAAGTGAATATTAGAATTAAATCAAGACTGTGAATAAATGGACTTCGTAGATGTCTACAGAATGTTCCACCTTAAGTCACCAGAATATACATTCTTCTCAGCTGCAAATGGGACATTCTCCAAAATAGATCATATACTAACTGACAAAACATGTTTAAGTAAATGTAGGGGAATTGAAATCAACCCATGCATACTATCTGACCATACTACAATGAAACTTGAAATCAATGACAAAGGAAACCTCAAAAACTACATTAACCCATGAAAATTAAACAACACCTTCCTGAACAACCAAGGAGTCACAGAGGAAATTAAACATGAAATTAAACACTATATACAATTAAACAATAATACAGATACAACATACCAAAACTTATGGTATGCAATGAAAGCAGTCCTATGAGGATGAACTAACACACCAGGAAAACATAATAAGCTCAAATAGACAAACTAATGTTGAACCTCAAATGTCTAGAAAAAAGAGAAGAAATCACACCCCAAGTCCACAGGTGAGAAAATCTTTTAAAGATAAGAGCAGAAATCAGTGCAATAGAGACTAAGAAAATAATACAAAGAATCAAGAAAACATTGGTTCTCTGAAAAAATAAATAAAATTGACAAACCATTAGCCAACCTCATCAAAAAGAGCAAAGGAAAAACACAAATTCAAGCAATTAGGAATGAAAAGGGGGAAATTACAATGGACTCACAGAAATCCAAGAGATCCGCAACACTTATTATGAGAATCTGTATTCTAATAGGATAGAAAACGCTGAAGAAATGAACAGATTCCTAAACACAATTGAACTACCACAACTAAATCAAGAAGTTATAAGAGTTATAAATAACCCAATAACATCCAATGAAATTTAAAATTTAATTAAAATTTACCAACAAATAAAAGCCCAGGCCCTGATGGATTCTCTGTCAAATTCTGCAAAAGATTTAGAGAAGAACTACTACCACTAATGCTGAAACTCTTTAAGGAAATTGAAAGGGAAGCAGTACTTCCAAAGTTGTTCTTAGAAGCAAGTATTACTCTGATTCCAAAACAATCAAAAAACCAACAAAGAAAGAAAACTAAAGGTCAATCTCCCTAATGAACATAGATGCAAAAATCATTAATAAGATAATGACAAACAGAATGCAGCAAATTATCAAGAAAATTACACATCACAACCAAGTAGGAATCATCCCAGGGATGAAGGGATGGTTCAACATATGAAAATCAATAAACATAATACACCATATTAACAGAAGCAAAGACAAAAATCACATGGTCATCTAAACAGATGCAGAAAATTTTTTGGCAAAGTCCAACAGTTACTCATAATAAAGACCCTACAGATAAATGGAAGAGATGGTCTTTACCTCAATCTTATAAAAGCCATCTATGTCAAACCAACATCTAATATCATAGTAAATAGTTAAAAACTGAAAACTTTCACTCTAAAATCAAGAACAAGACAAGGATGTCCACTATTACCACTCTTATTCAATATATTTCTGGAAACATTAGCCAGAGTAAGTAGACAAGAACAAGAAATAAAAGGGATAAAGATAGGAAATGAAGGAAGAAATCAAATTATCATTATTTGCAGATGACAAGATACTCTGCATAGAAGATCCCAAAAACTCCCCCAAAAGACTTATAGAGTTAATAACCAAATTCAGTAGTGTGGCGGGATACAAACTTAACACTCAAAAGTCAATCGCATTCCTGTACACAAGCAATAATCTCACAGCAAGAGAAATTAGGGAAAGCACACCCTTCACAATAGCAGCCAACAAAAAGGTAAAAGATCTGGGTGTGGTGGTGTAAACCTGAAAACCCAGCACTCAGGAGGCTGAGGCAGGAGGTAAATACAAGTTGGATGGCAGCTTTGGTTTCATAGTGAGTTCAGAATCAGCCTGAATTGCATGATGAGACCTTTCTCAAGAAACCACCCCCCCAAAAAAGGAAGTAAAAAGCCTATATACTGGAAACTACATTGATCTGTAAAATGAAATCAAAGAAGATATCGAAAATGGAAAGATATTCCATGCTCTTGGGTAGGAGGAAGCAACATAGTGGAAATGGCTGAATTTCCAAAATTCTTATGCAGATTTAATGTAATCCCAATCAAAATATCATTAGCATATCTCACAGAAATAGAGAAAACATTCTTAAAATTCATTTGGATAAAAAAAGATACATAGAAAAGCATAAACATTTTTAGGCAATAAAGATGAGGAACAGGGCATCATAATCCCTAACTTGAAATTATATTACAGAGGTACTCTGATAAAAACATCATGTTAGTTGCAAAAAAGGACTGACCTGAGGCTCAGTGGAACATATTAGAAGACTCAGAAATAACTCCAAACGCAATCAGCCGCCTTATCATTGACAAAAGAGCCAGACAGGTTCACTAGAATAAAGATGACCTCTTTAATAAATGGTTCTGGAAAAACTGGACTTCCACATGCCAAAAACTAAATAAGATCCATGTCTATCACTATGCACTGAACTAACACAAAAATGAATCAAATATCAAAATTTACTACATCTGCTAGAAGAGACAATACGTAGATCACTTGAAGATACAGGTGTAACCAAGGACTCCATGAACAAAACCTGCACTGCATGGAAATTAATACAAAAAGTTAAAAACTAGGATTTCATCTTATTGAGAGATTTTGCACAGCAAAAGCCATCACCAAGAGAGTGAAAATGAAATCCACAGAATGGGAAAAATTGCAACCAGTTATTTCTCAAAGCACTAATATCGAGAACATATAAAAAATTGAAAAAATTATTCCCCCACAAATTTGAAGACCTATTCCTAAAATGAGTATCTCAGATGAATACACACTTCTCAGACGAGAGTGTAAATATGGGCAATAAATATGTGAAAAAATGTTCAACACCATTTGTCATTTGAGGAATGCAAATCTGAACAATGTGAAATGCCATCTCACTACAGAAAGAATAACTATTATCAAGAAATCAACCAGTACCAAATGCCAGCAGCAATGTGGGGAAAAAGGAACATTTCCTCACTGTTGGTGGGAATGTAGACTGATGCAACCACAATGGAAATCAGTTTGGATATTCCTCAAAAAGTAGGAGTAGACATCCCATCTGATCCAGCTATTCCCCTTGTTGTTATGTTTCCAAAAGAATTAAAAACATCATACCACAATAATATATGCAAACCATGTTTATAGCAATACAGTTTATAATAGCTAAATATTGGAAAGAGGCCAAATGCCCATCAACCAATGAACGGATAAAAAAAAGATGTTGCTTTTTTATGCAGTGGAGTACTACTCAGTCATACAGAATGATAAACTTGAGTAACATCTAGCTAAATGTATTCACCTTGAAACTATACTCTTAAGTGACACAACTAGGACATAGACATAAATATCACAATGTCTTTCTGGTGTGAGATACTGAAAGTGTAAATAAGAACCAAAATGTAAAACAGATACTGTGAAATAGAAAGAAATTTTTCAAAAGAAAAGGAGAACCAGAGTGGGGGACATGTAGTAATGGAAAAGGAAAAAGTGAGAAAAGAAGGATAAAATGAAAGCAAGGTTTTTGTAAATAAGGAAGGGAAGAAGATTTGAAGGGAGGGTAGTGGAATGGGAAAAAGGAAGAATCATATTGATCTTTACTTATGGCAGAGTAATATTCCACTAGGTAAATGGATGCAACTTGAGACCATACTCTTAAGTGAAATAAACTGGACTCCCATGTGTAAACATTGCATTGTCTCCTTGGTGTGAGAAACTGAGACAGTAAATAAGGACCAAAATTTACCATAGATATTGTGAAGTGGGAAGAAATTGTTCAAACGGAAAGTGGAAGCGGAGTGGGGGAAGGGCAAAAGGAATGAGGGGAAAAAGAAAAAATGATAGCAAAAGATAAAATGCAAATAAAACTTTATAAATAGTGAGGGGAACAGGGATAACAGGGAGGAGAGGGGCATGAGAAAAAAGAGGAATCAAAATAGCATGTACAGGTATAAATTTCCTATGATGAATATCATTATTATGTTTACATCAAATGTATTAATAAACTTAATTTAAAAAAAGATATGTACAGGTACAAATTCACTATAATGAATATGATCATTACGTGTATCTGAATTTTACTAATAAACTTAGTAAAATTTTTTTGAAAAGAGAGCAAATGTGCAATCACTGATCTTGAGACTAGTACAGGCCCCAAATGTGGTGGGCAAAAGATAGAGGCAATGAAAAACTCTTCAGGGGTATTTATCCTAATTAACAAATAAGAACAGTTTCTTTTCAACCCTATCCATCTTTTCTCTTATGTTTTACCTTTTGCCTCTTTATTGATAATAGCTTTTGTCTGACCAGGACCAGTTCGTGCCTATGTGTATGTCAGTATAGCTGTGAGCATTGATTTTCAGGTCTGACTCCATAATGCTCTAATTTGATTTTCACATATTTCTACACCAACAATCCTTCCTTATGAATATCTAAATTTGTTTGACTGATCAGTATCTGGGTATAGTTCCATTATAACCTCTCAGTACACATGTGTATTTTTTTTGTATCTCTACTGCCTTTGCATTCCTCCACATATTTGCTTTTGTTACTCTACTCTCCTGCATTTTTTTATCATTTTTATTATGTTATTATTTTATCCTCTATTTTTCTTTTTTCTATTCTTTTTCTGCTACGTATTCTTCTCTTTTACTTATATATTATTTGACATATACTGAATACTATCAGTGCTTACTTTGGTCTAGCCCTCTATGTCATCTTAGACGCTGTGTTTTATCCTGAGTCAGTGTAATAGTAGAAAAGATTTCCATCAAGCTCTTAAATGTTAGATAATTTGTGGTTATGTTCTCAAGTTTTGATGTCACCAGTGCTTACTCTGTCCTCTCCAGTGAGTACAAGGAGATGAATGAAGTACCCAGAGTGGACTGTGTGGGTACTCTCACACGGAGGCATACCCACAATCCAGGACACACCACAATGAAAAAATCACTTACACAAAAGTATCCCCCATTATAGTGGAAGAGCCATTTTACTCAACTGTTGAACAAGCCTCAACAGTGAAGCACATAAAAATGAAAAAAAGAAGTACAAAGTTTGTAAAAATACATAAATCCCCAAAAGCTGATCTAACTGATATTCAAATAGATAAAATTCCAAAGTATTTCAGAAACTGATAGTTTAAATGATCACTATGATCAAAGAAGAGACAAATAAACAGTGGAACAAATCAATTATTAGAATGCTTAATGAGCTCAAATAAGCACTTGAGTGAATTAAGAAAGATAGTGCAGGACATGAAAGACAACTTCATTAAAGTGATAGCCATTCTGAAAAACAAAATAAAGCAACGAGAAATAGTGAGTAGAAATCCTGGGAATGAAAACCTCAACTATCCCAAAGTAAACAAGCAAACAAACAAACAAACTCAGATGAAAGTCTAGGAAATACACTAGGTCAGTCAGAAGAATAAATATCAGGAATTTAAGATAGGATGAAAGTGCATGTGCATTCAGATAGGGTCAAAAAAAATAAGTAACTCTAAAGAGACTATCCAAGAGATCTTGCATAAATCTAAACAAACAACAAGGAAAATTAGCATTAAAAAGCATTGAAAAAGATGCTAGTAGCTTAAAAAGATGCACTGACATTATAGCAGAAATTTTCTCCAGAATTTAGAATTAGGTACTTGATAAATGCACACTTTGAGAAGTCCACATAGTCACAAGCAGAAAAGAAACTCCCCATGTCTTCATTACTTTTCTTGTTGCTAAGACAAAATATACAACACCTACAATTAAAGGATGAAAGGTTTATTTCACACACAGTTTGTGGAGGTTTCAGTCCACAATCAGCTGGCTTCAATGGAGGATGGTGGGCAGACAGGCATCACAGAGGAGAAATAGTTCATGGCAGGCAGAAGATAGCAAAGTGACAAGGGAAAACTATAGCTCTTTCTATGCCTTATATCTTATCCAGTATGCTTAGGGCAGGTAGCACTCATGCCCTTAATCCTGGTGCCCTTGATCTTATCATTGCACTATGAATCAGTCCAAATGTCACACACTCTAGATCCAGCCATCTCTGAAAAAACTCCACCTATGACTGCATGAGGCTTTGCGAGGACATCTAGACACAAGCCATAACACCAGAACATATTATAATCAAAATATTAGAAATTTAGCACAAAGGAAAAGCAAACATTAAAAGCTGTTAGAATAGTCAAATCACTTACAAGGGCAAACTTATTCAGAGTAACATTAGATTTCTCAACTAAAATATTGAAGACCAGGATGTCATGGAATTAAATTTTCCAACACTTGAAAGAAAATAATCGTAAACTAATATTATTACACCTATATACTGGAAAGCAATCCTTTAAAATTGAGGGAGAAATAAAGATCTTTCATGATAAGCATAAGTTAGAGAAAGTCATGACAATGAACCCAGCTTTGCAGAATATGCTTAAGGGAATCCTAAACATAGACCAAGATGACAACTTTAAAACAAGGAAAGATAGTAAGACTCTCTGGAAGAGAAGATAAATAAGCAACAAAAATAAATCAAATACCATAAAACAACAGAATAACAGGAATTAGCACATATATTTTGATAATAACATCATGTAAGTGTTCTTTTTTTTTTTTTTTTGGTTTTGGTTTTTTTCCGGTACCGGGAACCGAACTCAAGACCTTGCGCTTGCCAGGCAGGCGATTTGCGGCTGAGCTAAATCCCCAGCCCCCAATGAAAGTGTTCTTAACCATCCAATTAAAAGGCACAGATTGCCAAACTGTATTGAAGAGTGAGATCCGTCTATATGTTGTCTGCAAAAAACACACCTCATTTGAAAACACATAAAGGATGACAAAGAGATACTCCAAATAGTAGAAACTGAAAGCAGGCAAAATTAGTTTACTAAAATCCCACTAGTTATACTTCCCACCAAAAGTGGTCAGAAAAGGGCAAAAAAGGCCATTATATATTTGGAAAGGTAATAATTCACCAAGAAATTATAATAATTTAAAATATATATGCATTGAATATTGCCACCCCTAATTTGATAAAATACTACATGAACTAAATGGACAGATAGGCCCTAATACAATACTAGTGGGAATTTCAATACTATATTATCAGAAATAGATATGTCAACTAGACATATCAACAAACAGCAGAAATAACTGTACTATAAACCAAATGAACTTCATTAATATCTACATAGTGTTTCACCAAACATCAGCACATGTTATTTTCAGCATCTTATGTAACTTTCTCCAAAATAGACTATATTTCAGGCCATTAAAGCAAATCTCAATAAATACAAAAAGTTGAAATAATCTTATTCATTCTATCATATCATAGTGAAATAAATCTAGAAATCAATAGAAAGGAATCCACAAAAACTACACAAACACATAAAGACTCAATATACATCCTTGAATAATCAATAAGTCACCAAAGAAATCATAAAAGAAATTTAAAAGTTCCTAATATAAGTGCTATTGGAAACACTATACCAGAATATGTGAGAAACACTGAAAGTGGTTCTAAAAGCGAGATTTGTAGCAATTACTGCCTACATTAGAAAGACAGAAAAAAGCCAAATAAGTCACAAAATGATGCATCTCAAGGTCCTAGAAAAGCAAGAAAAAACTAACTCAAATAAGTAGAATGAAAGAAATAATAATCAAGCAGCAATTAATGAATTTGAATCTTAAAAACTTCAAAAGATCAATGAGTTGGAACTGGTTCTTAGAAAAGATAAGATTGATAAGCACCTTGCCAAACTTACCAAAAGAAAGAGAAGGCACATATAACTTATGCTGTAGTCAGCATTTACAAGGGAAACAAGTTAATACAGGATACACAATTTATAGGATTATTTTGTAGTAGTCACCCAAAGAGTGAAGTACAGAGACTGCAGGTACAAAGTGGTCCACAATGTGTGGGCTCTGTTCACACATTAAAGACCCAAACAATCCAGCGGAGGGCCTGTATCCCACAGCAATATCCCACACAAGGCCAGGCAAAGACCTAGAGCCCATGACTGTGCCCCCACAAGTCCATCTAGAGACCTAGAGCACACAGCAATGTCTCATGCATGTCTGCTTCACAGACCTGTGGTGGGAAGGCCCAAAAGTCAGTGGTGGAATCTAGAAATTCTGCACCCACAGGTTGAAGGATCTGTGCCAGTAGGCTGAGAAATCTGCACTGGAGCCAGGAAGCAATGCGCAAAATAAAGACCAGAGATCACCTGAAAGGTACCACAGCCTTCCTCAGTGACAGTGAGGTCCCGAGCTCCTCTGACAATGAGAATAGCTGAGTTAATATCAGGAAAGCAAGAACAACAAGCTTCTCCAGGAGAATCAACAGCCCCCTGAGAACCAACGGCCCCCAACTTTCCTTTTATGTTGTTGGTGACAATCCTCAGGTGGGCCTCACACATCAGCACCATGCTGGTTCAGTTCGCTTGGGTGTTAGTAGTTGACCACCAGTTGTCAATCCATCATAACTTACCTAAATTGAGCCTTGAAGATATACAAAATATACACAGATCTATAACAAGCAATGAAATTGAAGCAGTAATTAAAATTCTACCAACAAGAAAAGTCCTGGACTAGGTGGAATTATAATGGAAGAGTTAACAGCAATGCTTCTCAAAATTCCATATAATACAAAGGGAAGGTATCCTCCAAGGTTCCTTACATTCCTTATATGAATTCCTTCAACGTTATCTTGATATTGAAACCATACGAATGCAACAAACTGCAGGCCCTTCATAAACAGAGATATAAAGTTCTCAATAAGATCTTCGCTAACAGAATTCAAAAGCACATCAAGAAGATCATACATCATGACCAAGTCAATTTTACCTTAGCGATGCAAGCAAACATAAATCAATAATTGTAAATTTTAAGAACATAAAGATGCTGAAAAAGACAACAATTCATGGTTTTTTGAAAAAATACTTATTGAAAATAAGAAAAGAATGACATCACCTCAAAATGGTAAAGTCATATATAATAAACACATGGCCAATGTCATACTAAGTATTAAAATCACAAAACTCTCAAGAAAAAAATTGAAAAAGATATTAGAAAATAGATAACCCTTGTTTTGAATTTGGAGACTATTTTTCAAAGTGTGATATTACCAAATGCAATCTAAACATTCAGTGCAATCCCTAATAAAATAACAAAAATATTTTTCAGAAAACTAGAAGAAATAATATTGAAATTCACCTGGAATCAGAAAAGACCCATCAGAGCAAAAACAAACCTGATGAAAAAGAGCAAATCTGGAGGTATCACTATATCAGATTTGAAGCTATACTAAAAAGCATGGTTTTAAACTTGGTGCTGGTACAAAAACAAAATATAGATAAATGAAATAGAATAGAAAATACAGAAAAAAATCCAAACACCTACAACCATCTGATTTTTGTCAAAGAAGCAAAAGACTTCTGTTGAACAGAGAGCACACTCTTGCAGATGTGGTGGCACAAGCCTGTAATCCAAGGACTTGGGACATTGAAACAGGAGGATCACTGTGGGTTAGAGGTCAGTATTGGCTACATAGTGAGTTCAAGCCCAGCCTGCACTACCTAGTGAAAACCTGTCTCAAGAAAGGAAAGATTCTTTAACAAATGGTTCTGGGTCAACTGGAGATCAACATATGGATACTTGAAAGTAGATCCTTGTCTCTTACCTTGTATGAAAAACAAATCAAAGGTTATTGAAAACACAGATATAAAACCAGAAAATTCTGTAAGATAACAAAAAGTAAACAGTTCAAATGGACAAGCTAAAATTGCCAAAAATTTATGAAAAAAATTGTTCAGCATCTCTATCTATCAAAGAAATACAAAGTAAAACTAAACTGAGACGCCATCTTACCCTAATAAGAATGGCTATTATTAAAATAAAAACAGCAGTGGATACTGGTAAAAGTGCAGGGAGAAAATAATCCTCATACACTATTGGTGGGAATATAAAGTAGTACAACCACTTTGAATATCAATATGGAAATTCTTCAAATAACTAAATAAAGAAATATGGTTTGACCCAGTTATCCCACAGTTAAGGAAAACATACTGTTGTAAAACATGCATATCCATGTTTATAGCAGCAAAATTCACAATAGCTAAGCTGCAGAAATATGCAAGATATCCACCAGCAGATAAATGGATTAAGAAAATGTGCTATATATGTACAATGGAATACTACTTAGCCATAAACAAGAATTAATTACATCATTTGCAGGACATTGGATGGAACTAGAAACCATGCTGTTAAGTGAAACTAGCCAGACTCAGAAAATAACACATCATATTATTTCTCTTTTATGAGAAACCTCAAGATACGTAAACTAATAAAGAATTAAAATGCAAAAGGAAAACAGGAAATCAGAAGATGGGGGAGGAGATAAATAGAAGAGAGAGGAAATGAAGGTGTGAAGTGGGATTGAAATTGATTAAGATATGTTAAGTGCATTTGCCAACTTGTCAAACTAAAAATCACTATCATATAGTATCAACATGCACAAATAAAATTCAAAAATTAATATGAAATATGTACTTGCTATTTATAATGTACTGTTATAGTCAATGGATCAGGGGCCTAGGCCTCCCCAGACTCACACTAGCTGGGCTTGTGTCTCTCTCTGAACTAGAAAGAAGAAGAGAAAGAGGAGAATACCAGTGCAAAGCAAAAGTAATTTTATTATATGCATTGCCAGATGAAATGATAAAGAGCCACCCCAGAGGAGTGGGATCACCCAGATCTGGGAAACCCTGAATCTGGGGCTGCAGTCCTGTTTTATGGGGGAAGGGTCCTGTCTCCACCCCCATGAGGGTTGATACTTGATTGATTGGCTAATGGGCTTGTTGTTAAGGATTTGGTCTTGTGGGCTAATAGGTGAATTTGGGTAGGCATGGCAACCTGCACTAGGGGAGGACAGAGTTGCCTGCCCTGAGACAGATCTCAAAAGCATATGCTGTCAGATCAACTGCTTCCTGAGATGAAGAGGCTATTTACTTTCTACTTCTTAAAGGGGTCCAATATCCTAATCAAATCCTACCTAAGGGTTCCAACTGTCCCTAGAATATCAAAGGCATATTTGGTCACATATACATTAAATTAAAGAAAATATGACAAGTCATGATCCATCATCTAGGTGGAATGACTTCCCTTAAAGTTTGTGTGATTGTATGCACTAATTATATTTACATAAACTGGCTTTGCAGCTAAATCAACAAATGTCTCTTGATGTGACAATTTTTCTTCGATTTGTAGATTTTTCATGTTTGGGGGGCTTCCATTTCCAAGCTTGAAAGTGGAATTGTTAATATAATCATGTCACTTCCCATATCACTAGTTTTAAATCAATGATAACTTCATCTCTGACCTTCCTGACTATCCATAAGTGTAATTGTTTTTACTCTATACTTTGATCTTTAAAATCTAATTGAAAGGATCAAATGTGCAAACGAAAAATAGCCACATCATGGGAAAACAAGTCCTCATTACCTGTGTGACTTTCAACAAATCTCATAACTTCCTAAGCCACATCAAGAAGGTGAATATCTATTAGGCCTATAAATACAAAACTGCAAGGCTATGTTTGTTAGAAAATTAATTCATTGGAAATAATTTAGCTCATTTTATTCTTTAACCAATGCCCATATAGTGCCTATTATATTCTAGATTCTTTTCTATGTTATGAGAATAAAAAGATAAATTATATAAAACTAGACTTTAAGAAACATAGGATCTAAGAGAGAGAGAAGGTTAAGTCAGTGAAGAGGGGCAATGAAAAGTCATGGGTGCTGTTAAAGAAATCTGTATCCAGCAAAATAAAATTCATATCTATGGTTCATTTACTATGGATAAGATATAGGGCTACATGCTCAGGGTAAAAATGTTAGTAAAACTTATTCTAAGTTATTTAATCTACATCTCTGAAAAAGATATCATGACCATTACCACTTAAAGTTAGAGAAACTGAATCATAGAAAGGTAGTATAGTTTTCTAGGTCAGCCAGAAAAAAGTGGCACAGAAAAAGATTTTGATCCAAATAGGTGGGCTCTTTAGTATGTGCACTTACCACTACAGTACTTAGCCCCAAGACAGACCTGACATTTAGACACTGAAGTGTAGCAAAGAGGTATGTACAGTCAAATAAGGAAAAGGGCAATGTGATGAGCAGAATTCTAAAGGTGTCCTCTGAAGCTTTCTATGCCCTGGAATTACAGCTGAACACTGATCTAGGTTCCATTGTTAAGTCAACCATAAGTAAGGTTATTAATCAGCTTACCTAGATATACAGGTATTATTCTTGATTATTTGAGTAGCACCTATGAGTCCTTACAAATACGAGAGAGCTGAGCATCATGCAATCCCAGTGCTCAGAAGTCTGAGGTAGGAGGATTGCCAGGATTTTGAGGCCATCCTGGGCTACATGGTGAATTCAAGGCCAGCCTGTACTACATAGCAAGGCCCTGTCTCAAAAACAAAAGAGGAATAAAATCGGAAGAGGAAGGCAGAAACCAAATAGAAGAGACTTGGAAAAAGAGAGATGATGTAGAAGGAGAGGTTGGAAAAAGTTAACTCAAAAAGACTTAATTTACTGTTAACTGGCTTTGAAAATAAAGAACCAAAGAATGTGGGAGCTACTCAGGCAATTGCCAGCAAGAATATGGAGTATACATGAGATTAAATTAGGTAAACTACTTGAATGAGTTTGAAAGGGGTTTCTTCTTTTTTTTGAGACAGGGTCTCACTATGTAGTTCAGACTGGCCTTGGACTTACTATGTACCTCAGGCTGGCCTTGAACTTGTAGTGATCTTCCTGCCTCAGCCTCGTGAGTGCTAGGGTAAATCCTTAAGAGCATGAAGATAAGAGACCAGGTCATCCAATATCCTGATTCTGGCCTGTGAATGTAGATAAAAAAAGTAAAACAAAACTAACAAAACAGCAAAGCCATACTTTGCCCTGCTTTCGGACCTACAGAAACTGTGAATTAATGAATTGTATTTTTTCAAGGTGGTATTTTCTAATATTATGGTAATTTCTTATAGCAGGAAGACTAGCATGAATACTTTTAATTTTGCCATGATTAAGACAAAAAGGAAATGGTGAACATTTTCCCCTAGAGTTTTAAGTGGAAATAACAAAACATACATGATCCTCTCTGAATCTCGAACTTACTAATTTATAAATTAATGGAAGTTAGAGTGTGGGCAGACTGCACCTTCTGAAAAACACTTTCTAAATTCAAAATTTCACTGATGCAATTATATTCAATTCGAAAGCATGTGATATAGGCATACCTTTATGTTTTATTAGGTTATGGAATCAGAATTTCACAGCAAATGAAATCTTAAAATTTATTTCATTTATTCACAGACCAGATTCTTCAATTCTTACAGCAATTCCATTTGTTCATACCTTCATTTTTATTCATTCGATGAATAATTACTGTCACCACAATGTGCCAGTCTCTGGATGTTTAACTACTCCCCAGCCTGATAGTATAGCCTTTTATGTAAGAGACTGTCATTTTGAAAGAGTCATCAAAGTTAAACTCCCTGGAATAAGAATTTCTTGACATGAACATATAAAATTCTGTTTCCTTCTATGTATACATCAACAGTTACACACTGAAAAACTTTTAGGGGCCAAGGAGCTAATATAAATGACTGAAGGGCACATACTTATGGTAAAATTTAGGCAGACAAGAGAAAACATCTCATGAAAAGAGATGACCACTACCTATGTACAGCCAGTTGTTACCATGCAGAAACTTGAGGCCACTGTTGACCAAAAGGCATGGCACAGTCAACATTGTGGGCTCTGTCAGGATGTATCTTCTGTCCTTTTCTGTAATAACCATTCTACCTGGTATGACATGATATCTCATGTGGTTTTGATTTGTATTTCTCTGACAGCTGACGATGTTGAGCAATTTCACAGAAATTTGTTGTCACTTGTATTTATTCCTTTGAGGAGTATCTATTTATATTCCTTACCCATTTATTGCGTTATTTGTTTTTTTCTGATTGTAGTTTAAAGTTTTCTTATACATCCTAATTAATCTTTTGTGAGATGACTACTTTGAATTTTTTTCATACTCTGCAAGACATTTCCTCACCCCCTTAATTGGTTCCTTTGCTTTGAAGAAGTTTTGTAGTTTGATATAATCTTAGTTTTCTATTTCTACCCTTGTTTCCTGTATTTTGGTTGATCCAAAAAATCATTGCCTCTCTCAATCTCTTGAACTGTGCATCCTGTTTTCTTGTAGTAGTTTCATATTTTCAAGTCTCATATTTAGGTCTTTGATCCATTTACAGTACATTTTTGTATAGGATGAGAAATCAGAAAAAAAGTTTCAATTTTCTGTGTATGGCTATCCAGCTTTCCAAGCAACTTTTATTACACAGGTTTTCCTTTCTCCAATGTATGCTTTTGGTCCTTTCATACAGAATAAGTTACTTGTAAATGCATCAGATTATTTCCTGGAGATATTCATTTCCATTGGTTTATAGGTCTACTTTTATGGAAATACTGTACTATTTTATTTATCATAAATTTGTAGTATCTTTTGAAGTTAGATAATATTGATGATCCCAGATATGTTGTTTCCTAAGACTGTTTTGGCCATTCTGGGTCTCTCATTCCATATAAAATTTAGAAGGTTTTATTTCTGTAAAAAAAGATTTTGGGATTTTGATGAGCCCAGTTGATCTGTTGATTACTTTGGATAATATGAACATTTTAGCAATATTCACACCTACAATCTATAAATATGAGAGTTCTTTCCATCCTTTTGTGTCTTTTTCAATATCTTCACTGATAAAGTTTTTCATTCCTTATTTAAATTTTTTTCTAGGTTTCTTGTGTGTACTATGAAAGGGATTTTTTTTACTTCCTTTCTTAAAAAATTTATTATTGATGTATTTAAAAGCTACTGATTTTTGCATGTTGGTTTTTCTGTGCTGTTACTTTACTTAATTAATTTGCCAATTCTAACAGTCTTTCCATAAAGTCTAGGTTTCTTGATATATAGAATCATATAATCTACAAACAGGAACAGTACTTCTGTTCTTCCTATTTGTGTGCCTTTTATTTCTTTCATGTAATTGTTCTGGCTAAGACATCTATTACTATATACAGTAAGAGTGCTGAGACTAAATGTCATTTACTTTTTCCAGATATTAAAGGAAAGCTTTCATTTTTCCTCCATTCAGTTGTATTCTGGCTGTATGTCATAATAGCATTTTCTGTGTGTAGGAGAATATGGAGAAAAGAAAACTCATACACTGTTGGCAGGAATATAAATTAATTTGGCCCCTATGCAGAAAACAAAATATTTCTCCAAAACCTGAAACCACATTTGAGTATAATCCAATCATCTCATTGCTGGTTATATATTCCCAAAGGAAATTATACCAAATGACAAAAAAGACTACTCTATTCCCATTTTTATTGTTTCACTATTTACAGTAGGTAAAATATAGAATAACTTTAAATGCCCATCAGTGAATTAATGCATGAAGAAAATGTGGTGTGTATATTATATATATATATAGGATGGAATATAATACTGCCATGAATAATTAAATACTATAATTTGAAACAAAATGAATGGACCTGGAGGATGTTTTCTCAACTTGAATAAATCAGATAATGACAAATTCTGTGTGTTCTCTCTCATATGTGGATACTAAAGAAAAAGTCAATCTTCATGTAGGATAGTGAATACTACAGGTTGAGAAAGAGTGTGGGAGGGGAAGAAGACAGAACAAGTTTGGATAGCAGACACCAAAACATAGTTACATTAAAGTAGTCTACAGCACTGTGGAAAAACAACTATTCAGAAGCACCTATATTTTATAAGTAATTAGAATAGAGGAGCTTAGAATTGCCAAACAGAAAGCGATGATAAGAAGACTGAAACACAAATTGTCCTGATTTAATAAGTATATATTGTACGCATGAACTGAAATATCATAATGTGCCTCATAAATAGGTACAATTGTTACTTGTTAATTAAATATTTAAAGTTTGTCTAAGGAGACGGAAACATTAACTATCCCAATATGAACATTATATGCTGTATGCATACATATAATCATCCCACCGTACCTCATACATTTTGACATTCAAATTATTAATGAATTGCAAAAAGAATGTTGGTTCTGAGCTAGATTCTCAGAATTTGTTTGGTGTCTCTGTCATTTATTAAATGTGTGATACTGTCAACTGCCTCTCTGTGTCAGTTTCCTCGATTCCAAAATAATAGTAATGATGATAGTATCCACATAGAAATTGCGTGATGTTTAGATGAGGTAGCTCGTATTAGAAAATTTAGAAAAATAGCATAAGAAATGTGACGTATATTATTTCCATAATTTCTGAGGGAAGTCAAAACCCCATATTTTATCAAGAAACTTACCAGTTTGAAATTGTTTACAAGTACCAATTTTTACCAAATTTGTGCAGGCCTAAATATATGTCAGATTCATCCCCCTCAAGATTTCATTTTGCATATCATGGCCCTGAGATTTCTCTGTTTGATTTGGATAGCTATCTTAGGATTTTTAAAAAAAAAATTTTATTAACACGTTTGCAGTATGTAATGATTACATTCACCAAGGGAAGGTGGAACATGTGTATGATGTATTTCATTTCTTTTTTTTTCTCCATCCCTTTTCCCTCCTCTTCTTCCAGGTTATCCTTGAATATGAGGCCACAGTGAGCTGAATATTTTTCAGACTCTTTCCCAGCCTATCTTTTCTTCTCATACGTGCAACACATTTCTCTTTTCCAACAATAGCCTCCTATGTACTGTGCTTTGATTATTATATCTCACCTTTCCATCTCCAACAGTCAGTTCCTCGTGTATACATACATAATATCAAGATAGTACACATGCATAGCCAACAAGACTTTGGTACAGGCAATGACTTCTGATCAGACCCCCAAATGAAGTGCTACTAATTTATTAATTTCAATGAAGAAACTCAGGACCATACTTGTTTATTTCATTGACATCTGCCTGAGCAGCACCGTAAGAGACTATGATAAGTTTTGTTTCCACAGCATCCACTTCAACACATAGAAAGTGAGATTGCTCAATCACACAAGTAATAAAAGAAAACATTGGGAAAGATACAGCTTCACCATACAAGATGGTAGGAATTAAACAATGATGCTTATACTGCATATTGTTGTCTTCAAATCAGTCATTCTAATTACCAGATACAAGCATGCAAAATTGGTCAAGAAAAAAGAAAATATTTGAGCACTAACTGTTTCTTTCAATAAACCACAAACATCAGCAGTACACCTATCCCAGCTATCTTTGTATATGCATATAAATTTTATTTTTCATTTTAAAGAGAAAAGAAAAAATAACAAAAATAAATACATAAACAAAACAGCATACAAAAAATAAAAATGATATAGAATTTCAAAACAAGGTGATAGGATATTAACAATAGTTGTTATATTACATAATACTATTTTCAAAGTGATTGCACAGATAACCAGATATAAGAATGTAAGACTTATCAAACAATTACACATTAACTCTTCATTTCAGTAAACTACCAGGTATTAGTAGTACAATTATCTTAGTTATCCTGTATATACATATACACATTTTTTCTGTTCCTTCTTCCTTCTTCCTCTCCCTTCCTTCATCCCAGTTGCTCCTACCTATTTGAGCAGTTTCTTTCCCTTTCACAGTGTCTATTGTACCCTTCAGACTTTATTTACTCTTTCAGGCTCTTACACTAGGGAGGAAATATGATGCTTAAACATATGAGTCTGATTTATTTCACTTATGAGTATGGTCTCAAGTTGCATCATTTACCTATAAAAGCCTCTAGTATATCTTTCGTTATAGCTGAGTAATACTCTATTGTATAAAATTATCATATCTTTTTATCCATTTGTCAGTTGCTGGGCATTTGGGTTGTATCTAAGATTTAGCTAAGACAAATTGTGTTGCTATGCACATGGGTGCACATATATCGCTGTGGTATGGTGTTTTCAGTTCTTCTGAAAAATACCCAGGAGGGAAATAGCTGGATTGGTGATGATAACAGTATGTAGTGCAGCAACCATTGTTAATTCTTATCATTTTGTTTTGAGGTCATGTATCATTTTTGTTGTTTTTGTCTTCATTGTTGTTGTTTTGTTACGGTCCGATAGCCTCTTTAATAAATGGTGCTGGAAAAATTGGCTTGCTATCTGCCAAAGACTGAAAACAGACTCAAGTCTATCACCATGCACCAAAATGAAGTCAAAATGGATCACAGATCTCAATATTAGAACAAAAACACTAAATCTATTGGAAGAGAAAGTAGGTAAAAAC
>NW_004955475.1:3230259-3241688 GCF_000276665.1 Chinchilla lanigera
ATATCAATGTGTAATACAACAAGCATTGTTAATTTCCTACCACGTTGTTTGTAACTCTGTATTGTCTGTACTGTTCTTTTGCTATTTTGTAAAACGTTGTCTGTCTGTTAATGTTTCCCTCCTTCTTTTTTTATAGTTTTTCTTCCGGTACCAGGAATTGAACTCATGACCTTGCGCTTGCCAGGCAGGTGCTTTGCCACTGAGCTGAATCCCCAGCTCCTCCCTCCTTTTATTTTTAAAACAAAGAGTCATCAGTAAAAAAAAAAAATTTAAAAAAAAGAAATAGAAAGTGAGAATTATTTGACTGCCTTTTTAGAATTAAATTTTAGGACCAGCAAATCAATAATGAAAGCAAATAGATGCAAAATCATCTGAGCAGACAAAATGACCCTCAAACCTCTGAGACATCAGTGCACTGTGACTTGATTGACTATATTATCATTTTTAAAAAGAAAGAGACACAGAAACATGGGAAAAAGTACATCTTTGAGATAAACGTTGATTATAGCCAATGAATAAAGATAGCCTAGGGACACAACTTCAAATATTTTTTATTCTGCAGGCTAGACCATCACCTTTTGAGATAGATGTACACTACTAGCATGGGTTTATGTCACTATGTATTTAATTTCTGTTCTTATGAACCATAGTTTACCTAAGGGTCATCTTAATACATCTCACCACATATTCTCCTGAAGATTTTGCTTATGTTACCTCTATTCAACGATGTGCTGGACTTACAATTTATGTACATCGGGTAGCTATAATATTCTAGTTCTAATTTTCATTTCGCTTTCCATGTATGTTTTTTGGGGAAGATGTTCAGGATGCACAGGCATAACTATTTCTAGTAGGTATTGCTTTCTCATTTATGTGAGTCAATTTTTCAGGGCCTAAATATTCTGGATACTGGTAAGAATGAATCTTTGGAACTGCAGAAGACTGTATCCAGAATTCAACCCCTGATTCTGCAAATATTTTATATACTCTGTAAAAGAATTTTAAGCAACTACCTACTTCCTGATACATATTTAAATTAACATCTAAAGTTCATCATCATATACTTACCAAATTCCCAGAGTTAACATTACAATTATAAGGTTATTTGTGAAGATATTTTGAATTATAACATTTGGACATGAACTGTTATGTCATTTTTCTAAATATATCCAACAGGCTTTAAGTATCATTGCAAATTGAGGTATACCTCATTTTCTTTAAAATACTTCAACAGAATTTTTCTAACAGTTGGACAATTTACATTGCTCATTGTTTCCTTTGTCATATATTATTTCTTTATTCTCCAAAACTTTTGTCCTAATTCCATGTTTTTTCTTTTAAGAAGGCTTCCACTAATTATTCTATTTTTGATTTTTATACTATAAAATTATACAAATTAAAATTAAATTGAAAGGTTAAAATTGCTCTGTATCATTTTGCAATTAGTTCATAATTGATCAAAAACATAACTATATTACCAACTTTGATAACTATTAATTTTAAAAAGAAAAATTCAATTAGAAATGTATTGGAAGCTTTTTCCTATTAATTCATCCAAAAATGTATATTATTCATTGCTATCAAGTATTTTCCTTTTATCTTGCATGTCTCTATTTGTTTTCCTGAGAAACCACTTGGAAGATATCAATACGTAATACAACAACCATGGTTAATTTCTTACCACTTTGTCGGTAACTCTGTATTGCTTGTATTATTCTTATGCTATTTTGTAAATGGATGTCTGTTTGTTAATATGTTTTCCTTCCTTTATTTTTAAAATAAATTTTAAGAAAACAGTGAAAACTTTTTGTAGAGGCATTGCTATAAGAATTTCCTTCCATCTTTCAGTTCATTTAAAAAATACCAAAAATTGCATGATGAAACTTTACAAATTATTTTAATAACTTATCAGTTGACAACTCAACTAGGTCCTTCTGTTTTTTATAATTTCAAAGAGAATTAAAAAATTTAAAAACACATCAAAAATGATACACAATTTTAAAACAAGATGATACAAAATTAACAATTGTTGTTAGGTTGCATACTGTTATTTTCAAAGTAATTGTTCAGATTATCAGATATAGGCATGCAAGATTGATGAAAAAGTTAAGCATTAACTGTTCCTTTCAATAAACCAATAGAAATTAGCAGTAAAATTTAGCTATCTTGTGTATATATATATTTTTTACCTTCCTTTTTCTTTATTTTCTCCTTTCCCTCATCCCAGTTTTTCTTTCCTTTAAAGTACTTTCTTTCCTTTTCACAATATGTCTTGTTTCTTTTAGATTTTATTTGTTCTTTCCATTTCTTACACTAGGGAAACAATACAATGTTTACACATGCAGGTCTGATTTATTTCACTTATGAATATGGTCTCTAGTTGTAGCCATTTTTTTTTCCAAGGCAAATAATTGGAATAAGATTTACAGAAATGTTTAACCATTGGCTAATGGCTGCCTAGTCATTAGCCATTCAGTTGCCCAATATGGACACCAGTGTATATTTCAAATTGTCTCTTGGCTTGTTACTCTGAGGTTTTTCAATGAGGAATACACTATATTAAAATCTTCAATGTGTGATAAAAGTTTGGCTTTCTTACTTGTCCTACAACCAGTAGCCTGGGAGGGGGATGCAGATGTGCAGGATGTAAGCAGCCATGGCACTCCCCCTTTGGGAGAGGAGATGAAAATGGGACCAAGCAGCTTCTGGCTGTCTCCGAGGTGGTTGTAGAAACACGAATTCAGTAAGGGTAGGAGCTATGGTGGCAGGTTGTGGCAGAAGCAGTGGAGATAAAGATAGTGAATGGAACAGCACAACCCCTTCCAGACTGTGACAAGTAGCTTAAGAGAATTTAAGCAACCTTTCATTGTCACACAGCAATGAGTGGGAGGCTGGCACTCATCCCACAGCAGAGGAGATCAAAGGGGGACAAGATGTCTCTGCAGTGGTGGCAGGAGAAGGAAGTTGGCCCACAGCAGCCCACCACACCCTGCACTGCAAAAAGCTGTGCAAGAGGACAGAGACATGTCAGTGGAAGTGGAACAGAGAAGGCAGTGCCAGGACTGAAAAGTCAACTGTAGACACTAGGAGCAGTTGCAAGCTATCTTTGCCTGAGGGTGACACAGCAACTGGGAGAGTCATACAGACAAACAGGATAAGAAGTGGGCAGGCTGCTGAGTGACATATGGAAATTTCATGGCTGACGACTCTCTCCCCACATCTGGAGGCCAGGATCAGCCCTGTATTCAGCCCTAATCCTAATGAAGATCTTGCTGGATACTCAGCAGTTTTGGGATTTGAGGAGGGCACTACCACAGAACTGTGGGCACCAGAAGAATTTTATTATAATTTTTCTTTGCTTTTTTGTTTCATTATCCTTTTTTAATGTGGTAGTTTTGTTCATTTGTTTTTTTAGGTTGTTTAGGTCTTTACTTTTATCCTTGTTCTGTTCAATTCATCTTCTTTCTTTACTCAAGTATTTCTCTTGATTTTATGATTCTTTTAAGTGAGTGAACATTGTCTTTAATCTTTCTGGTCTGCTTTGATATTTCTTTCCTTTCTTTTTAACTGAATCTCTCCTGCCCTCTTGTACAGTTTCCCAAAGCTTGGGTGATTATCCTCAGCCTTTCAGTCTCGCTTCTATTGTAATTCTCTTCATGTTGTTTTGTCTCCTATCCTTCTTAAAATCACCCCCTACAAGGTAAGATAACTCAACTCATGGGAAATTCATTGGGTACAAGTTCCTTGTTTATGCTGGATTTTCTTGTATAATGTAGAGCTTGCTTCTATGTTTAAAGGTACCAAATTAATAGCTACCAAAGATTGTCAGGTTCCAGGTTGTGTTTGATTCTATTGTTATTGTTAATTGTACTACTTTAGCCAGGATACCATACCTGTTGTAATTAGTTGTTCTCCTATGTATGACAACACTGTGAGTGGGATCATACTCCAGACTCACCATAAACTCATAATCCAAGGCCATCATAATCCAGTATCAAATAACTAAGTGCTGAGGCAAATAGATGGTAAAACATCATTCTTAATAAATTCAGAAGGTAGGATCTTGAGACAAACAGACATTCTAAGAAACATCTACACCTAGAAGACATTTCTGAGGAACAGATATTCCCTAGGGAAGCCTCGATACTAGTGATAAATATATCTACTGTAAGAAATTTAGAAGCAGCACCACAGAAAAGAAAATTGAATTAAAAATAGAAAATGATAAGATTCAGAAGTAAAATGCAGGCCTAGAACTTTAGCCCACAGAGGACAAATACAGGGAGCAAAGAGATAGAAGAAATTAGAAGCCACACACCTGAATTTTCTGCAAAAATAGAAGCAGAACTAAAAAAAGTAGAAGAAATCAGAGAAGAAATAATCTCTCAGGTTTAAAGAAAGAGAATATGATCATAATGAAGATCCTGTTCAGGAAACCTAGAGTAGACATAGATAAAAAAAATAGAGGTGTATAGGAAAATGATGGAAACTATGAATTCCCAACAGATGAAAGAAATACAATCAATTGAACAGATTCAAAAAGATTTGCAAGAAATTAAAAATTCCAGTGAAAGTATACAAAATTGACTGAACAAACTGAAGACAGAATATCAGATGTAGAAGACCAGATTGAGGTTAGTGATCACAAAATCTTCTGTTAAAAATAGCAAATACCCATGAAGAAACAATCCAACAGCTGCAAGATGATGCTAAGAAGAACAACATAAGAATGAAGTTAAATTGGGGGCTGGGGATTTAGCTCAGTGGCACAGCACCTGCCTGGCAAGTGCGAGGTAATGAGTTCAACTCCCGGAACTGGAAAGAAAAAAACCAAACAAACAAACAAACAAAAAAAAAGATTGGAGTTAAATGAAAAAGTAGTAGTGAGCACAGAAAATATTTAAAAAGTGTTTACAGAAGTAATGGTAACAAAAACTTCACAAGTGAGACATATAGAACTCCACTTAGTCCTGACCAAAATAAATTTACCCAAAGGTATACAATAATCAAAATTTCAGTAATTCAGCACAAGAACAGAATATTAAAACTGTTCAAGAAAAGAAACAAATCACTTATAAAGGAAAGTCCATCAAAATCACAGTAGAGCAGTTTCTTTTCCTTTCACAATATCTATTGTACCTTTTGGATTTTGTTCACTCTTTCAATTTCTATTTCTATTGGTTTAGTGAAAGGAACAGTTAATGCTTAACATTTGATCAATTTTGCATGCGTATATCTGGTAATCTGAACAACTACTATGAAGATAACAATATGGAAAATAACAACCATTGTTCATTTCCTACAATGTTGTTTTGACATTCTGTATCTTTTCAATTTTTTAAAATTTTTTATTCTCTTTAAAATAAAAAAGAATCACAGCAGAACACTCAACACAAACCCTTACATCAAGGAGAGCTTATAGTGGATTATTTCAGGACCTGAAAGAAATTAAATATCTTTTTTATTTTAAAGAGGAAAAAAAGACAAAAATAACAAGGAAACACAGTTTAAAAACAGGTTAGTAGGACAGTTACAATAATTAATACATTGCATATTGTTGCTTTCATAGTAGTTAGTCAGGGAACAAGATATAGGCATGACATCTTGTCCATACAATATTAGCACATTTCTTTTCAATGAGCTAAGAGAAAGTAGATGTATAATTGTCTTAACTATCATATGTATACATATATTTTTTCTTTTCCCTTTTCTTCCTTTCCCCTTCCCCCATCAGAGTTTATCTTTTCTTTTGAATAGTTTCTTCCCAGTTCCCAATATCTATTGTACATGTTGATCTTATTTACTCATTCAGTTTCTCACACTAGTGAGGCAATATAATGTTTACACATATAGGTCTGATTTATTTCACTTATAACTATGGTCTTGAGTTGCATCCATTTAGCCATGAAAGTATTCAGTTTACCCTTCTTTATGGCTTGTTAGTACTGCATTATGTAAAAAAATAACTTTTTTATCTATTCCTTGGTTGATGGGTATACGGGTTGTTTCCAGGATTTATCTATTACAAATTTTGCTGCTATAAACATGGGTGTACATATATCATTGTGGTATGATGTTTTTAATTCTTTTGGGAAGATACCTAGAAAGGAATAGCTGAGTGAAATGGGGCCTCTAATCCTAGATTTTTGAGGAATCTCCAAACTGATTTCCACAGTGGTTACACCAGTCTACACTCCCACCAATAGTGGAGAAGGGTTCCTTTTTTTCCATAGTCCCTCCAGCATTTGTTACTGGTTGAGTTTTTGAGGATAGAAAATCTTTCTGGGGTGAGATGGAACCTCATTGTTGTTTCCATTTGCATCTCTCTCTCAAAAGACCAACGATGTCAAACATTTTTTCATGTATTGATTTGCCATTTGTTTTTCTTCATCTGAGAAGTTTGTATTCATCTCAGATGCCGATTTTGGGGTTAGGCCTTTGAATTTGAGGGATCTAATTTTTTTCAACAATTTATATTTTGTAGATGTAAGTCCTTTGTCTGTGGGACAAATGACAATAAATTTTTTCCATTCTGTGAGTTGTCCTTTCACTCTGTTGGTGAATTCTTTTGGTGTGAAAAAGCTTTTAAATAAGGTGGGATCCCATGTGCTGATTCTTTCTCCTATTCAGTTGCAGTCTGAGATTTTTCATGAATTATTTGCCTACACATGTGTCTTTGAGATTTCTACCCATTTTCTCTTTCAGTATATTTAGTGTTTCTATTTTAATATTTAGATATTACATCCATTTATTCCTTTAGTTTAGTGCATGGTGATAGACATGGGTCTAGTTTTAGTGTTTCACATGTGGAATTGCAGGTTTTCCATTTCCATTTATTAAAGGTACTATCTTTTTTAAGTGAACTTGTTTGGTTCCTTTGTCAAAGATAAGGTGGCTGAGTGTGCTAAGGATTGGGGCTCCCTCTTCTATTCTGCTCCACCAACTATCAGGTCTGTTTTTTGCCAAAACCATGCTGATTTTAACACAATAGCTTTGTAGTATAATTTTAGGTCTGGGATTTTTATGCTTCCTGACTTGTATTTGTTGGCCAAAATTGCTTTAACCACTCTAGGTCTTCTCTGATTCCAAGTGAATTTTAGAAATGTTTTCTCTAGATCTATGAGTTATGGTAATGGTGTCTTGATTGGGATTGAACGAAATCTATATAGCAGTTTTGGAAGTATGGCCATTTTCACTGTGTCAGTCCTTCCTGTCCAAGTACAAGGGATATCTTTCTCTTTTTGATATCGTCTTTGATTTCCTTTTTTAGGGTGCTGTTATATTCTTTGTACAGATATTGTACACACTTTCTTACATTGATTTCTGAGTATTTCATTCTTTAGATACTGTTGTGAAGGGTGGGTTCCCTAATTTTTTCTCTGTGAGTTTATTGCTGTGTACAAGAATGTTATTAATTTTTTGAGTTTTAACATTGTATCCCACTACACTATTTAATGTGCAATTTAAATCTACAAGTTATTTTATGGAGTGTTAGGGGTCTTCTATGTAGAGTATCCTGTCATCTGCAAATAATGATAATTTTACTTTTTCCTATTATATATTTATTCCTTTTTTATGTCTCTCTTGTCTAATTGCTCCAGCTTGTATTTCCAAAAGTATATTGCATAGGAGTGGTGATAGTGGACATCCTTGTCTTCTTCCTGATTTTAGAGTGAGAGATTTCAGTTTTTGACCATATAATATATTCCCTGTTCGTTTTACATAGATGACTTTTATAAAATTGAAGTAAAGACCATCTACTTCAATTATCTGTAGGCTTTTCATCATGAATGGGAGCTGGACTTTGTTAAATGCTTTTCTGCATGTATTAAGATGATCATGTGACTTTGTCTTTTGTTCTGTTAATATGGTGTATTGCATTTATTCATTTGTGCATGTTGAAACATCCTTGCATCTCTCGGATGAATCCTACTTGGTCATATTGTATCTTTTTGATGTTTTGCTGCATTCTGTTTTCCAGTATCTTATTAAGGATTTTTATAACTATGTTCATTAGGGATATTGCCCTATAGTTTTCTTTTGTGGTTGGGTTCTTCTCAGGTTTTAAAATCACGGTAATGCTTGCTTCCAGGAATGATTTTGGAAGTACTGATTGTTTCAACTTCTTTACAGAATTTCAGCAATAGGGACATTAGCTCTTCTCTAAATTTCTTGTAGAACTTAACAGTGTGTCTGTCAGGGCCTATGATTTTCCTTGTTGCTAAGTTTTTAATTACGTTTTCTATTTCATTGGCTGATATCAGGTTATTTAGAGTTTTTATATCTTCTTGATTTAATTTTGGCAATTCAGTTGTGTCTAGGAGTCTATCCATTTCTTCTGAGTTTTCCATGTTATTAGAGTATCAGTTCTCATAGTAGGTATTGATGATCTCATGAATTTCTGTGGGATCCATTGTGACTTACCCCTTTTCATTTCTAATTGCTTCAATTGGTATTTTTTTCTTTCCTCTGTTTGAGGAGGTTGGCTAATGTTTTATCAATTTTATTTATTCTTTCAAAGAACCAACTTTATTGTATTGTTTCCAATACAATAAACTTTATTGTATTGTTTCCTTAGTCTTTTTTTGATTAATTTATGTTCTTATTTTATAATTTCCTTCCTCATACAAGCTTTTGTTTTGATTTGTTCTTCATTTCCTAGAGGTTTGATATTTACCACTGGGTTGTTTTTGAGCTCATTCTGTTTTCCTGATTTGTGAATACATCACTATAAATTTCCATCATAGGACTGCTTTCATTGTGTTCCATAAGTTTTATTATGTTGTATCAGCATTAGCATTTAATTGTGTATATCATTTAATTGCATCTTTAATTTCCTTTGTGACCTATTGAGTGTTCAGAGAGATTTTTAAAATTTCCATATATTAATATAGTTTTGGGGATTTCCTTTGTCACTGATTTCCAATTTCAATGCACTATGGGTAGATTGTATGCATGGGATGATTTAAATTCCTCTACATTTACTTAAACATGTTTTGTAAGCTAATATATGGTCTGTTTTGGAGAACATCCCATGTACAGCTGAGAAGAATATGTATTCTGATATTTAGGTGTAGAATACTCTGTAAAAATCTACCAAGTCCATTTTTCCAAAAGCATGGTTTAATTCTAATATTTCTTTGTTGATATTTGGTCTAGTTGATCTATCTATTTGTGAGAGTTGGGTATTAAAGTCCTGTCTTAACCTGTACAGCTCTCAATGGTCCTGGGGACAAAAAGCAAGAGGATTTAGAAAAATAGACAAGTGAGGGAGTCAGAGGTCAGGTGGAGTCCTCTTTCTTGATTAGAGAAAAGGAACTGCACAAGCACTGTTGGGGTGTTTATTTATACTCTTTACAAAGTTTGTATCACATATACAGGGCTGCCTAGTGACTAATGACTGTAATTGTCTCAGGTAAGATGTTTTCTCAGGACTGAGGTAGGTTAATGGCTTTAGGCATTTTGGCCTTGTCTTGCCCCCACACATGTGACCAATTTCCATCTTCAGCCACACCCCACATCTCTCTCTTTTCTATTTTGTAGTGTAAGTGATGGGTGTTCAGTTGAAGTTGGAGAAGCTATGTTTACAGGGCTTTTATAGAATACCTTCTCATTCTTGAACCCTTTCCATTTTCAATAAACTTACTCATTTAGGCTGAAGATTTTCAGTCCAAAGATTTTTGGTGCCTATATTCAACAAGTTACCCCTATACCATCCAGTAATCCACAACAGCAGTGAGTTACCACTACAGCTGGCAATTGTCAGAAGTTGTTAGTGATTTGAACCTTTTACAACTAACATATTACTATTGCACTGTTTTCTAAATCTTGTGGTTATGCATTTCTGCTAGTTATTTAAGATCAAGTTAATGAGATACCCATATTAATCAATTTTTTGCTCTTTATCAAGGTAAGTCAAGTCTCCTCAGGATTTACCTTGGAATCAAGTATACAACCTCTTAGTTCTTCTGTCAGTGTCAGCCATCTGTATGAGTCACAGCCATTGCTTCACAAGGTTGCTTTCTGTGAAAGCATGAGAGCTTTTTTCTTTCCTGGTGCCTTTATTTAGGCACACTCTACATCATTGAATCACTTTCCTCTGTGGCCCCAAAATCTGCTTGATCAAAAGATCAGGGTCTCAGCTGAGTTATAGGATGTCATCAAAGAAGTTCTCCCATGTCCTGGGTCCTCATTGACCCCAGAGGAATAAAGACAAAATGTTGGCTATACTCTTAGCCCATCTATCTCTTGAAGTTTGGTCTCCAAACCTCAGTTGGTGAACATCCAGAAGAGATTAATGACATTGCATTGTAATGGAGGCATTAAGATTAGTATTCCTATCTTATCTGAATATAAAACACCTTAGAACATAAAATGAAACTGATTTTCTACAAACCATGGATATTCTAATACTTAAATCCCTGTGGAATGTTAACAGATAACAGTTAAATATTTTTACACAAAAATTTAGAAATCAAAACCATATATAATATTGCAGCATGTGAATCATGATGACATTTTACAACATAATTAAATTTTCAGTTTGACCTAACACAACCTTTTTAACCAATCATCTCTATCTAATACATAAGCAGCTTTTACCTAATTTGTAGTCTTTTAATGGGATATACAACACATAAGTTTTTTGTTAAAGGCAGAGGTCTGAATCTGCAAATAAATTCTTACCACAATAAGCAAACCTTGTTTTACATTTTGGGAGACTTGTCCATCTGGAATCATGAGTGCATTTAATACATCTTGAGATTATCAATAACAAATTGTTATACTCCTGTGAAAATTTTAGTTTTACACCAAGAATATCTTTTGTGAGTAAACCTTACTTTTTTTTTCTGGAAACTTTTATCTTTTGATCATGACCAAATTATTGGGGGTATCTCCAAAGAGGCTATGGAGATCACTGGGAGCACCTTATTAATGAACAATGGTTGGCCACTCCGCCATTCACCAATTGGAGTCCTGTACAATAATCTCTCCTCACACTAAGGAATTTTTGTTAATTGCCTTAATTTTTTAATGAGTGTGAGAAAACCAACTTTGAAATCATTTTGACCAGCTGGTAACCCAGGTGGAAACATGCTTTTAAGTCTATAACCCAAATTATATTATAACCAAATGATCCAAAAACGCAAAAGAAAAAGGGAAAATAGAAAAAATGTTGAGCTCAAATGAAAATGGAGCAGCTGTTCACAGATATGAGAGACAGACAAATAACAAATACACAAAACAAACAAAAAACATCTTTACAAAATGAGAGTGCACTCTAATATATTTTTGACCAAATTGAATTATAGTAACTTTATTATAATTTTAGAAATGTATAATTATGAATATAGGGGCTGGGGATTTAGCTCAGCGGCAAAGCGCCTGCCTGGCAAGTGCAAGGTCGTGAGTTCGGTTCCCGGTACCAG
>NW_004955475.1:3241788-3264797 GCF_000276665.1 Chinchilla lanigera
ATATTTTATTCTGTCTTAAGAACAATAGTAATTTTTAGCTTAGTTATCTTCACATACTCTATTATCTACTCAGATCTTTGATTCCCATTTTGGTTACCATCTCCTGGGCATTCTGGATCAATTCCTTTGGCTGGCCCCAGGTCAGATCTAGCCTCATCCTTGTTTGTCTTCTTCTTCAGATCTGGGTGCATGATAGAGCCAGACAACATGTGCTAACAAAACACAAGCATATCTCTGACCCCAAATTAGTAGCAGACTGGGTCCCTTCCATTGTCCAGTATGGATATCTCTCCAAAATACTCTTCCTACCCTTTTTTCTGTTACCTGATTGAATTGTCTTTCTGCCACTGTACTGCCATCTTTTGTAGAATTTTTAAAGTTAATAGTATATATTGCCAAGTGAAGTCTATTATGAGGTATGAGTTTTGTAAGGAAATATTCCACTTTTGTTTTTGAAACTGAATTTTGATCATACAGTAAGAAACCTGTATCCTATATGTTGGAAGAGGAACCTGTCACACAGCCTCCCTTAGCCTAAGATGACCCATATTTGAAAACATCATCAACTTGTCTTAATTTGTCTGAAGGATACTGACAATAACACCAGAGAAGTTAGCTAATTTATATTGCCAAAAGGATGAAAATTATCATTACCACTGTTGTTGAATGGAGGAAAAAGGAACAATAAGAGTTTATAACTCATGACCAAAGTCATTGAAAAGGTCCCCAAGGCTGCCAATGGACTCCAGTATGTGTATGCTGAGCTGGGCAAAGCCATTCAATATTTCCAAGTAAAGTCTGACAATATGTTAGAGATCATCTGAAACAGTTTGAGTTATAATATAACTTTGCTGGATAAGGTGACCCAATCGTGAAAAGGTTGTCATACTTTGCAAAACATTGAAGGCCACCACCATGCCTGCCACCACTTAAATGGGATGTCAAAATCAAGGAGCTATTTAAACCCCAGTGCTCTCAGATTACACTCTAAACTATTATCTGTTTGTAAAATACCAAAGCTTTGCTATAGCAATTAAATTTAGGAATGCAAAACAGGAAACTTATTAAGTTATTAAGAATCAAACTTATTAAGAATCAAGAGAACAACAAGAGTTTTTAAAAAAACTTTTAAAATCAGCAGCCTATTCTATGTACAATGCTAAGAAGATTGTAATTAAAGGAAGACAGTTTTATTCACTGTATAATCTAAAGTAAGGAAATTTTTGACTGTAACTCTAAAAGACCAAAGTTAACACTAAGATATACATTTTTTGAGATAAGGGGCAAAGTTTTCATTTATGGGAATTATGTCCTTTTAAAGTAACCTTTTTAAAATATCCCCATTATTGTAAATCTTAGGAACTTTGATTTTTTGAAATAAAGTCAAAACTTTTTTCTATCTTGAGGATGAAGACAGTTGTTTTAAATCAATCACCTTGAGGGAGAAACATAAAGGCCTCTTTATTGTGCCAAATGCAATAGAGAGAGAGAAAACGGCTCTGTTCCCCATGAGGCTTTATTCCCTGTAGGGCTCTGTTCCCTAGGAGGCTCTATTCCCTGTGAGGAGGAATGGCCTTTTGCATTCCTCTAAGTCAGCAATCCAGCACCTTAGTTACTGTGAACCTGTAGCTGCCATAATCAGAGGCCATCCACACTTGTGTCTAAAAGCCCTTTAAAATCTGTTCCTTTAAGTAATTAATTTCTATTTTTCAACCCAATATACATCAGAAAACCCAAAATCTTTTGCTGCCCTTTTTTATTCATATTTTTAAAATTTTTGCCAAGGGAATAATGACCAGTTAAGAGATACAGGATTCTGTGAGGCTTTGAGAAGTGTTTTAAGTAAACTGAATCATAACCTTGAATTTTCCTTTGTGTTTGGGCTCCTCTCTCTGGCTGTAGCTTCTGCTTCATTGCTTTGAGGCTGGGCAAGCTGCTGGCAGTGGCTCATTGACCTGTCTTATTGTAGGAAAAAGGACTCAATCGTCTGTGCTTCCCTCTCCCCTGAAGATGTGGTGGTCACTGCCTCTGCAACCATGGCTGCTTCTGGTTGACCCCAGGCACTGAGTAAACTAGTTATGGGTGCCATTCTGGTCACTGGTACCTCATTGCTTGTGGCTTTCTGAGTGCAGGCTTTGTGCTATGTAAATTTTCAGTGCCAGAAATGCACACGGTGCATGCTGTGGTGAGAATCAGGACATGCTGCAGTCATATCCTGCCTATTTGGTTCCAGGCTTCCAGGCCTGTAGCTGGTGGCACTCCAGTAGTTTCAGCTGGATCCAGCCTGCAGATGCATGCAAAGCTGGAAAATCCTGGCTGAGTCTGCTTAGAACTGGGGCATGGTACCTCCCCTACAACCAGCCTCTGTCCATCCTCTTGGGGGTACCATGCCACTCCAAGCCACCCATGCATAATTTAGAAGAGTTTTCTTTTTTATCTGATTGAGCAAAGCTAGAGGGTTTAAATTATATTGGTGGTACCTTTGTTCTGCCCCCGTTTTCATGCTCAGGATTTGATCTTAAAATAATATGCTAGTCAAATACTTTGTGGTGGTCTTAAAAATAAAGTAAAGGAACTAAGAATACAACAAACATTTCTGTATTCATCTATATACATCTATATACATCTGTGGTTCTTGAGACTCTGTTTGCTCCATCTTTAACTACTAGTCAGTGAATAAACCTTTTTCCTTGTTGCTTCTTTGAGTCCCATTTCTTTTATAAATTTTAAGTTCAGTAGATCTCCATGCCCCAATTTTTACACCAGATACTTGCCAATACAGCACTTCTGTGTTGAATATTGACATATCAATGCACTTTTTTCTCGCAGTTGCGTGCAAATTTGAGAAGCATCCTGAGACCCAGCAATTATCCTTACCAGGTTCAGTTCCTATTCATTTGCCAATTTGCAGTGACCTGCACAGCTCTTGAAGGTCCTGGGGGAAAATGGCAAGGGTATTTAGAAAAATAGACAAGAGAGGAAAACTGAGGTCAGGTGGAGCCCTCTTTCCTGATTAGAGAAGAAGAACTGCAAAAGCACTGTAGGGGTGTTATTTTTTAAACTTTTTACTTTTTGTGAGAAGGTTACCTTATTTTTAATTTTTTTTTTTTTTGGTACCGGGAATTGAACTGAGGACCTTGTGCTTGCCAGGCAGGTTCTTGTGGCACTGAGCTATATTCCTGGCCCTTTATTTGTACTCTTTACAAAGTTTGTATCACTTATATAGGGTTGCCTAGTGACTAATGACTGGAATTGTCTCAGGCAAGATTTTTTCTCAGGACTGAGGTAGCTTGACTGCTTTAGGAACTTTGGTCTTTTCTTGCCCCCACACATGTGACCAATTTCCAGCTTCAGCCTCTCCCAACAGTCCTCCACTGTAATTGTTTTAGTGCTTATTTGCTTTTTGATGTCTGTTAATATTTGCTTTATGTAGTTGAGTGCACCTTTTTGGTACATAAATATTTATGCTTATTATGTCTCCTTCTTGGAGTTTTTCATTGACAAGCATGTGATGACCTTCCTTGTCTTTTTTGATCAGCTTTGGCTTAAAGTTTGCATTGTGCGCAAATAGAATAGCTACCTGTGCTTTTTTCTGGATTCCTGTGGCATGCAGAAGTGTTTTCCATCCTTTGACTTTTAGTCTATGAAATTTTTGGGGGGTTAAATGTGCCTCTTGAATGTTGCATATTATTGGATCTTTATTCTTGATCCATTTTGCCATTCTGTTTCTTTTGATTGGTGATTTGAGACCATTTATGTTGATTGTTCTTGTCTAGCCTCTTTCATTTGCTTTTTTCACTTCTGCTGCTATCATTTCAGAGTGTTCCATTTGTTGGTTTCTGATTTCCTCTGTCTCTTTGTGTTCTGGACTTGTTCTGAATGGACTGGGCATTTGGGATTTCATTTTGTTTCTTCATCTTGTCATTTCCTATTTTCTATTTTATGTTGTTTTCTGTGTTGATGCTTTTAGATTTATTATGCTAAATAGCCTTATCACTTGTGTAGAGCATTTCCCAGGAGGTGTCTGTTCCTCTGGATGTCTTCTAGATATATATGGTTCTTCATTTTTATGTCAAACCCTATATCTTATCTTTCTAATATATTGAGACTGAGGAGTTGTTATCTATTTAATTTAAGGGGTATTCCTTTGGTACTGGATTATGGTGATGGTTATGGCCCCTTGCAATCCAACCCACCATCCTGAGCTGATGGAAGGAAGGAGGAGCCAAACTCTTACCACTCTCACCATTCCAGTTGTGCCATTCCAGTTGATGGAAGAAAGGAGGAGCACCAACTCAGAATCCTCTTACCAGCTGTACCATACTGTTATCACAAACTATTACATCATAGGATGATGGAGTAAAGGAAGAGTGCAAGCTCACACTCCTCTCATCAGCCATGCTATCTTGGAACAATGGATGAAGAAGGAGCACAAACTGAGACTCCTCTCACCAACTGCACTGTCCAGGGAGACAGAAGAAAACAACTTTCAACCAAGATTTCTGTACAATGAAAAACTATTTTTCAAAATCAGTGGAGCAACAAGATATGTCCATAACAAAGAACAACTGAAGAAATTCATGATTACCAAACCAGAAATATATGTCAAATGTTTTTAGAAAGACATAAAGAAAACTAAAATCTGAAAAACACCAACAGAAAGTCCAGAAAGTAAGACAGGAAATAAAAACAGGGGAAAGATAGGGAAATAACAACAGAAAAATAAAATGACAAGGATATGTCAATACACATCAGTTGTAACCTTCAATGTAAGTGGTCTCAATTCACTAATCAAAAGAAATAGACTGGCAGATTGGATCAATAAACAAGATCCAACAATATTCTGCATACAGTTAACATACATAAAGTTAAAAGAAAATCATACACTACCTGGAAAAAGCAGGGGTAGCTATTATAATTGCAGCCGAAGGGAACTTCAAACCAAGACTGATGAAAAGGACAGAAGGTCACTACCTAGTTATTAAGGGAAAACTGCAAGATGAAGAGATAACAATCATAAATATATATGTACCAAACAAAACATTTGTAAATGAACATAAAAAATCAAATGAATGCTAACACAATTTTGATAGGGGATATTAGTACTCAACTGCTACAAATAGATAGATCAATCAGACAAAAATTCAACAAAGAAATATCAGAATGGAACCAAATCTGTGAACAAATGGACTTAGATGTCTACAGATTGATCCATGCAACAATATCAGAATACATATTTTGCCCAGCTGTGTATGTGTCATTCCCAAAACAAACTATATACTCATGCATAAAACAAGATTAAGTAAATGGAAAGAAATTAAAATTATATCATACATATTATGTGACAATAGGAAACTGTCACATAATTTTCAAGTAAATTGAAAAACAATGGCAAAAGAAACCACAAAAACTCCACAAGTACATGGAAATTAATAATGCCCTACTGACCAAAGAATGGGCCACAGATGAAATTAAAAATGAGATTGAACAGTACCTACAATAAACTGATATTGCTGATATTCAGCTGATATTGCTGAAGACTAAAACTAGACTGCAACATATGGGAAGCAATAAAAGCAATTCTACAAGGGAATAGTATAGTGGTGCATTCTCATATCAGAAAGACAGAAGGAATGCAAATAATGAACCTAATGTTGATCTTCAAACTTCTACAGAAAGAAGAACAAGCCAAGCACAAACATCATACAAGGGAGGAAATTATAAAGACAAGACCAGAAATTAATGAAATTGAGACTAAGGAAACAATACAAAGTATCAGTGAACTGAAGAGCTGGTTCTTTGAGAGACTACATAAAATTAATAAGCCCTTACTTAGGAAACCTTCTCAAAAAGAGGAAAAAAATGACACAAAATCCTGCAATTAGAAATGAAAAGGATAAAATCACAATAGATCTTGTAGAGAGCCTGGGATATAGCTCAGTGGCATAACTGCCTGCCTGGCAAGCACAAGGTCCAGAGTTCTATTCCGGGTATCAAAAATAAAATAGATCTTGTAGAAATCCAGTAGGTTCTTGATATCTACCTCAAGAAACTTTCCTCTAATAGGATGGAGAACACAGAACAAATGGATAGATTCCTAGATACATATGTATTATCAAACTTGAATCAAGAAAATACAAATATGCTAAATAATTTAATATCAGACAATGAAATGAAAAACGTGATTTAAACTTACCAACAAAGAGAAACCCAAGTCCTGATAGACTCAAAGCTGAATTCTGCAAGAAATTTAGGGAAGATATAATGCCATTACACTTCAACTTTAATGAAATTGAAAGGGAAACAACATATCCCCAAATTCATTCCTGCAAATGAGCATTACCTTGATACCAATCAGATAAGGACACAAACAAAAAAAATGAGACCAGTAGGCCAATCACCCTGATGGACATAATCACAAAAATCCTCAATAATGTAATTTCAAACTGAATGCAGGAAACCAGTGAGAAGATGATTCACCATAACCAAGTAGGATTCACCCTACAGATGCAGGGACAATTTAATATGTGAAAATCAATAAACGTAATACATCATATGAAAAGAGCCAAAGACAAAAATCACATGATCATCTCAATAGAAGCAAAAGCTTTTGAGAAAGATTAAGACACATTCATGATATTCTAAGGAAAATTGGAATAGATCCTCTTTATCTCAATCTGACAAAAGTCATCAATGCAAACCATAAGCCAACATCATGCTAAATGGTCAAAAATTGGAAGCTTTCACTCTAAAATTAGGAACAAGATAAGGATGTCCACTATCACCACTCTATTTAATATAGTTCTGGAAATATTAGCCAGAACAATTAGATAAGAGAAAGAAACAAAAGGAATAAGGACAGGAAAGAAACAAGTCTTATTATCATTATTTGCAGGTGACATGATACTCTACATTGAAGACCCAAAAAACTCCATGAAAAGACTTGTCAATTTAATAACCAAATTTAGCAATGTAGCTGGATACAATGTCAGCACTCAAAAATCAATAGCATTTCTCTACATAAACAACAGACTCACTGAGAGAGAAATTAGGGAAACCACACTATCCATAATAGCATTCAAACAAATGAGATACTTAGGAATCAATCTAACAAAAGAAGTAAAAGATCTGTACACTGAAAAGTACAGTTCTCTGAAAAAGTACATCAAAGAGGATAGCAGAAATGGAAACATATTACTTGCTCATGAAGAGGAAGAACCAGTGCAGAGAAAATTCACATACTTCCACAATAGTTACACAGATTTACTGCAATCTCTATGAAAATATATTTTGCATATCTCACAGAATTAGGGAAACAGTCCTAAAATTCATTTGGAAACAGAAGAGGCCTAGATTAGCCAAAACAGTGCTGGGCAAAACAGGCAAGTCAGGGAGCATCACAATCCCTGACTTCAAATTATACTACTAAGCTACTGTGAAAAAATACCATGGTCCTGGCAAAGAAAAACCAGACCCAAGGATCAGTGGAACAGATTATAAGGTGCAAACACAACTACAACCACTTAACCACCTCATCTTTAACAAAGAGGTCAAACATGTTCAGTGGAAGAAAGCCTTGTCCATAAATGGTCCAGGAAAACTAGCTTTCCCCATGCTAAAGACTAAAACTAGACCCATGTTTATCAACATTCACTAAACTAAAGTCAAAATCAATCAAAGATCTAAATATTAAAACAAAAAAATTAAATTAATTAGAAATCTTCAAAACAAAGGTGTTATCAGAGAGTTCATGAACAAAACCCAGACTGCATGGGAAATACTGCAAAGAATTCACATCTCAGATCTCATGTTGTTGAGTTGCTTTTGCACATCAAAATAAATCACCAAGAAGAGTGAAAAGACAACTCCCAGAATGGAAAAAAATTAGTCAATTGTACCTTAGACAAAAAACTTATATCTAGAGCATATAAAGAATATTTAAAAATCAGGATCTTGAACTTCAAAGACACAATCCAAAAATGGGCATCTGAGATGAATATGCACTTCTCAGATGATAAAATCCAAATAGCAAATCAATATATGAAATAAATGTTCAACATCATTGGTCATTAAAAAATGGAAATGAAGACAACACTGAGATTCCATTTCACCCCAGAAAGAATAGCTATCATCAAGAAACCAACCAATAACAAATGCTGAAGGGGCAGTAGGGAAAAAGGAACCCTCTCTACTGTTAGAAGGAGTGCAAAATGGTGCAACCACTATGGAAATCAGTACGGAGATTCCTCAGAACACTAGGATTAGAGGTCCCATTTGACTCAGCTTTTTTCTTCTGGTTATCCTCTCAGAAGAATTAAAAACATCATACCACAGAGATATATGTGCATCCATGTTGGTAGCAGCACAATTTGTAAGAGTTAAACCTTGGAAACAACACAAATGTCCATCAGCTGAGGAATGGATAAAAGAATGTGGTCTATTTAGACAATGAAGTTCTACTCAACCATAAAAAAGATAAACTTGAGAGGTTTATAGGTAAGTGGATGCATTTTGTGACCATACCCAAAAATGAAATCAATCAGACATACATGTGTAAACATCATATTTTCCTCCTCATGTGAGAAATTGAAAAAGTAAATAAGGTCCAAAATATATAATAGATATTGTCAAATAGGAAGAAATTGTTCCAAAGCAAAAAATTACTAGGATGAAGGAAAGGAGAAAGGAACAAAGAAAAAGGGAAAAAAATACAAGATAGTTATACTACTCAGTGGTTTTAGCTCATTGAAAATTTTGTGCTAATAGTTGGAAAGATTTTTATGCCTATATCTTGTATTCTGAGCACCTACTTTGAAGATAACTATACTCATTGTATTAATGATTGTTATTTTCCTATTATTTTGTTTTGAAATTTTGTTTTACTATTTTTCCATAAAATAAAAATATTAAAAACCAAACACTGAAAACTTTCACTCTATAATCAAGAGAAGAACGGCTACTATTACCACTCCTGTTCAATATACTTTTGGAATCATTAGCCAGAACAATTAGATGAGAGAAAAAAACAAAATGAATAAAGATAGTGAATGAAGAGGTAAATTATGATTATTTGCAGATGCCATGATACTCTACATAGAAGATCCCTAAAACTCTACTAAAACACTTCTCGATTTCATACAGAATTCAGTCACATAGTTAGATACAAAGTCAACCCTCCAAAACAGTAACATTACTCTACACAAATAACAAACTTGCTGAGAGAGAAATGGGAAAAATATCCCCTTTTACAATAGCATCCAAAAAAATGAAATACTTAGGAATCCATCTAACAAAGGAAGTAAAGGATCTATATATTGAAAATTATAGTACTCTAAAAATGGAGATAGAAGAGGATATACAAAAATGGAAAGATAGCCCTTGCTCATGGATAGGAAGAATCAACATCGTGCAAATGGCCATTGTCCCAAAAATGTCATGCAAGTTTAATTCAATCCTGATCAAAATACCATCAACATACTTCACTGAACTAGAGAAAATATTTCTAAAATTCATTTGGAATCAGAAGTGACCTAGAATAACAAAAGCAATTCTGGGCAACAAAGGCAAGGCAGGAGGCATCACAATCCCTGTGTTAAAATTATACTATGAAACTACTGTGATAAAACCAGCATGATATTGGCAAAAAAAAAAAAACCCTGAGGATCAATGGAACAGAATAGAATATGCAGACACAACTTTCAGCACACTCAGCCACCTTGTCTTTGACAAAATGGGCCTGGAAGAAAGATAGCCTCTTTAATAAATGGTAGTGGAAAAACTGGCACTCTACATGTCAAAGACTAAGACTAGACCCATGTCTATCATCATGCACTAAACAAAAATAAAAGTTGGTTGAGGATCTAAATATTAAAATAGAAATACTAAATCTGCTGGAGAAGACAATAGGTAGAACTCTTAAATATATAGGTGTAGGCAAAGACTTCATGAATAAAATATTCACTGCATGGGAAACACTACAAAGAATCAACCACTGGGATCTCTCATCTTATTAAAAGTGTTGTATAGCAAAAAATCAATAACAGTAAAAAGATAACACATAGAGTGGGAAAAATTTAAGGTGAAAGACTAATCTCTAGAACATATAAAAGTTCAAAAAATCAGACACGCCCCCAATTTAAAGACCCAATCCAAAAAATAGCATGTCATGGGAATACAACTTCTCACATGAAGGTGTACAAATTGCAAATAAATACATACGAAGATGATGCGTAGCACCTGTCATTTGAGAGATGAAAGTTACAACAATCATGAGATTCCATCTCCCACCAGAAAGAAAGGCTATTACCAAGAAATCAACCAATAACAAATGCTGGCAAGGATGTGGGATGTGGGGGAAAAGGAACACATCTCTACTGATGGTGGGAATATAGACTGGTATAACCACTGTGGAAATCAGTGTGGAGATACCCTAAAAACTAGAACTAGAAGTCCCTATTGACTGACCTATTCCCTTTGTTGATATCTTCCTAAAAGAATTAAAAGAATTATGCCACAGTGATACATGCACATCCATGTTTATAGCAGTACAATTTGTAATAGCTAAGTCTTGGAAACAGGCCAAATACTCATCAACTAATGAATGCATAAATAGGAAGTGATTGTTTTGTACAGTGGAGTAGTACTCTGCATAAAGAAAGATAAATCTGAGATATTTCTAGCTAAGTGGATTCAGCTTGAGACCATATTCTTAAGTAAAATAAATAAGACACGTAAATATCACTTTGTCTTTCTTGTATGAGAAATTGAAAGTGTAAATAAAATCCAAAATGTATAATAGATATTGTGAAATAGGAAGAAATTGTTTAAAAGGAAAGAGGAGCTAGAGAGAAGGAAAAGAAGGAAGAGAAAAGAAAAAGAACATGAGACAAGAAGGATAAAAGGGAAATAAAACATTGTAAATAAGGAGAGAAAGAGGGATTGAAGGGAGGGCCTGAGAATGGGAAAAAAAAAAACAAATCAAGATATATGATGTAATGATACAAATTCCCTATGATCAGTGTGATCATTGTGTATATTCTTATAATATGATGTAATGATACAAATTCCCTATGATCAGTGTGATCATTGTCTATATCTAAATTGTACCCATAATCTTAATTTTAAAAAAGTATGGTTTTATTTTGTAAAGCAAGCACAGTCTTTTCTAAATGGGGGTACACTGACTCCCAGGATATTTTTTAGTAATTTAGTTTTAGAAAAGAAGATATGTGGAAGTCACATATCTAGAAATTGGTTCATTTTTAAAGTATTTTATTCTTCTACAGTTTGAAAGAATTTGCTTAGACTAATTCAGGCTTGAAGATTACTGCTTTAGATAATACTGCTATCACTTCCACATGTCTCAACACAAGTTTCAACTTTCTTAGTCCTAGTTTCTGTTTTACCCTCTACCACCTACAATCCAAAAGACTTTTACTATAAACATTGCATTCTCCTTAGATTTGTAGCTGGGTATTTTCAATAGATAAATTTGGATTTCAACATTATAATTTACCAAGACGTATCATCTGCATATGCCAAATCAAAGACATTAAAAATAAATACCAGCCTTCTTATTTACCTCCTATGTCAAATTGCTTTCTGAAAGCAGTCATCCTTAAGAGCTTTACCCTACAATCTACTCCCTTAATTTATTTTTTGCTTTCTTTGGGAATTCACAAATACTTTATTTTTTATAGCTTTTTCCACTGACCCTAGCAATAGAATTTACATGCAATGCATGTAAAAGATGTACCTCCTCCAAATGTTGTCAAATGTATTTCTGTTGTTATTCTGTTTGCAACTTATAAGACTTCTTATAAAAATTTTCCTGTAGTCACACATTTCCAGTTAATATAATATAGCTAATGCTGACTTCTAACTATGCTGGAAGTTAATGGCTTTATAGGTTTGTCCCAGAAACTGAACATCAGCTTTAAGTAATTATTTGCATCAGTCACAGAACATTGTTTTTCATGATGTTGGTGATTATATCCTGAGACTTGTGCATGATATTCAGCAACTCTACCACTGAGCCACACTCTCAACTCGAGGTTCTCCAATGACTAAAAAATCCCCTTTGACCACTATTTCATCATTGTCGTCATTACTTTTCTCTCATTGCTGAAACAAAGTACCAATCACCGAAAGAAAGGAGGTAAGGTTTATTTGGCTCACAATTTGTAGAAGTTTCAGTCCGTACTTGGCCGGTTCCAAGGTAGCATAGTTTGGCACAGGGGCATCCTGTAGAAGAAACAGTCCATGGTAGCATAACACAGCAAAAGCAACAATGGACCTTAACAGTGTCTTTCTGCCTTTTTGTACTTTACATAGGCTGCTGGGATTAGAGCGATGCCAAACCAATCAGTGAGCTGATCATACAACCCATAATCCCAGCATCATGCACTCTAGATTTAGCTTCCTCCAAGAAAGCCTGACTGCATGAGGCTTTGAGGGACATCTAGAAACAAGCCATAGCAATCATTAAAGATATTAGGCCTTGATGACGTCTGCAATGACAACCTCTCACTTCTGATACTTCTCATTTATGAAACATTTTTGTACTTTATTGGTCAGAATTTAATTGAGGGTAGCAGTTGCTCTACTCATTTTTACCTTTTCATGAAATGTCTGTTCTCCTGCTTTTCTTTTCCATGTCTAGTCCTCCATATCACATACTTTTGATCATAAGTGAACATTTTCCCTCTTACTTTCCATTTTCATTGCAATTGTCTATTGATTTTATAAATCTTGAAGGAATTCAGTTCTAAATTCTTTTGAAAGTCATTCATGAGAGAAATTTATGCCATAATTTATAATATAAAATTCTATTCTACAACATAACATGGTGAAGTAAACTTTCTTTCTCACCTCTTATTTTTCCCAAGCCCCAGTTTTCAGTTGGAACTCCTTCAAAGTCATACCAGTCTGATGAAAAAAGGCAGGGAAAACCATCATCAACATCTTCATCATCGTCATCATTATGATACAGAGTGTTTGCCTCAATACAGACATATTCATATTCCACCGAAAGTGAATATTCCATCCTGGATGTATCCCATTTTTCTTGGTCTTTTCCAGATCACCCCAGGGCTTCAGGAAATAGTTAGGGCCAATGGTTAGGGCCAGTTAAATAGGAAAATAAGTGAAGTGGCCCTGGTAGAGACTGATAAATCAGAGTACATATCTTATTTAAGGATGCAGTCATTATTCAGTTCCAGTCAAATTATTACCCCTCAGGTATGAGCCCAGTGTACCAGATCATCTAGATATGAAAAAGAAACTTGAAAATCTGGATATGAATGGGAAATTTGCCATGTTTTAGTTTCAGGATGCCACAGCCAATCCGTAAGTTGCCAGCATAGAATTTAAAATGAGCATATAACTCTAGAATTTCTGGGCATTGAAGAAAGACTGACACACTTGTGCGTTGTTTTTTTTTTTTTTATAAAACCAAATGAAAAGACAAATTTATTGCATTGAGTGTCAAGTTTTAAAAAAGGGACAATACATAATTTGAAAGTTTATCTCCAGAACAAAATATACATGTACCAAATAGTCTATATCTGAGCTTATATTTCATAATTTTTTGATGTTTTGATATTTTTGTTTTTTCCATTGATAATGTAATTGACCAAGGGTAAACACATTTCATTTGGTTTATTTACGTAGAGGAGTTTGCAGGAAAGCAATTATTGTCTCTCTAGTGTACTTAACTGACTATAATCAAGACTTAGTCACTTTCTCACTGTTGGGATACAATACCCAGCACTCACAATGGAAAGGACAAGCAGTTTATTTTGGCTCCTGTTTCAGAAGTTTCAGTCCATGTTTAGCAGACTTAAATACAGAAATGGCCCAGGAAAAAATGTAAAAAGAGGAAAGCTGTTCACATTATGAAGAGCAAGAAACAGAGAGAAGGGAGGGTTCTGGGAGGGAGATACAATCTCCTAGGTCATGCCACCAGTGATCTGTTTCCTCAGAGCAGCCCTCACATCCTAAGAGCATAGCACCCTTATCTTGCAGCCCTCTTCCACAAGCCCTGTGTATGAGCACAGGAAGCTCTTGAAAACATCCAGATGTAAACCAGGACATTCCACAGGCTTGAAAAGTATGCATATTAGTTTCACTTTGCTGATGAAGAAACCAAACTTAAAGTAATGAACAGGCTATTCTAAGGTTATGCAGCCATAAATGACAAAGACTAGGAACTGTAGTCCTACTTTATTTGTGTCAAACCTATGTTCATGTTACTATTCTTCCAATCCTAACTATATTATTTGTGCCTTTGTGCATCAACAGGAATGAGGAACAATCATAAAATTTCCCTTAGGATCCTCAGCTAATGCTAAAGGAGGATAGCACACTATTTAATTTATGCAGTCACCTCAAGACCTCAGCAATAGAAATTACTTTCTCAGGGTAAATTCCTGAAAGTGGAATTGCTTAGTAAAAATTGTGTGCATGTTTTACCACACTTTTAGGGTTTATTAGCAAGTTGAAAAGATATAATTCCTCCATAAACTTAATGCCTAGCACATCCTGATAAATAATAATAATAATAATAATAATAATGATTTAATGCTTACTGTTAGCAATCAGGCATTCTGGACTGATCATGTCAAAATTAGATATTATATTGATATTTTTTATTTTATAGATGGGATATATTTTGTTTTTTTTTATTTCAAAAAGGTAAAATATCCTTTCTTTGCTTTCTTCTCTCCTTCCTTCCTTCCTTCTTTCTCCCCATTCTCCCTTCCTCCCTCTTTCCTTCCTGCTTTCCTTGAGAATTTTTTCTTAATTTTGTAAGATGGTCATTAATAGCTCTTTTCCCCTTGGAATATTGATTTTTTTTTACACTGATTATTGAGAAATGTGTACATGTGATAGAGAGAGCTCATATGTTGTCACTGATTTTTAAGGTGACTCTAACTTAATTTTAATTTTATTGTGTCTTTCACATATAGACGCTCAACTCTTTTATGGTACTTGAAGGATCAAATTTAGAGTTAAATTCTTATTTAATGAAATCTATTAATATTTCCATTTATAGTTTTTCTTTGTTGTTTTAGAAATTGTGTCCAAGTAATGAGATTATTTAATGATTTGCTTTAATGTGTTTTGAAAGTTTTATGATTTCACTTTTCATCTACAATTTATTTTGGTATTTCACATGAAAATTCATTGATGACATTCTCTCTACTTTTCCAGCGTTATTAGGGGTTTATTGCTTTTCACGCATCATTGTCACTTCAGTGATATTTAGTAAAGAGCAGAGGTAAAAGCATAAGGTCTACTACAACCTCGAACAATATAGCTGATTAATTTCTTGTTCATTTTTGTACATGTCTCTTACATGATTTACTAAGGTTTTCTATTTGTAATTAAAATTTTACCATGTGTATCCTCCAAGAAAAGTGCTAGCCAATAGTTTTTCTTTGTTATTCACCCAAATTATATCCTAATAATTGGCACAAATTATTTCCTAATAATTTGCAGAAATATTCCTTTCATCTGTGATTAAATATACTCACAATTATAGTTTTTATGTATTTGTCTCATTGCTATTTCCTTGTGTTTCAGCTCATTAATGCTGTACTTCTCACTACTGAATGACTGTAAATTCAACTGCTGGAATATTAATCTATTTCATGATAAATAAGATATAATTTTACACTGTGTTTTCAACAAAATGTCAAAAAATTACATGACATGTAAGATAAAGGAATCGAATTCAAATACATGTACTTACAGAAAACTCCAGAAAAGGCCAAAGGGTAAATGTACTTTTGCTCCTTCCTGTGTACTTTGGTGAGGGAAACAAAGAGAATCACTGAGATTATAATGGTTTATCTATTTGAATTAGTTATTACAAAAATATTTTAGGTTTATTTAACAAATTTTACTTTTCTTGTTTGTTTAGTAGTATTTGGCTTAATTATTTTGTGTCTAACACCTCATTCCCCTGCTTTTATTTCTTCTTCTTTCTTCACTATTTGAGTGTCTAATTCATTTATTTTCACTCTTTTTTGTTTAGTATTTAACTCTTTGAGGGTATAAATCTCATTCTTCATTCATCCACATAATACCCCATAAATCAAGTATTATTATATTTGATCTTAAAAAGAATGCAGGTTCTTGTGCACTACTTATTTCTGTAAGCTTTGGATAACAGTTAGAAATCTTTATTCTTAGTAAGTTCCTCAGACCACATAAAGTCTTGTGGTAGTTATTGATATACATTTTCTCATTATTTTTGTGAATTCATTCTAATAAGAATTTCGGTTTGCACTTGTCTCAAAAGTTATTTTAATTTTCAGGTGGTTGGGTTTTTTTCCCTCTTTTTTTAAATATCTACTTGACGTTTTCTTAATTTTTATTTTTTGAAAAAATTAAAAGTACAAAAATTCAACAACATTGTAACAAATGTGAGTAGGAATTCCCACCACTTAGAATTAATTTACTAATATTTGGCATGTTTTTCAGTTTTAAAGGTAAAAGTACATTTTTACAGATTTATGTCCAGTTGTACCTATTTCCTCTTTCTCATGTACAAATTTTATATCTTATTCTGTCATTTTACAATTTTCTTTTCTCTCCCCTCGCCTTCCCTTTCCTGCCCTTCTCTTCTCCTCTGTCTCTCTCTCTCCTTCTTTCTTTTTCATGGGAATTGAACCTAGGGCCTCCCACATTCTAGGCAAGTGCTGCGCCATCTAGGTACATCCCAGGCCCTCTAGTATATTTCTAATAGAATATTTCACGTATATATTCATGCTTCTATAAACACCACAGAATGCTGTTTTGCATGTGCTAATTACATTTTTTCTACCTACCTGTATTAATATATTTAAAACAAGTTCAGTTTTTGCCTCTGTATTATATAATCATATTAATCATACTATATATTCATATATTACTCTCTTGATTTATTAAGTGCTTTTTTATGTTGAGATGTATTGAGGCATTTGTAATCTAATGATTTTGATATGCTGTTTAATTTGAGAGAGGAAAATGATTTTTTGTTGGTCTAAATCAATGCTAGAAATATATACATAAATTTGAAATATTTCCTTTATTATTCACATTCTCTTTATCAATGCTGCTACATCTTTCCCATTCTTAATGTGTAATAAAAGTAGTTAAACATATTAATGTGTGCCACCACGATTGTGTGACTTTCAATTTCTACCTGTAATCTCCTCCCAAAATACAGTCCTTATTTTTAAAATTTATAATGTAGTGCACACTTTACAAAGTCACCAGGTAATTAACAGTCTTATAAAAACAGAAAATAAGAATTATTTACAATTTCAGCAGGCACTGGCAACCACCATTATCACACTGCTGCATAGCTTTCCAGATATTTTTACACAAACACATACAGTGTACATATATAAGTTGCTCAAAAATTACTTTTAAAATTGTATTTTTACACTGAAAAGTACATGCCTGTATAGTTTCTAGTTGTGCACAATTACATAAAGTCAAAAGTGAAAATACTCTATGATTCCTTTGGAATTACAGTGTACATCGTGTATTCTTTTACAGATACTTTATATCTCATCAATTAACCACCTATTGTTAAACATAGTGCATAGCATTTTATTGTATGGTAATAGTCTAGTATGTTTGATATGTAAACACACGTTTAAATATTATTTCAATAGTATACTGTGTGTGTAAATTTTATAAACATATATTTTTGCATCCTTACCCAATGATGTATTTTTAAATATTTTAAATATCATATTCCTGTGATTGTAACAACGCACACTTCAACTAGCATGAGAGTGCATTTTCTCAGCTCCTTATCAACGGGGCTTATCAGTAATTTTCTCTTTGCCAGTATGATTAGCGGATAGTAGAATCTCACTGGTTTTATTTGAATTTCTTTGAGTATCAGATTTGAAGCACTGTTTTATATACCAATCGGGGTTTGCACTTCTTTTGTAAAATGTATGCTCCCTCCCGGTCTTCTTTCCTCCCCTCACTTGGGATGGGAAATTCCCTCCTTCCTTTTTGCTTTGTCAGAGTTCTTTATTATTCGTTTTTCCTCTTTTACATGATATCAGTTCGATTCAGGCGTTCAGTCTTTCAATCTGCCTTGCAGATTGCTAGCATATATTCTCCATTTGTCTTTCAGTGTCCTTTACAGAAGCTGATTCGCTTTCCCTCCTCCCTGGTTTCCTCCCTCCCACCCTGCCTCGCCTCTTTTCTCCCGTTTTATTTCTCTGGTCTCCTAATCTAGTCCCTTCCCTTCTCTCTCTTTGTTTCCCCTCTCCCTCTCCCGCTATCTCCACTCCCACCCCTACCCCCATGCAGAAGTTTTTAATTTTGACAGAGTCAAATCTATCAATCAAGGCCTGGCGACGCGTCAGCAGAGCTGGGCGGGGAGGCGAGCGCGGAACTGGGGGTGGGGAAAGGGCGGGGAGGAGCGGGCAGAGCAGGAGTTGCTGGGAGTGCGCGCGGTCTGATCACAAGGCAGCGGCGGAGGAGGCCCAGAGCTCTGATCGCCAGGACCTCGGCGCCAGGCCTACGCTGAACCCTCTCGCCACCGGAGGACCGGGGAACCGCAGCCTTCATCACAGAGGTACCGTGCTCCGCGTTCCTCGCCCGGCCAGGCCCAGTCCCCAGCTGCGGCGCCTCCTTCCTTCCCTCGCTGTCTTTCGCTCGCTCGCGGCTTCCCTGCCCGCCTGCGTCACCGCGGCCGCCATGGCTGAGAATGGCGAGAGCAGCGGCCCCCCGCGCCCCTCCCGCGGCCCTGCTGCGGCCCAAGCTTCGGCCACTGCCCCGGCTGAGCCCAAAATCATCAAAGTCACTGTGAAGACCCCCAAAGAGAAAGAGGAGTTCGCGGTGCCTGAGAACAGCTCAGTCCAGCAGTTTAAGGAAGCGATTTCCAAACGCTTCAAATCTCAAACCGATCAGCTAGTGCTGATTTTTGCCGGAAAGATCTTAAAAGATCAAGATACCTTGCTCCAGCATGGCATCCATGATGGACTGACTGTTCACCTGGTCATCAAAAGCCAGAACAGACCTCAGGGCCAGTCTACCACACAGCCTAGCAGTGCCGCGGGAACTAATACTACCACGGCATCTACTCCCAGGAGTAACTCCACACCTATTTCCACAAATAGCAACCCATTTGGGTTGGGGAGCCTGGGAGGACTCGCAGGCCTTAGCAGCCTGGGTTTGAGCTCCAGCAATTTCTCTGAGCTCCAGAACCAGATGCAGCAGCAGCTCATGGCCAGCCCTGAGATGATGATCCAAATCATGGAAAATCCCTTTGTTCAGAGCATGCTTTCCAATCCTGATCTGATGAGGCAGCTCATTATGGCCAATCCACAGATGCAACAATTGATTCAGAGAAACCCAGAAATCAGTCACCTGCTCAACAACCCAGATATAATGAGGCAGACTCTTGAAATCGCCAGGAATCCAGCCATGATGCAAGAGATGATGAGAAATCAAGACCTAGCTCTCAGCAATCTCGAAAGCATCCCAGGTGGCTACAATGCTCTAAGGCGCATGTACACTGACATTCAAGAACCCATGCTGAATGCTGCCCAAGAGCAGTTTGGGGGTAATCCATTTGCCTCAGTGGGGAGCAGTTCCTCCTCTGGGGAAGGTACTCAGCCTTCCCGCACAGAAAATCGGGATCCGTTGCCCAATCCATGGGCCCCACCGCCAGCTACCCAGAATTCTGCCACCACCAGCACCACCACAAGCAGTGGCAGTGGTTCTGGCAGCAGCTCCAATAATGCTACTGGAAACACTGTGGCTGCAGCTAGTTATGTCGCTAGCATCTTCAGTACCCCAGGAATGCAGAGCCTGCTGCAACAGATAACTGAGAACCCCCAGTTGATTCAGAATATGCTCTCTGCACCCTACATGAGAAGCATGATGCAGTCTCTAAGCCAGAATCCAGATTTGGCTGCACAGATGATGCTGAATAGCCCGCTGTTTACTGCAAATCCTCAGCTGCAGGAGCAGATGCGTCCACAGCTCCCGGCTTTCTTGCAGCAGATGCAGAATCCAGACACACTATCAGCCATGTCAAACCCAAGAGCGATGCAGGCTTTAATGCAGATCCAGCAGGGGCTACAGACTTTAGCCACTGAAGCACCTGGCCTGATTCCCAGCTTCACTCCAGGTGTGGGTGTGGGGGTGCTGGGAACCGCTATAGGCCCTGTAGGCCCGGTCACTCCCATAGGCCCTATAGGCCCTATAGTCCCTTTTACTCCAATAGGCCCCATTGGGCCCATAGGACCCACTGGCCCTGCAGGCCCTACCGGCTCTACAGGCTCTGGTGGCTCCACTGCACCCACTGTGTCCAGCTCTGCACCCAGTGAAACCACAAGTCCAACATCGGAATCTGGACCCAACCAGCAGTTCATTCAGCAGATGGTGCAGGCTCTGGCGGGAGCAAATCCTCCACAGCTGCCGAATCCAGAAGTCAGATTTCAGCAGCAACTGGAACAGCTCAACGCCATGGGGTTCTTAAACCGTGAAGCAAACTTGCAGGCCCTAATAGCAACAGGAGGCGACATCAATGCAGCCATTGAGAGGCTGCTGGGCTCCCAGCCATCGTAATTACATTTCTGTACCTTGAAAAAAATGTATCTTATTTTTGATAATGGCTCTTAAATCTTTAAACACACACAAAATTGTGCTTTACTTTCATTTTAATTATTTTAAATCTGTCTAGTTATATGCCTAATAATGGTGAATTTTAAATTGCAGTCCCTCTTCCTTTTTTTCTGCCCTTTCCCACCCCTCCCTCCACCCTTCCACCTCCCCTCCCCCTTACCCACCTGCATTTCCCCCTCCTCCTTTGTTTTTTTTTTTCCTTTTCTACCTTTCATCTTTTGGTTTCGTTCTCTGTTTTGAATGGTGGAAATCAATGCTGTTTCACTCAAAGGTGTTGCATGCAAACACTTCTCTTTATTCAGCATTTGTCGTGACTTTTGGATACAGGTATCAGCCTTCACAGTTGGGTGAACAAGTTTTGTGCTACAGATGTCCAATTTATTTGCATTTTAAACATTAGCCTATGATAGTAATTTAATGTAGAATGAAGATACTAAAAACAGAAGCAAATTATTTGAAGCTCTCTAATTTGTGGTACAATATTGCTTATTGTGATTTTGGCATGTATTTTAACTAGCAAAATGCTGTAAGATTTGTACCATTCATTGATTGTTTTGCTATATTTGTACACAGTACAGTAAGCACAAATGGAACTGTACATCTAGAAGTATTGCAGTAGAATCTCTGAGCAGAATATGTAAACCCAAAATAAGAAAGAATGCAAGAAATATTTCTGGAGCTAGGTATGTCTTCACAATTTTGTAGAATCTTACAGCATATTTGATAAATTACTCAGTGAAAATGTTGGCTAGGCAAGTTAAGTTAAAATATAGTAGAAATGTTTATCCTGGTATCTCTAAGTATACATTTAATTGTACAGAAATCTTACAGTGTAATATTGTGTCAAAATTTGCAGGTTGACTGTATAAGACCTTAATCTTTGTGCAGCCTGAAGGATCAGTGTAGTAATGCCAAGAAAGTGCATTTTACCTAAGACTTCCTTCTCAGCTTCTCTCATAAAGAGACCCTAATATGCATTTTGATTTGTAATTGGAAATGTAACTTTAAATGAAAGTGTCATGTGATGTTTGCATTACTTTTAACTGCTATGTATAAAAAAAGTGTATCTTTTGATTTTCTCAGTTATTTCTCTTGTGCACAGGGAAAAATGCATTAAAATGTTTAAAAAAATAAAAAAAATTAAAAATGGATAAATCTTTTTCTTTTTGCCTTCTGGTCTGAGTATCATGTTTAGATGGGTTATCATGCCCCAAGATTATATAAATCTTACCCTATTTTCCCTTTTATGCTTTTATTTTTAAAAATTTGCCTTATCTTAAATTATTTTGATATGTAGATTTAGGTATCCTAACTTATTTTCCCCAAAGGGTTAGGCAGTTTTTAGCTAGTATTTGTCTCCTGCCTACATTTGAAATGTACAGAATCATACTTTGTTCTGTGTTTGGATTCTCTTTGGGCCCACTGAATATTGTAGACCTAGTGTATCAGCCTGCTGTTGCTGAATTACAAATATGGCTTCCTCTCTGTTAGAGTGAGTGCTTATATTGATGTTGTTATATTGATTTTTTACTGTTTTTTCTGGTAACTCTAACATATTTATTTTACCATATGAACATTACAGCTAATAGGTTTCTCCAGACAAATAAATTGGGAATTGAGCTGGGATTGTTTTAAATTGATATAAGGGTGAGTACTTAAGAATTGCATTGCTTTCTAGAAACATGGTATGCTGGCACATTTTATATCCTTTGAGAGCATTTCAGTTAAGTCCTGTATAATTTATGATAAATATATTGCTAGATAATACTGACATACAGAAAACACGATGATCATGGTAATGGGAGCTCCTAGTGTGGGCCATTGTGGTCATTTTTGCTGTAGAGAATTATTTTCATAGATTATTTTAAATTAGCAATTTATCAAAATTTATAAATTTTAGAAATACTTGATTCTTTTGAATTTTTCCTGGTAAGCAATTATATCAATAGGTAATAATTATATATTCTTTTCAGAATTTGTCGCAGTTTCTGACCACAGGAACTGAACATTCTATAGCAGTGCTAATAAAAAGAGCTGAGGTATATATTGTTGTTGTTTCTCATTTTAACAAGAGTATGTTTGCTGCAGCAATTCTAAATTGTGTTTTGTGGAAAAATATTCTTCTGGGAGACAGGAAAATAAGTTTGCAAAATGCTGTATGCTCTAGTCCCTCTTGAAGACTGATCATGCAGTAAATATCGGCTAGTATTTTTTTTTTTTAATGTATAAGTTCTTTTAAACATGCCTAATAGCATTTGGCCTGTTGGTGTTCCTCAGAATAACTTAGGAAATGATGATTTATTATTTCACTGCTATATAATGTTGGAACTTTGAGATGGAAGTTGGCCATAATAAATTTA
>NW_004955475.1:3264897-3330374 GCF_000276665.1 Chinchilla lanigera
AAAAAAAAGAAGAAAAGAATTTTAATGGCATGAGTAATTTTATACAGAAATAAATGCTAAAATTGAAAGTGCAAAAATACCAGCATGTGATTAACCATAGGAGAAACCCAGACCTGACAATTTAGCAGACAGATTTCTTTCAGACATTCAAAGAACTGAAAATTCCTTAGTTAGCTTTGTTAAATGTTTGTGTGTTTTTAATATATTTTGTTTTCTCTCTGAAAAGATCAAACTTATTAAGAGAGAAAATGATCTAAGTTATTAAGTTACACTATTCTGCTTTCTGGCTCATTAATTTTTCAAATAACTTTGTTTTCTCTTTCATGACTTTAGTTTTTCACCGTGTACGTGATGTTATTTTCTCCTATTACAGGTTCTTTTTACAGGTTCTATTTTTGTTTTGAGTTTCCTTCATCTACGGTTGATCAACGATTTATCCATTTATTCATCATTGAATCGACAGTGTATATCCTGACTTGCTATCCCTCCACCTCCAATAATAGTGGAGTGATTCTTGTATCCTTTTATTGTTTACTGGGTTGTCACTCTCTCCTTAAATTTATTGTATGGTGAAAGTTTTTATTATAGGCTTTGTGAATCAGTAAGATGACATCGTAGGCGGGAGGTAAGGCCAGAGGTTGTCTAAGCAGGAGAACTTCACCACCAAGACAACTTCCTTCATTTGCTCCTTTGGCCTTTTACTTTAGGCACAGGCTGGTATCATATACACTTTTGCCACTTCTGGTGGGTAAGGAGTGGCAGTAGAGGACAGATATGCAACATTGAAACAAACCTTGCTGGTTCATTAAAGGGGACTCTTGCATCAAGTTGAGATCTCAGTGTTTGCTGGTAAACCATGCTCAGGAGACACTATTTGGGTGTAACTGATCTTGCTCTTTGGGAAAGGGCAGGCTACTTTAAATTCTATGACACTCAGTGTCAAAATAGGACCAAATGGAATAATTACTGTCAGGATCTAGCCAGGGATCAAGTTTGTGTTAGAAGAGGCATTTGCCTGGTATCTCACATTCCTGAAGGGACTCAAATTCAGATTTTTGATGTTCTCCTCAAATAATTGGTAACTAGCCAAGGAGCCAGATTGATGTGATGGACAATGTTCATCATATAGCTTAATTTAGTGCACTTAAAAAATTAAATTATGGTAAGTTTGATAATTTGGTATTATTTTAAAGACATATTAGGCATAAACAAAATGGGGATTATAAAATACTCCCTCAGCTTCCAAGAGTTTCACAGTTAGTCTTCTCTGTTTCATATCCCTATCTTTAGTCTTTATTCTTTTAAATTTGAATGTATTAGAGGGTTTCTACCATGAATTTCTTCTTTTGTCAAGTTATTACAGAACTCCCTTGGGTCATTAATATCCTTCAATATGGCTCTTTCAGCATTTTAAGAGTTCTTTCCTTTATCTTGTAGGTTTTGCTCAATTTTTGTTTCCCAATGTTCACATCTGTTGAGTTGCAAGTGCAAGAGCAGGAATTTAGAACCTGTTCTCATGATACCATCTTCCCAGGAATCTGTTAGACTTGAGGGAAAGCAAGTTTATGAAACTAAAAAGGAAAAACATGATTCGGCAGATACCACTCTGAAACTGCACTAAATACCAAGGTTTATCAGGCGATACACACATTCACCTAGGATTTAGATACTTTGTTGATGGACAAAAGGCCTTGGCAGAAGGTACTTAAAACCAACAAACTCAAAAGTTTGAGATATATAACCTTAAAAAGCAGTTATTTGTGCCAGCATGCAGTGACAGTGTTATTCATCAAACAGGTATTAATTAAGGCATATTACTAGTTCTACTGCAATTTCTGAGCATAGACTGAGGCTTTCTAAAATAGCTACTTCACAGTACAACTTCAAAACTTCTTGACCTAATTCATAGATTTGCTAACCTAAGCTACTTTTAAGAAAAATTCAGTAATTCATTATTTAAAGGATGGTTAATGACCATGAAAGAAAGATGATTGTTCACCCTAGCATGGGCCTCACATGACTCAGTCTTGTCAGTCTAAATTAATTTCTCTTAAATTGGGATAACAAAAAGCACGAACATTCACTGTTACGTGCAATTTTTATAACGGCTTTGTAAGGTAACAATATTATCTTCCCTAGTTTACAGATAAGGAAATAAGGTGAACGAAGTTAAGTAACTTCCACAATGTCATACTGTCACTGACAATTAAGACTTGAAGCCAGTTCTGAGATTCCAAATTGTGTTATTAACTAGCATACTATACTGCCTCTCCCTAAGTGTTATTTAAACTGTATTGTTTTTCTATTAATCTATCTTAGAGATTTTATAAGTGGTTATATACTGTCTAGCCGCCTGAGTGTTGTGCAGGAGACACATTAGTTCTTGTTCAATAAAGTATATCTTTGCTTCTGTTTATCCTGGAGCAGGTTACAGAAAAATACACATGTGAAAATCAGCTCTGTCACAAACCAATAATTGAAATATAGAGGTTTCTTTTTCTGACTTGTAAGTTCTGGCTAATATTTGAAACTCTCCTCCAATACATCTGTTCACAGTGGCGTAGTATATGTGATGTGACTCCAAATTGACAATCGCATGGGTAGCTTGGGCTTCAGCTGTTCTGGAGGATGTCTGCTTTTTGTTGAGCTGCTTCCCAGAAACCTCAGGTGGCAACAAACAGTGTGTACCTCACCAAGGCATTTGACAGTTTTTCAAAATATCCTTGAGAATAAAATGGGATAAGAAGAGCTGGATGATAATGGCCAGAGAGTAGATAGGCTAGTAATTTAAACTAACAGTGTTAGAAAATGTGCTAATCAATGTAGATGGTTTTTTAGCTTTAGCTCTGTCGCACTGAAGTTATTGTTTAGTGACTAGCATGACAGTATTAAATAACATGCCTATACCATTGCAAATAATAAAGAAGGAGAAGGCAGAACATACAGAATATTATTAGCAGGATTCAAAATGTCCTTGGAGGTTGGGAAAACATACCCAAATCTAGCAAGATTAAATTGAATAGGATCAAATATGAATTCTTATGTTTTTGCAAAAATTCAGTTACCAAAGACAAGTGGTTACATGTACAACTATCATATGAAGAAGGCTGGTTCTAATTTACTATAAGTTCAACAGGAGCTATTTATGTCAGGTTCCAGTGCACATACATAATGAAACCTTAGGCTTCATTAATACAGTCATGGTGCCCAGAACAAAGAAGGAATGTTTTATTCTGTATTTGGTAGTTTATCTTGGGAGATTCAGTCATACCAGAATGCTGCAATTAGAAGGTATACACATAACCTGGCAACTGACCAAGATGGTGATTGGTTTATAAACAGACACAGAGCAATTATTGAAAAGGTCAAGAATGCTTTAGTTTAAAGACAGAGCTTGTGGATATATATTTTTTCTCAAATAATTGAAGGCCTATTAGGCAGAAGAGAAGTGAACATTTACTTGGATTATCTACAGAGGGCAGATTCAGATGATATAAAAAAGCCAGAATTTTGACACTTTCTAGCAATTAAATGAAGATACCTTCTTAGCTTTTTAAGCAAAAGCCCAATTTAACATAAATTTCAAAAAAGGTCATATGTATCAGCTAGAATTTCAGAAAACCTCTTAAGATTTTTGCAAGCCTCATGTTCTCCAAGTAGACTTTTCAACTTGTCACTGAAGTTCCAAGGTCTGGGGTCAAAGTTGTTCCTAAGGGCAGTCGTGTTACAGACTTCTAGCCTACAATTTTTAGTTCAGTAAGCAGCAATTTAAGAGTAGTTTGCACACTTGTTGACATACAAGATCTAGCTAAATTCATTAATTTCACTTTTTAATGGTATATATGAGACAATGACCTAAACTATAATATCTTAATTGAATGTCACAAATTACTGAGAGGAAGAGAAAATAAGAGGAAGGTCAAAGGTCAAAGGACACTAGTTGGAGAGTGAAGGTCAGGGGTACTCTGATCTGTTTCTCTTGATAATATTCCCATACCTGCTGTCATTTACAGTAATGCTTAATATCGATGGGAGGAGCCTCAAACTGAGATTGCTGTGTAAATTATGACTGTAGAGGGCATTTTAAAATTTAGTATGTAATCCTTTAATTAAAGTCATCGGTTTGGAAAATGAAAAATGTGTGTGAGTTAATTTACATGACACCAAAGTGGATGTCATTGCATGAAATAAATTACCTTAAGATTATTAGTCACTATACTTTATGGTTTTTATAAGTTGTCCTAGAATTCCAAAGGGTCTGGAAAAGAGCACCCTAGAACTGTGATAGGCTGACATACACATCAGATCCCTTCTTTGAGGAATATATATTGAATCTCAGATACCTGTGTGTCTATGTGTATGCGTAACTTCGGGTTTGACAGCTAAAGCAGGATTCCATCCACATACCTTTATATTGATGTACTATCCTCCTACACTTCCCCTGTAGATATTGGCCTTCTGCATGAACTGTGACCTAGGTGAACCACATCTCATGTGCCCAGTGTCTGTGGGTAATGACATTGCCTTCTTACTTCACTCAGACCTTTGCTCCCATTTCTGTACATGTTCCTCAGCATAAATAGCTTCAGTTCATTCATTTTTAGATAAACATGTTTCCTTTGAAATAGTTTTAGATTTACAGAAAAATTGTTAAGACAATATACAGTCCACATATACCCTGTATCAACTTTTCCCCTATTGCTGACTTCTCACATTTGTATGTATATTTGATATAACTAATGTAGCCATTGGAACTTTTCTGCTATTTTTCTCATGATTAAACTGGAGTTGTGGATTTTTTGAAGAACACCACAGAGGTAAAGGGTCATTTGTATCACATCACATCAAGCATACATACCATAAACATGACTTCTTATTGTTGACATTGACTTTGATCACCTAGTTGGAGGTAGGATGGATCAGTTTTATCTGCTGTGATGTTATTCATTTTTCCCATTTCAGTACTCCTTCAAGGAAGTTTCTCAATGTGCAGCCCACAGTTGCAAAGTAATATGTTCCACTGAAGATGGAGTGTCGATGTAATATTTTAAAATTGAGAGTTCTTCTGTATAGGTTTGTTTCCCTGTTTTATTTATATCAATATGGACTCATGGATGTTTATTTAACACTTTTAGTTAAAACACAATACTACTTTGTCAGTAAACTTTTCCAGGTTTTGCCACTGAGTGCTTTCCCAGGTTGATACCTAAAGCCTTTTGACACATCTCTTTTTTGACCAAGAACATTTTTTGGCCCACTTCTAGGAGCCCTGATTCTGTTTATTAGAGATTTATATTAGGAGCCAAGATCTGGACACTGTGTGTTTCTTGCTACTGGGATGTCATTGTTTCTAGACCTTCTCAGCTGGCAGATGGAGGATATATGTTTCCTTGCCTGTGTATACACACATATCTATAAATACTTTCTATACATAATTATCTATCTATACTAAGCTAAACATGAGATCTTACAGGTGTTTCCAACTGTAATCTGTTAGCCAAAGGACCATTAATAATCCATATTGATCATTCAAGCCTCCTCCCTTTACTGATCTGTAATTTCTCACCCAAACAGATGTTTGATTTCTACAACCTTCCATGCATTTATTTAATTGTTCAGTTCCAGTATGCATGTATATCAATATCAGAATTGTTAACCTGTACCCCATCAGAAACAATTTCAGTAACTATAGTTGAGTGCTCATGTACACCATCTTTTGCTTTTAGTCTTACAGACTTCATTTATTTCCCAATTAAGTTGTTTCATATATTTTAATATAGTTACACTGTTTTACCACAGTCTATATTCCATCTCCCTGAATGATTGTTTGTAAGTGTGTATACATCAATATTCATTCTTCGTGCTATAAAATTTTATTTGTTTTGACAAATGCATAGTCCTATGTATTTACCATTACGGTATCATACAGAATAACTTCACCCTCCTCCCAGTTTCCCTGTGCTTCACCTATTGAACACTTTGAACCTTTGGAAACCACTGAACATTTTATCATTACTTTTCACTTTTCCAGATATGCATATAATTGGACTCATATAGTATACAATATAATCGTTTCAGAGTTGCTTCTTAACAATTTGCATTTTAGATTCATTCATGTTTTGTAATTCAATACCTGCTTTCTTTTTAATCCCCAGATAGCATTCCATTGATAAACCTCAATTTGTTTATCCATTCACTTAATGGAAGACACTACTTCCAGGTTTTGTGATTATCAATAAAACTGTTTTAAATACATGCAGGTTACCCCTTCGATGTGATCTGACACTTTTCAAATTCATGCGTACACTCTAGTCTTTAAAAAAATGACTCTATTATAAAAAAGAATATGTACTTATAAAATAAAATTTTAATATAAAATATAATGAAGAAAATAAAATGCATTTATATCCAGAGATTATAAATTTGGTGTTTTTCCCAGTTTTACACATTTTAATATATGCATTTAAAAATGTGAGATCATATTTAAAGCACAGCATTTTCTCTTTCAGTTTGAATTTATTCTCATATTACAACTACTTTTTAATCCCAGATTTTTACGTTTACATTTTTAAAATGGCATATCTTTCAATTATGAAACTATTACAGAAACATATAAAGATGAAAGCCCTTTCCCCACACACATAAAAGTCTCAGGACAAAGAGAGGTTGGTGGTAGTATAAGAACACTCAATATGTATGTATTATTTTCCAGTTTCATAAATGGAGATTAAGTTATCCTTTCAATGGTTGTATGGTATTATAATATTAAAAATCTTTCACTATATGAATATATTATTTATTCATAATTAATAAAACTTTAGGATATTCTCAGTTTTTCCTTATGAATATTGCATTGATTCTCATACTTGTGCATTTAAATTTGATCAGTTTCTTTAGTTACTTTTTTGTTTTGTTTTGTTTGAGACAGGATCTCACTATGTAGTCCAGGCTGGCCTTGAACTCACTTTGTAGCACCGGCTAGCCTGGAACTCTTGGCAAGCCTGCCTCAGCCTCCCCAGTGCTGGGATTACAGGTGTGTACCACCATAGCTGGCACTTGGTTACTTTTGAAATTAAATTCATAGAGGTAGACTTGCTAGGTAAAAAGAGTTCATACATTTCAAATTTAAATAGGTAATACTAACTTGCTGCCTGGATAGACTGTATTCCTACCAAAAATGTAGCCTTTCTATTTCTTTGTCAATATTGTTTCAGTACCAATTTTTGACATTTATTCAGTGAACAAATGTATCTTTCATTTCAGCATGTGTTGATGAAGTGTGAGGTTAAATTTTTATATGTTTACTCGCCAATTATGTTTCTTCTTATATGAATAAGCTGTTCAACATCATTCTGTATTCAGGGCATTACTTTTCATTTTCATCATGTTAAATACATCTTATATTAAGTATATTGCTTACTGCTTTCTTATTCTGTGTCCATATTTTATTTTCCTCAGTTTATTATTTGACAGTTAACTTCATGTAAGGTAGCTGTAAGGTTCATTTTCTATTGCTATGACAAAATACCAGAGACCATATAATTTATGAAGAATAGAGATACTTTTAGCATATAGTTCTCGAAATTAGAAGTCCAAGATCATGTAGCCACAGCTGACAAGGGGAGGTAGGTGCACATTATGAAGACAAAGCACACTTTATAACAATCCAATTTCATGGTAACTAATTTAGTCCTACAAAAGTGAAAACTGACTCATTCTCATGAGAATTAACCCAGTCCCCTGGGAGCAGCACTAATCATTTCATGTTTGGGGTCGCATCATTTTTTAACACTGTCACAATGAGGAACAAATTCCAATATGAGTTTTGGAGGGAACCAACCACATCCAAACTATCACAGTTGCCACTCCATTTTCTAGTTTTTTAATATACAAGAATTTTAGAATCTGCTTTTTTATTATGTTACACAAAGTAAAACTCCTCCCACTCTCACTCCTAGAAATAACCTTTTACATTTTAATTTAGTACTCTTTTCCTTGTTTAAAATTTTACTTCATCTGTATTTTTTGTGTGTGGTTAGAGGTGGGAAATTAATTTTTACTCCAAATGGATAACCAGTTTTCCTAACATCATTTATTGTATAGCCCTTCTTTCCTGTATTCATCTTATAATAAATTCCTGTACATAAATTGATCTGTACATAAATATCTGGTAGGAGAACTCCCCTCTCAGTGGTAGTTCTTTCATTATGTCTTTGTCTCTGTTTTATACTGTTGTGGGAGACTACCTGAAACTAGATAGTTTATAAATAACAGATTATTATTTCTTATGGTTCTGGAGGCTGGAAAGTTCAGTATTAAGATGCTGGCATCTGCTTAGGGCTGGTTTATTCTTTCATACCATGGAAGAAGGCAAGAACAGAGGAGGAGGAACAAAGTCATCTTTTTTATTAGGAACCCCCTCCCATAATAAAAAACCCATTCTAGTAATAATGGTGTAATCAGTTCATAAAGACAAAACATTTAGGATCCATTCACCTCTTAAATGTCTCTTCTCTTGCCTGTTGCACTGGTAATAAAAGTACTAACTCATGAATTGGGGAGCATATTCAAACCACAACAACCTTCTTGGCCATTCTCTTGCATTTTTTTCCTTCCAGAAAAAATTTAAAATAAAAAAATACTCTTCAGAATTTGACTGGATTATGAGAGAAGTTTCACCAAATGGGTATATTAATGTAGAGAATATGAAGTTTTTCAGAATCTAGTTTTCTTATGTCATTTAGAATTTGTGCATTTGAAATTTTTTGTTTGGCTTCTAATTTTCCTCAAATACCCAGTGGGTTTTTAATCAATTGTTTATATTTATATTTTTATTCTGATCAGTGTATAGCTCATATGAGGAACCCAGAAGTCATACAAGTGAATATTGAGTGCCCTTTTCTTTCTTTCACTAGATTTCAACCAGTTGATCTAGGCAGGAGCCTCATAGACAGCAAATATCCCTTAAATAATTGAGACCAATGGCAGAGTTCCATGTTCCACTACCCTATATGTCATGTTTCATTTGTTTTTATTTTGTAATGTTTTTTAATGAGGTCTCACTATATTGCTCAAACTAGTCTTGAACACATAGGCTGAAGTGATCCCACCTATTTAATTTCCTGTGTAGCTGGGGATGCAGGCACCCACCATCATGCCTGACTTGTATGTGGTGTTTTAATGCTGTTCCTTAAGCCCTGAGATTTTTCCTAGGCTAGTTTCAGGAAGGAAAAATACATCACTGCTTTTGAAACTGATTTATTTTCCAACCTCTTGTTTACCCTGTATCCTAACTTTGTTGGAAAATATTATTTGGGCCCAGCATAGGAGAGACTTTGTTAGGTATCAAATCAGTATTCCTTATTGTACTGATATTTCATTCATGCTAGTAGCTCTCCCTCCTTTCAGGAAATCAGTAAATGTTTTAATGCTATTTTTATTATTGCCTTCCACAGTTAAGTGGATGGAATTTTTGTCTCTATTTTACATTCTTCTGTTTTTTTTTTTTTTTTTCTCAGTAGGAATCAAATGAACAGAGTTTTTATTTTGCAATTTTCTGCCTTGTGGACACTATTGTTATTGAAAAGTATACACGTCATGATTCTACAAGTCATTGAGTTTTTAAAGAGTGAGCAGACCCATGTAGTTATTACCCAGTTAAAGAAATAACACATTACTGGTATCCCACAAGCATCTTAATACTCTCTTCTAGTTATTATCTCCCAAAAGTAACCACTGTTGCAATTTCTACAAATAGAAGAGTTCCATGTTTTTGAGCTTCATATAAAGAGAATAATTAGTTGTATATTCTGTATCTGGTTTCATTCACTCACCATTATATTTCTGAGCTTTGTCCATGTTGTTGGAATTTGCTGCTTTCATTTTTTGGGGATTTTATTTTAAAGAGAGTAGTAAGTGAAAAAAAAGAATAGCAGCATACCAGTATCACAAACACCAACGAACCAAAGCAAGAACATTTAAAGTGGTATAGGGTTTCAAGACAAAATGATACAAATTACCAGTGGTTGTTACATTACATATTGTTATCTTCAACTACATGGCTCAGATTAGCAGATGTAACAATGGAAGATTGTTCATGCTGCTTTCGTTTTTATTGACATGAGATTCATATTTTAAGTAACATAAAACTTCCTCTCTCAAAGTATTAAATCCAGCTGCATTTAATGTATTCAACGCTATACAATCACCACTTCTATCTATTCCAAAACATTTTTATCATCGCAAAGGAAATCCTGCATCCATGGAATAGCCTCTTTTCCCTACAATTCCTCTCCTTTACCTCTGACAGTAATTCATTAATATTCATTCTATCTCTAGGCATTTACTTATTTGCACTATTTCATATCCATGGAATTTTATGTGGCTTGTTTCACTTAGCATATTTTTGAGATTCATCAGTGTTATAGCATATATTCCTTTTTATGTCCAAATAATATTCTGTGGTATATGAATATATAGCATGTTGTTTATAAATTAATAACTTAGTGGGCATTTGGATTTTTCCACTTTTTACTTATTGCAAATAGTGCTGCCAAATCCATTTGTGCAGAAAGATTTTTTAATCCTGTTTTTAATTCCAGATTTAACTTTGGAAAACTGCCTAATTATTCCACATTATCTGCCCCTTTTATATTTCCATTAGCAATGTGAGAGCACTTTAATTCTTCCACATTCCTTGCCAACAATGGCTATTTTTTGGTGTTTCTTTGTATATCCTTAGTGTTTGTGATGTGGTTGATCAAGTGAATGTTATCTTTGATTATACATTGGAATCACCTGAAACACATTTTAAAAAAATCATACAACACCTCACAAAAGTTAAATCAGACTATTTAATAGAAGCAGCTCATCATTAATTCCTTTAAAGCACTAAATAGGGAAGGGAGATGGCAAGAAGGAAGAGAAAATACCTCAGAGTTAAAGGGGAGGTGCTGAGGATATCACTCTCTGTGAAGGTCCAGGTTTAGTTTTAAGTACTACAAGAAAAAGAAACAATGGAAGTAAGTGAACAGGATAGAAATACATTGAAGATCACAGGTTTATAAGAAACAGTGAAAGACACTGTAATTTATTGATGTTATACTATAGAAATGTCAACATAGTACAGATTTTATAAATCAGAAGAGCTGCCAGCCAAAGAGAGTCAAATTTATTTTATATACATAAATAGGAGAAATGGAGATATTATGCAAAACTGCAAACCCTACTTAAATGTAACCCAAAGAAGAACTTTCTAATAATTAAAGCTGTTTTAAAAGGCAGCGAATCCTAGCGAGCAAAGTCTCTAACACAGGCAGTGTAGCGAACTAGAGGGCTCTGTTCTTCCACAGCAATTATCTGTAGGCTGGGCAAAAGACTATCAGGTTTAACTTTTGCAGAACTATGTATGCTAGTTAAAAAAATTACAAAATGCAAGAAAAAAGCCTGAGGAAAATAAAAGTTGCTGTATAGTGGTAACTCTGCATTTCACATTTTACATTGCCTACTCTCAGATTGGTGCTAAGAAATTATAAGCTGGTACAGGTTCATAGTGCCAAAAAAGCAATATAGACATCATTCTCAAGAAATTGAGGTTGACAGTTTTGGCTTATTGGGTGGAAATCTATAATCCCAGCACAGGAGTTTGCCTTTATTTTATCTGCCTCTTGAGTATTCCTAAGGGTGGGGTAAATTCCTAGGAAAGAGTTGCTGAAATCATTTAAAGGAAAAAGGATTGACCCCTATTGACCCTAGCAAAGTGGGACCAGGGAAAACATTCAAGAGAGAAAAATAGGCAGGATAAAAAAAATTCCTGGGCAACAGGAGATTAGGAGAAGACTTTTGTGGGGAAATAGAGATTTTGAAAGCTTCTGTAAATACTAAGAAGTCACAGACGTGCTCACAGTTGGATACTTCTTCACAAAACGTTCTTTGAAAACTTCATCCTTTACCTCTTACTGAACTTTAGATCCAGGCATATATGAAGTGAGAGCTGAGGAAGCACTGCAAATGAAGTTGTAAACAATCAGCCAATATGCAAAGACTGGGAGAGTATCTTTTGAAAAAATCTTTTTCTTCTAGCTTTATTTTTGACTCCAGACGCTTGAGGAAATGCTGTGAAAATACCAAGTATGACAATAAAACAGACTTTAATGGCCACACAACACAGAAAATGCACAATTTATGGGGGAATTTTGAAAGACGCCTACATAATTAACAAGTTATATACTGAGAAAAGTTGTGAAATTACTGTAAGGCTTCAGTGATCTTTAGCCTGAGAGAAAGCAGTGTTAGTGAAGGACTATCAGAACAAAGCCAGTCTTCAAGGACAGAGGAAATTGGCTGTTTTTGCTTCTGTTGGGTATGTGTGTGTGTGTGTGTGTGTGTGTGTGTGCACGCGCTTGCACGCATGTGTCCTTCTGTTTCTTATCAGTTTCAACTCCTGGTATTCAAGAAATTTCTATCAAAGAATTAAGTGAACGTGAGCAAAAGGAATAGATACTTCTGCGAGCTCACAGAGGAAGAAGTAATCTTTGCATGAACAGTTTGAAAAAGTCTCAAATCAAATAACTATAGTCTTTAACAATTCAAAAATAAACAACTGAAAAACAGGCAAACAATAAAACATGGGAAAGGGGAGAATTTCATTTCCAAAAGGGTTACATTATAATAATAAAATCAGTGATTGCCACAAAGCATCACAAGACACAAAATAATAGGAAAAGTTGTTTCATTCAAGAAAATAATTTAAGTCAACAGAAAATATCTCTGAGGAAGCCCATCTTTTGTACTTACTAAATAAGGATATCAAAACAACTGTCTTCATTATGCTCAAAGAACTATGGGAAAACACACAAAAAGAACTAGCCATGGGGCTGGGGATTTAGCTCAGCGGCAAAAGCGCCTGCCTGGCAAGCGCAAGGTCGTGAGTTCGGTTCCCGGTACCGGAGAAAAACCAAAAAAAAAAAAAAAAAAAGAACTAGCCATATCAGGAAATTGATACTTAAACAAAATGAGAATATCAACAAAGAGAAATTATTAAAAGAAACCACAAAATCATGGAGTTAAAAGTGCAAAAAGTAAAATAAAAATTTAACCGCATATTTCAGCAGGAACACAAAACAGGAGAAAAACTGAAGAAAATTCAATTAAAATGTTCAAGTTTAAAGAACAGAAAAATAAAAGAAAAAGGACAGCTGTACTTCCTATTCTCTACTAACCATTATTTCATTCTCCCATGCAATTTTTGTTTGTTTGTCTGAGTTTCCATAAATGAATGGGAAATTGTCATATTTACATTTCTGTGTGCAGCTTATTTCACTCAAAATAATGACTTCCAGTTCCAAACCTGTTGCTGCAAATGACACAGCATTATTCTTTCTATGACTGCATAACATTCCGTATGCATATGTACTACATTTTCTTCTTTAGCAGAGGGAAAAGGATAATTTTATTTATTGATTTATTATTGTCATGTTTGCAATACTTATTTACATGTAGGGGGAATTGGTACATATCATACCTTGATAATTTTTCTTCTCTCTTTCTCTATCCTTCCTCTTCCCCTTTTCCCACTTCAAAGCCTGCTGCTTTATTTTCTACCATCTCTCTTATAAATTTTATACTTTATTTATATTTTAGTTTTTTTCAGGTAAAAGAAACCATCCAATGTTTAACTTATATGTCTGATTTATGTCACTTAACTTTATGCGCTCAAAATCCATCAATTTTCCTAACAGAGGACATGAAATCATTATTTAAAGGTGAAGAAAATTCCATGTGTGTATATACAACATGATCTTTATCCATTTGTCCATTGGTAAGTATCTAGGCTGTTTCCAGAGCTTACTTTTTATGAATTGTGCTGCTGCTATAAACATAGGTACGCATGCATTGCTATACTATGATAATTTTTAGCCTTTTAGCAAAATACCCAGGAGAAATATACACTGGTTAAATAGAATTTCTATTTTAGGTTTTGGGAAATCCTCATACTAATTTCATAGTTATTGTACTAATGTACATTCCCATCAACAATGTACTAGTCTTTCTTTTTCCTCATGTCCTCACCAGTATTTGTTGCTTCATATGTTCTTGGTGATAGTCATTCTTACTGAACTACGATGGAAGGCTGGGCATATAGCTCAGTGGCACAGCACCTGCCTGGCAACTGTAAGGTCCTGAGTTTGATTCCTGGTACAAAAAACACAAAAAAACAGGAATACAATGGAATCTGAAAGTTACCTTGCATTTTCCTAATGGTTGAAGATGTTAAATAGTTCTTCATATGATTATTAAGTACTGTACTCCTTTGGAGCAATGTGTATTTATTTCACTTCTCTGGTATTGGTCAGCTCATTTGATTTTTAGTATTTTTTTTTTTTGTACCGGGAATCGAACTCATGAACTTGCACTTGCCAGACAGGCTTTTGTGCCCCTGAGCTATATCCCCTGCCCTAGTGTTATTTTTTGAATTATTTATATATTCTGAATACTACTCTTCTACCAGAGGCAATTTTTTCCCACACTGTAGGTGGTCTCTTTAATGATTGTTTCCTCTACTGTGCAAAAATATTTTAACTTAGTACAATGACATTTGTTGATCCTTGATATTATTTCTTGTGCTATGGGAGTTTTGTTGAGAAATACTTACCAACGTTTATAGATTCAAATGTTTCATCTATATTATCCTCCGGTAGTTTCAGCATTTCTATTTTTATAGCACATTTTCTTTACCCGTTCAGCTTTTGAAACATACCTTAGTTGAGTCTGTGTCTTGGCTATCGTGACTAGTGCTGCAGCAAACATGGAAGTACGGGTATCACTCTGACTTGATTTCATTTCCTTTGGATATATATCTAGTTATTTTTGTAGAAACCTGTATATTCTGAACATTAATTCCTTGTCACTTGCATCCTTTGGAGCTGTTTTCCCCAGTAGGATGGTTGTCTCTTCACTCTTGTCTTCGTTGCTGTGCAGAAGCTTCTTAGTTTGATATAATCCATTTGCCAATTTTTATTTTCTGTGTGGTATTGGAGGCCAATTCAAAATCATTTTTGCCTATAACAATGTCATGGAAGTGTTTTACCCATGATTTCTTGTACTAGTTCTATAAGGTTGTGTCTTACATGTAAGTCTTTGATCCATTTTGACTTCATTCTTCAGTATTGTGAAGTGTGGAAATCTAGTTTCATTCTTCTACAGTGATGATTAACTATCCCAGGCCTATTTATTGATATGACTATTCTCTCTTTAATGTACAATGTTGGAGCTCTTGTCAAAAATCAGTTGGATGTATATGTATATATTAATTTCTAGAGGTTCTCTTTCATTGAAAGAGACTCACTTTAAATGTAAAATCCCAAAATGGTTGAAAGTGAAAAAAAATGGAGAAAAATATGTTAGATGCAAACAAGAACTGCTGCAGTAAACATATTGATATCAGACAAAATGGAAATTAAAGCCAAAACTGTCAAAGCACACAAAGTAGATCATTACATGTTGATAAAAGGGTTAATTTACCAAAATATATAAAAATTACCATCGTATAAGCACCAAATTTTAGAATGTTACTTTACGTAAAGCAAGCATTGAAGGAATTGAAGGGAAGAATACATTGTTCTAAAACCATAGTCAAAACAATTGAACAGAGGGAGAAAAGGGAAAAGCCAACAAAAGGAAAATAACATGACAAGGACAAGTCAATACATATCAGTTATAACTGTCAATGTTAATGGTCTCAGTTCACCAATCAAAAGAAACAGACTGCCAAGATCTATCAATATGCTGATGAACAAGCAAGATCCAGCAATATGCAGCAGACAAGAAACACATTAAGTTCAAAAACAAATTCATAGACTCAAAGTCAAATACTTCATGTAACAAGAACCCAGAATAAAGCAGGGGTAGCTATTCTATTTTCAGATAAAGTGAGTTTCAAGCTAAGACTTATTAAAAGAAAGTCACTACATCCTTCTAAAGAGAATAATCCAAAAGGAAGAGATAGCAATGAAATACGTATGCCACAAGTACCAGTGCACCGAACTGTACAAAACAAATATTAACAGACATGAAAAATCAAATAAGCACTAATACAATTACAGTGGAGGATCACAATACCCTACTCTCATAAATAGATCAATCAACAAAAAATCAACAATGAAATATTAGAACTCAACCAATTTTTTTAACAAATGTACTTAGTAGATGTCTACAGTGTTCTACCCAAAAACACCATGGGATAGCTGCACATGGGATATTCCCCAACATAGAACACATACCAGCTCATAGAAATGCTTAGTAACTGCAAAGGAACTGAAATTATCCCATGCATATTATCAGACCATAGTGCAATTAAATTGGAAATCAATGGCGAAAGAAACCACAAGAACTACATAAACACAAGGAAGTTAAGGAACACTCTCCTGAACAACTAGTGGGTCACAGATGAAATTAAAGAAGAAATGAGGCAATTTCTACAGTCAAAGGATAGTGACACTAGGACATGCCAGTACTTATAGAACACAATGAAACCAATCTTAGTAGGGAAATTTATAGCAGTGAATACTCATATCAAGAAAACAAAATGAGCTTAAATAAACAATTTAATGTTTCACCTCAAGCTTCTAGAAATATAAGAGCAGGTCAAGCCCAAAGATCTTATGAGGGAAGAAATTATAAAGATCAGAGAACAAATTAAAACCATAGTAGGAGACTTCATTAGGTTAGTTGGACGGAAAAAAAATACAGATACATAAGTGACTGAAATGACATAAAAAAGCATTTGAACCTAATTCAAATGTAGATAACATTCCACCCAGCAATGATAGAAAACATTCAACATTCTCAAAGTACATTACTTTTGGCCACAAAACTAGTCTCCATAGGGCCTGTGGGAAAAAAGGAACTCTTCTCCACTGTTGGTGGCAATGTAGACTTGTGCAACCACTCTGGAAATCAGTCTGGAAATTCCTCAAAAAATTAGGAGTAGAGGTCCCATTTAACCCAGCCATTCCCCTTCTGGGTATTTTTCCAGAAGAAGTAGAAGCATACCACAGTGACATATGTGAACTGTTATGGTTGATACATTGTGTCAACTTGGGGAGTCTAGAGGTTTGCCTAAGTGACTCAGCAGGAAGCCAGAGTGCTTACTTTGTATATATCCTGAGCCTGTGGAATAGGAGGGCATGGAAATCATGTGAGAGCTACATGCTCCTTAGGTGGGGGTAGCCTGTTTACAAAGTAAGGCAGGGAAAGAAGCTGCTTGGCGCCATTCTGCACGTTTGCTCCGGCTGCTTTGCTGTTCAGCAGCCATTCCCCCCTTTGCTCTTGTTGCTTTGCTACCTTCTGCCTCGGAGCCAGCCAAGTATGGACTGAAACGTTCAAAAACTGCAAGCTAAATAAACCTTTCCTTCCTTCATTTTGGGCGTTGGGTATTTTGTCTCAGCAACGAGAGAAAAGTAACCAAGACATGAACCCATGTTCACAGCAGCACAATTTGTCACAGCAAAATTTTGGAAGCAACCCAAATGTCCATCAACTGAAGAGTGGATAAAAAAGATGTGGTGTTTTTATCCAGTGGAATATTACTCAGCTATAAAGAAAGATAAACTCGAGGCTTTTATACATAAACGGGTGCAAATGACACCATATTCGTAAACAAAATAAATCAGACCCACATGTGTAAATACAATATTGTCTCCCTAGTGTAAGAATCTGAAAGAGTAAATAAAACTGAAAGGTACAATATATATTATGAAAGGGAAACAAGCTGCTTAATAGGAAAGGACAACTGAGATGAAGGAACGAAGAGAAGAAAGTGAAGGAAGGGAAATTATACATACACAAGATAGCTAAGATAATTGCACTGCTAATTTCTATTGGTTTATTCAAAGGAACAGTTAATGTTTAATTATTTGATCAATCTTGCATGCCTATATCTGCTAATCTGAGCAACTACTTTGAAGATAACAATAAGTCATACTACAACCATTGTTGATTTCCTATCATCTTGTTTTGAAATTCTGTATCATTTTTATACATTTTATGTTGTTTTGTTTTTGTCCTTGTTTTTGTTACTTTTTGTTCTTTTTAAAAGAAAAAAGAAAAAATAGTCTTTATAAATTTTAAAAAGGTTAAAATTACACAAAGTATGTTCTCTACTCAAAACTTAAGGAAATTATACATCCATAATAAGAAAAATTGGAAAATTTACAAGTTCATGGTCATTTTACAACACAATCTTAGTTGATGAGAAAAAGATTATATTAAAAGAAAATGGCATATTTTGAGATGAAAAAATAATTACCAAAAATTCTGGAGTGTAACATCATCAGTGTTCAAAAGAAATCCATGGCTTGAATTGCTTATATAAAAAGAATGTTAGCAAACAAAATTGTATTATCTCTGAGCTATACAAAAGAGGAAACTAAATACAGAATTATTAGAAAAAATGAAGTAATACAGATTAGGGTGAAGATAAATGAAGCAGAATTTAGTGAAACTGAAAAAGTAATAAAAAAGCTACGAAGAAAAGCCTAGGTCCTGATGGATTCACAGCTGAATTTTGTAAGAATTTTAGAGATCTGATGCTTACTCCTCAAACTCTTTAATGAATTTAAAAGGGAAGTAATACTCTCAAACTCATTCCTAGAAGCAAACATTAAGCTGATACCAAAACTAGAGAAGGACCCAGCCAAAAGAGAGAACAATAGGACAATTTTTTTAAATAAACATAGATGTAAAAATCCAAAATAAGCTACTAGTGAACAGAATACCACGTGTCATCAAAAAGTTTAACACCATGACCTAGTAAATTCTTCCAAGGAATGCAGGGATGGTTCAACATATGCAAATCAATAAATGTAATACCACATCTCAATACATGCAGAAAAGGCATTTGAAAAGTTTCAGCAATCATGGGAGTGAGTACTGAAAACCCTAAAAAAGGGTGCTAAAACCCTAAAAAAAATGTAATAGAAGTTCTTTACCTCCATCTGATAAAATCCATTTATGACAAACCCACAGCCAACATCATACTCATTGGACAAAAACTGAAAGATTTCACTGTAAAATCAGGAACAAGAAATAGATGCCCCCTATCACTAATCTTGTTCAATATCATTCTGGAGACATTAGCCAGAGCAATTAGGCAGGAGAAAAAAATCAAAGAAATAGATAGGAAAGAAAGAAGTTAAATTTGTGGATGTTATGATACCCTACAGAAAAGACACAAAAATCTTCATGAAATGTCTCCTAGAATTATAACCAAATTTGTCAGTGTAGTGGGATACAAGTCACGACTAAAAAATTAATAGCATTCCTTTTACGACAAATTCACTGAAAGAAACAAAAACAACTTTCACATTAGCAGCAAGAAAAATGGAATTCTTAGAAATCAACCTAATGGAGGAAGTGAAAGACATTTATATTGAAAACTACAGTACTCTGAAAAAGGATACTGAAGAGGATATCAGAAAATTGAAAGATAGCACTTGTTCTTGGATAGGCAGAAATAATACAGTGAAGATGGCCATAATTCCAAAGTGTTATACAGATTTAATGAAATCCCGATCACAATATGAATAGTGTTCTTCACAGAACTAGATAAAACTATCCTAAAATTCTTATGGAACCAGAAGAGAACTAGAATAGCAAAAGAAATCCTAAACAGAAAGGGTAAGGCAGGAGGGGCACCATAATCCCTGAATAGAAGGTGCAGAAACAACTTCAAGCACATTCAGCTGCCTCATCTTGGCAAAACAGTCAAATACCTTCACCATTTAAACACTTGAAAGCATAGTTATAGGAAAGGGTTTCCCCAACAGCACAAGTCTAATTCCAAAAATCAACAAATGGGACTACGTAATATTTGAAAGCTTGTGTACAGCACAAGAAACCAACCAAGTAGAGAGAAAACCTACAAATCAGAAAAAAAAAAAATGTCAGCTACTCCTCGGGCAGAGGACTAATACCTAAAATGTATAAAGAACTCAAAAACTTCACACATCCCTCTCCTATAAAGAGTCAGTCATGGAACGGGCAATTGAAATGCATAGGCACTGCTCAGAAGGACAAATGATCAATACATTAAAAAAATCATCCTCACTGGCTATTAGAGAAATAAAAATCAAAATAATACTGAGATTTCACATTACTCTAATATGAATGGCAATTATCAACCACTCAAAAAACAATAAATGCTGGTGAGCATACAAGAAAAGGGACACTTCTATATTTTCAAAACAGTAAAAGTAGAAATTCCATTATACCCACCTATAGCCCTTCTAGGAATCTACCTGAAATAGATTTATCATGTTACAATGTTATATGAATGCCCATGCTTATAGCCACAAAACTCACAATAGTTAAATTATGCAAGGGGATTATATGTCCATCAACATATTAATGAGTAAATAAAATGTTTTATCTATGTACCGTTGAATACTACTCACTCAGAAACAATGATAAATTCACATTGTAAGAAAATGAGTGGATCTTGAGACCATAATCTGTGGAGATGTACAGTGAAAAGAGGAAGATAGCTAAATAAAGACAGACAGTAGGCCTAGGAGAGACCTGGTATACCTTAGGTTGAAACTCAGAATACTTCAGAACATCACCACTACTAATAAGTTCCACCCAAAATCTAGTCCAATTTTTAAAATCTGGCAGGAAATAATTGTAGTTGTGACATAAATGACCCTGCTTCTTTTCTTTCCTTTTTTTTTTTTTTTGTCTTTTTCAGGCAGGGTGTCACTATGCATTTCAGGCTGGCCTTGAACTCACTTTTTAACCCAAGCTGGGCTCAAATGCACAGCAATCCCCTTGCTTCAGCCTTCCAAGTGCTGGGATTACAGGCATGTGCCACCATGCTCATCCAGAACCCTGTTTCTGTGGAAAATAAAATATTAATATAATTGTTTTGAAATGTAACATGAAGCAACTAATTTATATTTTTGTTTGAAAACATCTTTTTAATAGAGTGGTAAAACAATGCTGAGATGTGTGTCTCTGTGAAACAAGAGGGAGCTTATAGGAAAATTGGAAACTACAGAGAAGCTGGAGAAATTAAACACAACCCAGAAATAGTGAACCTATCTAGAAAGCTAATCCTGGTAACTGAGTAGAGGAAACTGTCTCCACTAACACAAAATATGCTTGGACACAGTAGGTAGCTCTAGGTAGAAACAATGGACCAGGGCTGTGCGTTCTGCCCTGTAGAAAAGCCCACAATTATTTTAAACTGCAGAAACAGCCTGGGGTATTGCTCTCAAGTTGACATCTTCCACATGGCAATCTAGAGTTGGAGAAGAAATTCAGTGTAGTGCCAGCTGCATTTGAGACTGTTTAATGAGAACATCTTCTGGGAAGGTATTAATAGGTTAAGACAGCTACAAAACAACTTCACTTCAGGGTTTCTGAGGTCACCATCCTAGAATGACTGAGAGACAATCACAAGAGATAGTCACAGAGAGGGTGGGAGTTGAATGTAAACCCCTTGAAAAGTTTATGTGTAGGCTGCAAAGAACACAAGGGTCTTGCCCTCTGAACTGAGATGCAAGGCCAATTGTGGGAGGCTTTTGAAAGGGGCTGGGCGTGAAAGTGTTGGCATGAAGTCCAGTAAACTTCTTGACACTCCTGACCCAAGCTGGATCCAGCGCAGAGCTTGCTGATGTTTGCTTTCCTCATCTCCGAGTGATCAGGGATATGCCCAAGCTTGGGCAGCTGCCACAACCTGGAGTACACGGACAGAGGGGCCTCTGGAGCAGAGGGAGCACCTCACAAACACAGATAGTAAAACTAGGCAGAGAAAGCCATGACTTGACTCACATAGAGGCACATAAACATTGGTATGGGCAGGGACGAATATAATCCTAGGGCAAAACAATTGACCAATCACAGCAGCAGGAATGGTGGAGCAAGATTCAGCATTAACACACAACACTGTGAATATGGAAACAAATTTTAGTAGTGACTAACCACTTCTTCCTCATACCTGGTGGATATTAATACTACATACACATGATGTGTTCCACTACCCTTGGAACTAATGTTTCCAGACAGATTTGCCATGAGTAAGGAAAGTGACTTAATGCAGCAACTGGGCACTCATATTTCACGCAAGGAGCATCACTGTAATTGGTGCTTCTGGAGCAGGTGGCTTTTTAAGGCATGTTGCTAGGGTGTGTGAGCTCCAAAGTAGATGATTCCATCCCTTGCTCAACTATGTCAAAAAGTTTCCTTACCTGTTTTCCCAAATTCCCAGATTTCTCCCTTACTGTATCTAGATATCCCTCTAAATCCTCATGCACTCTTAGGTGGGGCTTTTCAGAAATGGCTCAGTGTTGGGTGTATGATGCTCCAATTAAGGGTGTGATGTATTAAATTATTAAATTGATTGGTTTAGCATATTTCTATGTGTGGATAATGGAGTGATTCACCCTGGGTGTGGGTGTCACTGTCCAAGAGACTTGTAGCATGGGTGGGATAAAAGGGAAAGGGAGGCTTCTTTGCTTCACTTCCTCCTGCAACCTCTACCACAGAGTGTTTCTTGTCTATGATGTCCCTCTGCTATGCCACCCTGGAACCAGCTGATTATTGACTGAAATCTCTACAAACTTTGATCCAAAATAAACCTTTCCTCCTTTAACTTTTGGTGTTGGGTAGTTTGTCTCAACAACATGTATCTAAGACACAATGCATTTTCTTCACAGTGCAACTTTCAGTCCCTTGCTGAAAACAATTATAATATTCTGCATAGTGGTACACTTTATTGTGATTAATGTATAATTTTTTAAGCAGTCCACTATTTTTCCAGGGCAAAACAACAGGGAAATAATACACACTTTCACAATGTCCATTTGTTTTACCCTGTGTAACAACTTTACAATTTGAATCCAGAAGTGGGTCAATTGAGAATTGACTGCAATTGAATACTGGCTAAAATAATTTATAGGAGGAGTGACCTTTAGCATGGTTTTTCTGATTTTGTGGAATACTTCAAGCCTTCATGTGCTGTTCATGTAGCAGTTACATCTTGCATTTATGCAATAAAGCAGGCTTTTTAAAATTCTTTAAAAAGGCTGAAGCCAAAGGTTGGCTTTTTTAACAGATTAAAAATTTGACAAACTGTCAGGTATACTGATGCAAAAATAGAGAAAATCAAAATAAAAATGGAGAAATTTCTATGATCTGTACAGAAATAGATATAAAAATTGTACACCAACATATTAGATAAAAATTAGATTGATATATTCCTCAAAACACAAACTGCCAAAACTAACAGAAAAAGAAACAGAAAAAGTGAACAGATCTATAACAAGAGTTTAAATGATTAGTCAAAAAGATTCAAGAATGAAAAGCCTTGGACCATGTGGCTTCACAGGTGAATTACTGAAAGTTAAACAAGAAATAACACCAATCCTTCTCAAATTCTTTGCAAAAGTAGAAGAGAATGGAAGACTTCCTGAATTATTCTGAGTCTAGAAATACTTACTATGACACCAAATCTAGATAACGATATTAGAGATGAAGAAAACTACACACCAATATTCTTTATGAATACTGATGAAAAAAACCTCTCCTAAATACCAGCAGAATTAATGCAACAGCATATTAGAAATATTACATGTTACAATCACACAGGATTTGTTTTGGAATAAATGGTAGTTCAAATACAAAAGTAAATTTAAATAGCATAGTTACAGAATAATTAAGGTTCCATTCAATCCAGCTATTCCCCTTCTGGGTACTTCCCCAGAAGACCTAAAAACATCATATCACAGTGATATATGTGCACCTATGTTCATAGAAGCACAATTTGTAATTGCTAAATTGTGGAAGCAACCCAAATGTCCATCCACTGAGGATTGGATAAGATAATTGTGGTACTTTTATATAATGGGATATTACTCAGCTATAAAGAAAGATAAACTCGAGGTCTTTATAGGTAAATGGTCTCAATTAGAGACCATACTCATAAGTGAAATAAATCAGACCTACATGTGCAAGCACCACATTGTCTCACTAGTGTGAAAGGTGAAAGAGTTAATTAAAACTTGGAGGTATGATAGACATTGTGAAATGGAAGGAAAACTCTCAAGGGTAAAGGGCAACTGGGATGTGGGAAAAGAAAAGGGAAAGATGGAGAAATTTTGTTATGTATGTATATACAGGATAGTTAACATAGTTGATCTACTGTCTTCTATTTCTTTGCTGAAAGAAACAGTTAATGAGTCCTTGATAGATGAATATTGCATGTCTCTGTTTTTATGAGAAACCACTTTGAAGGTATCAATATGTAATACCACAAGCATTGTTAATTTCCTACCACTTTGTTTGTAACTCTGTGTTGTTTGTATTGTACTTTTGCTATTTTGTAAATGGTTGTCTGTTAATATTTTCCTCCTTTTATTAAAAAAATACAAAAAATATCGTGCAGAAAAAGCATTTGACAAAATTTAATACCTTGTCATGTCGTGATTAAAACATAATTAACTTAGAAAACAAAGAAGCTTAATTATGATGAAAGACACAAAAACTTCATAGTTAATGAAAGACTGTATGCTTCCCTCCCTAAAATTAGAAACAAGATAAAGATATCATCTGTTTATTTAAAGATAATATTAGGATTTCCAACTACAACATTTCTGTGAGTAAAAATAAAATGAAGAAAGATTCAAATAAAAAGGGAAGAAATAAAGCCATCTCTAGCTCCTGAAGTCATAACCTTACAAAGAGAAAATCCTACAGAATCCACAAATATTATCATTAACAAATGATTTCACTATTTCAACAAAGTTGCAAGATACAGTATATACATGAAAAATTCTTTTAAATTGAAAACTGTAACTTTTAAATTGAAAAAGTGTTGTATGCTGCATATTAATCCTATACAACATTTTGTTTTCAAATACACAATACTTTGGAATGGCTAAATGCAGCCAATTAATAGGTACATACTTCACATACTTGTATTTTTTGGGAGAACACGTTAGACCTATTCTTTTAGCAATTTTCAAGTACATTTTGTTAAGTGAATAAAAACAGCACAAAAAGAGATGTATGACGTGTTTTCTTTCATGTGTGGAAACTTAAGAGATCTGAAAATGGAGAAGTGTCTATTAAAAAAGGAGTAGGAACCTGAAGCAAAAGGGAAGAACAGGAGGTAGGAGAGACTAAAAGGGAGACTTGATGTGATTAAAACACAATATACGTAAGTATGAAAACGTCACAGTGAATCCTATTTGTACAATTAATACGTGAATTGTTAATGATATACATTGTTATTGCCTATAGTCTTGTAATACAATAGGTCTTTTGATCTTATTACTTCTATGTAAATGAAATTATATGTACTATGACTAATAGTTTCCTGATTCTGCTCACAACCCAGCCTCTGGTAACTACTATTCTAATCTCTACTTGTATAAGTGTAACTAGTTTTAGATTCCATGTATAAATGTTTTTATGCAGCATTTATCTTCCTGTGTGTGGTACAATTAACTCAACATGATTCACTGTAGATTCATTCTCATTATCAAAAATAATAGAATTTCCCGTTGGAAGGATCAATAGTCTTCCACTGTGTAGGGCTATCACATTTTCTTGCTCCTCTAATATATTGTTGTACACTTCAGTTTATAAATACTGCGTGCTAACTGATTGTGCCACTGGAGCTTCAAGACACTTCAGTTTATTACATATCTTGCTCACTGTGCATAAGGATGCAATGGATATGGAAGTGCATATGTCTCTTCAACATACTTATTTCAGATATTTTGGGGATATTTCACAATAGTGAGATTACTGTGTTATAAAGTAGTGCTATTCACAACTTTGCAGGTGTTTCCATACTGCTTTTCATAATGGTTGTAGTAATTTACATTCCTGTTAACAATGTTCATATGTTCTATTTTTTCCATGTCCCATACAACACTTATCATTCATTTTTTGATACTAGCCATTGTATGGGTGCAAAGTGCTAGCTAATTGTGCTTCCTTACCTGTAAGAATTGCAGGTTTTGTTTCTATTATTCAGTCTTTTACCCATTTAGGTTATTTTTTTTTTAACTTCTAATGTCATATTCTATTGTTTCAAGTGGCATTTCTCGCATGACTAGTTATGTAAAATAACTTGCTTGTATATTTGTCCATTTGCATGTTTTCCTTGAAGATATATCTACTCTCTTTCATAATTTCTTAAAGGGGTTATTTTTTGCCCTTCCCTGGATTGTCTTCCTAGGTTATCTGTGTTATTTTCTTAGCTATGCATAAGTTTTTCAGTTTAATGTAATTTATCATTTTTGCTTTTGTGGTCTGTAATTTTGGGTTCTTGTACACAAAATAATTACATAGGCTAATGTCAGAGCTTTTCCTCTGTTTTCTTTTATGATTTTACAGTTTTGGGTCTTTTTTGTCTTTTTGAGACAGGGTCTTTCTTTGCATTTCAGGCTGGACTTGAGCTCACTTTGTAGCCCAGGCTGGTCTCAAACTTGCAGCAATCATCCTGCCTCAGCCTCCTGAGTGCTGGGATGACAGGCATGTGTCACCAAACCTGGCATAATTTTGAGTCTTAAATTTAAGTCTTTACTCTGCTTTTAGTTGATTTTTATATACAATGTGAGATAAGTGTTTAATTTTACTTATTCACATGCAGATATATTGTTGTCATAATACTACTTATTGAAAAGACTGTCCTTTTCATATTATGTGTTCCTGGTACCTTTGTTGCAAATAAGTTGCAGTGAATGTGTCGATTCATTCAAGTTGTTTCTGTTCTGTCATATTATTATGTCAATTTTCACTTCAGTAGAATGCTGTTGTAATTACTATAGCTTTGTTGCACATTTTGAAGTCAGTGTGATGCCACTGGCTTTGTTTTTAAACTGTTGTTTTAGTTACTTTTTCCTTGTTGAGACAAAATACTTGACACTCAAAGGTAAAGGAGGAAAAGTTTGTTTTAGCACATAGTTTGCAAGATAGTCAGGAAGCACCAAGCCTGCTGTCTTTCTGTTCCTGTATATTCCATCTAGGCTATAAGCCTATTGATTGGTACCACTCACACCCAGGGAGGAATTTCCCTCCTCAGTAAATCCATTCAGCATCATGCCATGCTAATTCATCTTGGGTAATCATGATAATCCATCTAGGAGATTGTTTTAGTCTGGGGTTTACAAGGGGGAATAATTTAATGTAGGACACATAGTTTATAAAAATTATAATAGTCACCCAAAGATTCATATACAAAAAGAGTGCAGGAAATCTGTCCATACACTAAAGGCCAAAGAATCCAGTTGAGGGCCCAAATCCCATGGTAATATTCTGCATAAGTCTAGCTGAAGACTTAGAGCTCATAACAATGCGCCCCATAAGTCCACCGGGCAGCCAAGAGGATATGATAATGCCTCATGCAGGCCTGTTTCACAGATCTGTGCTGGGAAAGGCCAAAGATCAGTGGTGAAAGCTAGAAAGTCTGTGCCAGTGGGATGAAGGATCTGTGCTAGCAGGCTGAGGGATCTGCACTGGAGCCAGGAAGCAAAGCTCAGAAGGACCAAAGATCCCCCGAAAGGTACTACAGCAATCTTCAGCAACGGAGGGAAATGGTGTAAGAGAAAAACAAGAAGTATTTCTGTGAACCATTAGGAAAAGAGACAAAGTTTACGCTCATGAAAGTATGATACAATCAAGTGAGGTAGCTGACAAAAGGAACAAGATGAGTAGGAGTAAATGAAAAGAAAGTTTAGAGATCTAAGTTGCGAGAAAGAAAGGAAGAAAAAAATCTAGAAAAAAATAATGACACATACAGAAAAAATGAAGAAAGAAACAAACCTATAGAAAATTAAAAAAACAGGTCAAAATAGCACAGGGAAAACAGAAAGAATAACAAAGCAAAAAATATCATCAACTCGGAGAGATACAAAGAGAAAAACCACTAGACCAAGAAAGGTAATAGTAGTAAAATCTCTCTAGTGTCTACTGTTCTGTGCTAGGTCCAAATCAGAGTCTAAAAATGTGTACTCTAGCAAAGTCTGCAGGTAGATTTGTTGTGGGTATGAGTCTCATCTTTGTCTCTGGATTTGGGGGATGGAATTAGTCTTTTGTGTCTAGATTTTTTCCCAGCCCTTTAGCAAAAAAAAGAGGGGTCAACTCTACCTGCCCAATTCTATTCTGCATGTCTTTGCACCCCAGCACTGCACTGGTTCATCTAACTTGCTCACTGTTGGCTTGAATTTTTATGCTGCTTCAGGCTTTTTCAGGCCACTAATTCTACCTTCCCATCATGTGCACCCCAGCCAGGTCCCTACTGAAATAAGATAGAACCTGAATATTCTTTTGATTTGCATTTCTCTATTAGTTTTATGTACTTATTGGTCATTCATATTTCTTCTTAGCACTATCTATACATTTTTTTCCCTTTTAAAAATTTTTATTGGAACATGTTTGTAGCACAAAATGGTTACATTTGTCATGGGGAGTTGGTACATTTCTTTTTTTTTTTTTTTTGGTACATTTCCTAATTCTTTTTGTTTTACCCCTTCACTCCTCACCCTCCACCTCTTGGAAAACACATACAAATATAAATATAAATATAAATATATAAATATAAATATAGCCACATTTCTCATAAGCACTTGTTACATATATACAGTACTTCAGACCTCCCCCTTTAAATCTTGTTTTCTGCTGCTGCTCCCCCTCAGCCTCTCAGTTCCCTTTTTATATGTGAACTATCCATCTCACTTATACGTATTGTCAATCTTTTATTTTGTAATTTATTTATGAAGGAGCTCATATACAAGAAATCATGCCATTTTAATCTTGTGTGTTGATTTATTACTCTTAGTATTATGACCTCAAAGTATTATAATTTTCCTACAAATGGCTAATGTTTATACATTTTGTAGCAAAGAAGTGCACAATTTATATAGAAATACTACATTCACTTCAGCTATTCCTCTGTTGGTGGCTATTTAGTCTGCTTTCAAGAGTTAGCTATTATGAACTGTGCTGGTATAAATATGGAAATGCATGTATCGCTGTAGTATGACATCTTCAAATCTTTCAGGAAGATATCTAGAATGGGATATATGTGGGTCAAATGGAATTTCTCTTAGGTTTTTGAGAAATCTACACAATAAATTTGATAGCGGTTGTAGCAGTTTACACTCGTACCCACAAAAAAGAATTATTCCATATTTTCATAGCCTCTCTAGCATTTGTAATTGTTTGATTCTTCAACATAGCCATTCTTTCTAGAGTGAGATGTAATCAAAGTGTTCATGTACTTTGCATTTCTCGAATGGTCAGGGACGTTAAACATTTTTAAATATACGTATTAACCATTTGTATTTTATCTGAGTCCTTAAATGTGGACTCCTAAAATTTGGATGTTGTCTAATTTTTGAGTTCTTTATATGTTCTATACATTAGCCATTTTTTTTTTTTGATGAGAGGATGGCAACACTTTTCCCACACTGTAGGTTGTCTCTTCAAGATTTTGATGGTTTCCTTTGTTTTGTAGAAGCTTTTTAATTTCATATGATTCCATTTGTTTATCCTTGGTGTTGTTTCTTAAGCATATGGAGTTCTATTCAGAAAGAATTTACCTATGCTTCTGACTTTAGGTGTTTTATATTTTATCTGCCAAAAATATTAAGTGTTTCTATTTTAATATTTAGATCTTTGTTCCATTTTGATTTTGATTTAGTGCATGTTGAGAGATGTAGATTCAATCTTCAGAATGTAGAAAGCTAGTTTCTCCAACACCATTTGTTAAGGAAGATATTATTCTTCCAATAAAAGTATTTGACTTCTTTGTGAAAGATCAGGTAGGCAAGTGTGCCTAGAGCTGTATCTGGGTTCTTTATTTTGTTCCAGCATCCACCATTCTTTTCTTTTTGACAATATATTGATTTTTCTAAAATCACTGTACCTTTGTGATGTAACTTGAAATCTGGGATTACAATGCCTCCTGCCTTGCCCTTGTTGCCCAGAATTGCTTTTGCTATTCTAGGTTTCTTTTTTTTTTTGTCCCATATGAATGTTAGGATTATTTTTTCTAATTTTCTGAGGAATACTATTCTTATTTTGTTTGGGATTGCTTTAAATCTGTGTAACAGTTTTGAAAGAGTGGCTATTTTGACTCTATTGGCTTTGCCTATGTTGGAGATCACTAAAACGTGGCTCTGAACAGGATTTAATATTAAACATGGGCCTTCCATGTTTACTTGTGAGTTGTCCAAAGCTTAGGCACCTTATCAGGGGATGGGCAGTGGGCTCACAGTAAGTAAAGCTCTGTGAGTCACTGGTCACCACTGAGGCCTGCATAGGCCTGTGAAGCTGTGATGCCTCAAAGGACAAGATAAGGCCACAGCTAAGGACGTCTGGTTCCAAACCCCATTTAACTACAAGGAGACTGCAGCTGCAGGCTCCACATTCCGACAATAAATACCAACCAAAAGATAAGGTAGTTCTCCAGATTGACATAATTTATTACTTGGGAAAATTCTCCCAATGTCCTGATCAGATTCCCACATTTTCTTGAGTATCCCCCTCCTTTGTTTGTAAACGAAATAAATACAGGCTTCCCAGAAAATTCCTTGCATAAACCCAGAGAATATCAAATGCTGTAAGAGAGTTAGATCCTCCTGGAGCCCTGAAATCATTTTAATTGTCCCATTTATTTAAGCCTGTGCAGTCCACTCATTTGGGAGATTGCGGGCCTGATCAGCCTGCAATAACTAAGGGTTATTAACAGATATGCCTATCCAGAAATAGAGGAACTCTTTCCTTTTTCTGATATCCACTTAACTCTGTGTTTTCAGAGTATGTAATTTTCATTGTAGATGTTTTCACTTCCCTGATTAGGTTAACATCTAAATATTTCATTCTCCTTAATGCTCTTGTGAAAGGTAGTCTTTTCCCTAATTTCCATCCCAGTCTGTTTTTGGTGTACAGGAGGAATACTGATTTTTAGGGTTGACTTTGTATCCTGCTATGATAGTTAATGTGGTTACTAATTTTAGGGGACTTTTGGTGGAGTTTTGGGGCCTTCTATGTAGAGGATAATGTCATTTGCAAGTAATTATAGTTTAACATTCTTCTGTCATGTCCATAACTCCCTGCCCTGATTGCTCTGGCTACTATTTTGCAAAATATATTAAATAGGAGCTGTGATAGCATACACCTATGTCTTGCTCCTGACCTTGGAGGAAAAATTTTCAGCTTCTCTCCATTCAATATGCTGTTGGCAGCTGGTTGTCATAGATGGCTTTCATCTGATTCAGATAAAGAGCTTATCTTAATTACTTTTTTGTTGCTGGGGCAAAATACCCAAAACACACAAGTTAAAGGAGGAAAAGTTTATTCCAGCTCAGTTTGTAGAACTTTTAGTCCATAATCTGCTTGTTCCAAGGCACAGAGGCATGGCAGAGGGGCATCACAGAAGAGAAATAGTCCAAACGTGGCAGACAGAAGTCAGAAAGCAGCAATGAACAGGAGTATAAGCATGCCTGCCCTTCACTTTTATCCTAAACAGGCTATAAACATTTTGCGTGGGACCACCCACACATAGGTTGTGCTTCTGTCTGCAGTAGATCCATTGAACCATAACCAGAACTATGCTAATTTCAATCAGTGGACTAATTTAAGCACCACACACCCTTGAATTCAGTATCACACACCCTAGATCCAGCTACTTCCCACATGCTTCACTTTCACTTTGGGAAGACACTAAATAAAAGCCATAGTAAACCTTCTGTGCCTATTTCCTGCAAGGCTTTTATCATGAGTAGATGTTGGATTTTGACAAATGCTTTTACTGCATCTGTTGATAGGATAGTATGATTTTTGTCTTTGCTTCTTCTTATGTGCTGGATTATATTCATTGACTTGTGTATATTGAATCATCCCTGCATCCCATGGAGAAAATCTCCTTCATCAAAATGTATGATCTTTTAGATAATTTGTTGTGTTCTCATTGCCAGTGTCTTCTCAAGGACTTTTGTGTCTGTGTTCCTTAAAGAAATTGACCTGTAGTTCTGTTTTTGGTTTGGTAATTTTACGGTTTTAGAACCAGAACAATACGAGCTTTCAGAAATCAGTTTGGGAGTACAGCTTCCCTTCCCATTCCCTTAAAGAGCTGAAAGATTATTGATGTTAGATCGTCTCTAAAATTCCTGTGCAGTTTGGCAGTGGATACATTTTGTTCCTGGACTTAGCTTCGTTGGTTTTGTGTTATTGTTGCTGCTCTTGTTATTGTTGTTTTCTTCAATTTCACTGACTGATATTAGATTATTTAAGACTTTTGTGTCTTCTTCATTTAGCTTTATTAGTTTAAGTATATCTGAATATTTATTTCTTATGAAATTTCCATTTCATTAGAGCACAGGTTCTCAAAGTAGTTATCAATGATCTGGATTTCAGCAGAATCAATTTATGATTCCACTCTTTTCATTTCTAATTATGTGGATTTGGGACTATTCTTTATTCTGGTAAGATTGGCTAAAGGCTTGTCCATTTTATTTATTCCTTGGAAGAAACATCTCTTCAGTTAATTTTTTGTATTTTTAGTGTCAATTTCATTTATTTATGCTTTGATCTTTTTATTTTCTTTCCTTATGCTAGCTTTAGATTAAAAAAATTATTGTTAATTCTAAGACCTTGAAGTGGTTATTTATTTGACCTTTTTCTGCTTTTCTAATGTGGGCATTCACCACTAGAAACTTCCCTTTAAGGACTGCTTTCATTGTGTCCCAGTGTTCTGGTGTGTTGTACTGGCATTATGATTTAGTTTGAGGAACTGTCTCATTTCATCCTTACTTTCTTCTGAGACCCATTGATTATTCAATAGGATATTGTTCAATTATCATGGTTCAGATAGTTTCTGTGGTTTCTCTTGCCATTGCACTCTGATCAGATAATATGCATGGGAACATGATGATTCTCTTGCATTTATTTAAACGTGCTTCATTGGCTAGTATATGGCCTTGGGGAAAGAACCATGTGCTGGTGGAAACAATGTGTATTCTGTTGTTGGGTGCAACAGTGTAGATATTTATTAAGTTCATTTGTTCAAATGTTTGGTTTGATTCTGACTTTGTTTAATTTTGGTCTAGTTTATCTGTCCATTTCTGATGGTGGTGTATTGAAGTCCCTCACCACAATTGCATTGGTGTTTATCTGATTTATCATGTCCAAGGTTGTTTGCTTTATGATATTAATTGTGCCAGTGTTTCGTGCATCAATACTTATGAATGTTATCTTTTCCTACTGAATTGCTCCCTTAAGCAATATGTAACAGCCTTCTTTGTATCTTCTGATCAGTTTTGGCTGAAAACCACTTTGTCTGAAATTAGGATATCTACTCTTGCTTTTTTCCCAGGTTGCATGGAATATTGTTTTCCATTCTTTGATCTTAATCTATTAATTTATTTTTGAATTAAATGTGTTTCTTGCATATTGCAATTGTTATATTTTGTTCTTTGACCCATTCTACCAATTTATGTGTTTTGATCAAGGAATTGGGACTCTTTACATTTAGAGTAATTACTGAAAGTTATTGACTTAATCCTATCAGTGCATTGCTTTATTTCTGATTTTATTATTTTTCGTCTTGCTTAACTGCTCATTCCACCAGTTCTATTAATTTTTTTTTACTTTGTGCATTTTTCATTTCCTTGTCTTTTTCTAGAATATCTTTGAGAATTTCTTGTGATGCTGGGTTTTGGTAGTCATGAAATTCCTGAAGTGGTCCTTTTCAGAAAAAATCGCTTATTTCTCCATCAACTCTGAATAATAATTTTGCAGAATAAGTAAGTCAGAAGATACACACAGACAAAATCAAAATCCAGATAATAATTAAAAAGAGTAGAACTGGTACTTACAGGGCTAGTCCACACGGCCCCTAACCCTTTCTCATCACAGGAGCAGTCATCTTGAGAACTTCCCAAATAGCCAGAGGGAACCAAGGAATGCTGTAAAAACTGGTCTTCTAGGATAGACTCTGCAGATGTAGCCACCTTCTCCTATCATCTCCTCCCCAAACTCTGAGAAAGTTGCATGCCTACAGCATCCTTGCCAGTGCTCACCAAGGGCAGGGGAATCTCATAAAGTCCCCCTCTCCAAAAATTATGGCTAATTCTGGGCAACAAGAAAATAAACAAGTGAATGATCACTACTGCGTCAATTCCGCTGTTTGTGGATGCCCAAGTCTCTTTCTGACAACCTGCAGCAGTCCTGGGTCCACCTAAGCCCCACTGGACACACTTAGTTTGTCCATGTCTCTGCCTGGATGCTCAGTGTGGTTGCATGTCTGCCAGGCTTTCTGTCTGGTGCCCAGCACTGGTAGTAGGCTCCTTTGTGTCTGTGCCTGGCACCCAAGGCTCTCTTCAGCCTCCACCCAGCACCCATTATCCCATTCCCTCTCTAGGACCTCTGGAGTCTCTATCTGGCCCTTTTTATCAATCCTTGGCACTCTGGGTCTGCCTTGGGTTCCCTGGACATGACTGAGTCATCGTTTGGCTCCCTGGACCTGACCGAGCCACCACTCTGGTCTCTTGGAGGACCAGAGGGTCCATCTTGCACCCTGCATCAATTTCAGGAGCATCCAAGTCTCCACTTGGTGGTGCAAACTCCCTGAATAGCCACATGCTGAGTGAAGCCTGTCCCACATTCACTGGAGTTTCTGTCTTGGACTCAGCACTGGTCCCAGACCTGCCTGAGTCTCGGTCTGGTTTCCTGGGTCCATGGGAGTCTTTATCCCATGCAACCACCCTAGAAGTGTCAGGGTATCTATCTGGCACTCCATATCAGTCCTGGGTGCATATGGATCACCACTAAGCAATATACACCTGCCTGAGCCTTTTCCTTGTACTTTGAGCTGGACCTGTCTGGTAGGGTCTCTACTGAGATTTTAACCAGTGCTTATCGTCCCACACCCTTCTTGGTCCAGCTTAAGTCACTCTGCGGCACACAGCATCAAGCCTGGGACTATATGGACCTCCACTAGGCAACCCAGACACACCTGAACCTCCCTTTGGTGCTTTGAGATTGTCCTGCATCCTCTAGAGTCTGTCTGCCACTCAGAGATGCTCCCAGAACCACCAGTCTTCGCAAGGCATCCTAGGCTTTCTTGATTTTTCACTCAGAGGCCATCATCCCATGACCTCCCGGGGCCTGTTGGAGTTGCTTTCTGGCACCTTGCATCAGCTCTGAGCCCACCTGAGTCCCATCTTAGTGCCCAGTCCCCTTTCACATCTCTGTCTGTTGCTTCATGTTGGTCCCCTGCCTGTCAGAGTCTCTATTTGGCTTCCTGTATAGGTTCATGGCACACCTGTATCTCTACTGAGCACCCTGGGCCCACCTGTATTTCCAGTTGGCATGTGAAGCCATATCCATGCCTTCCAGAATCTCTGTCTGGCACTCAGTACTTGTCCCTGACTGGCCCAAGTTTTTGCCTGGTTGAGCTATTTCCGCATCCACCACATAGAGTTTCTCTATGTCACCCAGCAAATGTTTTCAGGTCTATTACCGTCTGTGCCAAGTGCCCCAGGCATGGTTGAGTCTTTCCCCTGTACCCATCGCTACATGTTCTCCCTAGTCCCACTGGAGTTCTACCTCCCACCCTGAATCATCCTAAGGTAACTTGAGTCCCCACTGAATGCCCCAGGACCACTTTAGTCTCTGTATAGTGCTCTGAACTGGTGCCAAGTCCAAAAAGACTCTCCATCTGGCACAAAGCAGATTCGGGGCTCTGCTGTGTCTGCCTAATGCCCTGGCCCACTTGAGCCTCCTCCCAGTGACCAGCATCCTGCACCTGCCCTAGGCTGACTAAGTCTCTGTCTGGCACTCCAGGCCGACCTAAGTCTCAGTGCCACACACCCTCCCAGCAGCCCCCAGTGTCTCCACCTAATATCCCTCACCAGTCCTGCGACTGCCTAATTCTCCACCTGAAACCCTGTACCTGCGTGAGTGTCAACCTGGTACTCAATACCTACCATGTCTTCTACAACTCTTTAAGGAAAAGTATTCCTAAACCAAGATTGGGCGCAGGATCAGATTCGGCCTGCTGGCTGAAGAGGAGAAAATTAAAAAGGAAATTCACACGCCACACGTAAGCATATCACAAAGCAAGAAGGGACTTGTATGTACACCAGGCTACACGACACAGAAAACTAATGGGAATTACATGCAAAAGCTCTTGTTAGAGTGTTTGAATGCCACTGGGTCATAGTTAATCCTTTGCTTTCCATATTTTATCTTCTTTTCTCCTTTTTTTGTACTGATTTAGTAGTTACTCTCTTCTCCTCTTACAAGCTTTTTATCCAATTATAGCATTTTACCAATATTATTTGATTATTTTAATTTTCTCCCACTTTTTAGAGTCCTATCAAGTTTTTCCTTATGTTTTTTCTCAGCGATCACCCTCATTTTCAGTTTCTTCTTGATTCAGTTTTGGTAAAGGTGTGTATGGGTATAAATTTGCCTATTTGTTACTTGACATAAAGCTTTATGGCACATACCAGTAGTTGTTCATAGTAATATCTAATGACCTTTTGTTTATTTCTGGTGGCAGTTGCAACGTTTCCTTTTCACCTGTAATTTTATTTTTACAGTATTTTTTTCTAGTTACCCTAGCTAACAGTTTGTCTGTTTTAGACATCTTTTGAAGGAAACAGGTCTTTGTTTTGTTGATCTTTTGTATTATTTAACCTTCATTTCATTTATTTCTGTACTACGTTATTATTTACCAAATTTATTATTTGTTTTTCTTTCACTAGTTTTAAGTTTGATTTTTTCCTTTTTTTCTCATTACTGAGATGCAGTGATAGATATTTATTTGATATCTTGCTCCTTTTTTGGAATGTGAACGTTGTTACAAATTTCCCACTTAGTACTATTTCTAGTAGAATTTTCATGTTGTGTCTTCACTTCAATTTGATGTTTTTACTTTCATTTTTGAATTCTTTATGAATTCATTGCTGTTGAAGGGAAACTATTTAATTTCCACGTATTTGTGTAGTTTACAGTATCATTTCATTGTAGTCAGAAAAGGTATTCAATATAATTTATATTTTGTAAAATTTGCCAAAATTTTCTTCTTGCCTGTCATTTGATATTTAACGTTTCTTTTTAAAATTTGTCCATATAATTTATCAAAATTACTGAAGGTAAAGCACTACAGTCTGTAAGTATTACTTGATTAAAATATATATTTCTTTTTAGAACTATTAATATTTCATACATTTTGTTGCTCTGATATTGGGAGTATATACTGATATTGAGAGCACATATACTTAAAATTTTTATTTCCTTTGCATATAATCTCTGCTTTTGTTCTAGTTTTCTAAATCTAGCTGTATTTGTACCATTATTTTCAGAAATTCAAACAAGTCTATTTATTTTTCTGAGACTGCAATTCCATTATTTCAGCATTTTATGGTGCTCACATCCAGATAAGGCTGAAGTCTACTGTAGATGTTACTATTTCAGTTGTAGAGAAATTTAAACCAAAATTTGTCCCAAACACCCTATTAGTGTGTTGTTTAGAGCAAACCAAAGAAGGATACAAAAAGATGTCAGTATCTGTAAGTGTCTCTGCTGTAAGGTTAGGAACAGATGCCTCAGCCATAACGACTATCTTATGGAAGGGTACTGAAGAATTCAGTTCATCTCTGGGCAGAACCACACCACATACCTATGTCACATTTTGGCCACCAATGCCGCCAAGCTTTGTTACACCTTGTACTCACAGCCTACCCACACCAACATAACACTGGGTTAGCACCAAGTTCCTCAACATTTTGTTCTGCTCGTTGCTAAGGTTCACTCATGGCACAAGAGCAATGCAGCCAGCCTTCTGTAATGCTAGCTGATATAGAAATCTAATAGATAAATTGTTTGTCTTCCCCTTCCACTGAATCTATTCCAGAGTCCCCAGCCACAAGCACCCATGGGAATGGGATTTGTATAGTGTTATGTCTTACCAGCTCAACACAAGATTCAAGGCAAAGTTATTTGCTTGCTACTCTATCCTATAGTCAGTAAATGGGATCTTGCACTATGCCATTCTGCCTGATGTTTGGGCAATGATGCTGAAGGTGGTACTTTGATTACCTAGGTGGTGCTAAGATTTATTACAGTCCTGGAGCTTATTGACAGAAGGACATTATAAAGTTCAGAGCAGTAACCAATGAAATGGAAACTAAAAAGACAATACAAAGTACTAGTGAATTAAACAACTGGGTCTTTGAAGGTGGAAGCAAAATAGACAAATCATTAGCTAATCTCACCCTCCAGCACAAGTCAAACACTTAGAAATGAAAAAATGAAATCATAAAGGATACTAATGAAATCTGGATAATTACTAGCAACAACTTCTCAAACCTATATGCCAAAATATTTAAAAACTCAGAAGAAATTTTATACATTTTGTGTAATCCTCTAATCTTTCTTAAACTCCAATAATTCTTAGGATGATTTATTGAGTCATCTAATAGCTATTGGCTCCAGTTTCCTACTTGTTTTATTTCATTTTTTAATATTACTGAATACAAGACCAAGTACATAAACCTCATTTTCTTCTTCTGACATTTACTTCTCATTTTGGTTGGCCTTACTTTCAATACAACTTATTATATCATGTATTTCTGCTCTATTTATTTTTATGGTCTCCAGTTATTTACCAAAATTGTCATTTGTAAGTTGTTTAATTTTTTTTTAAGTCAATCAGCTTATTATTTATGTGTCTTAAACATGTTGAACACAATAATAATTAAACGCTTTGTTTATTTACATCTCTTTGAGCTCCCTGAACACTTTATAGATTTGATTATTTGTTTTTCAATTTGTTTTATCCAATATATTAATCTCTATTTTGGTATTTTGGAGACAGGTTCTGTCTTTGTGCTTCTGGCTGAACTTGAACTCATTATGAAGTGCCGATTGACCTCAAATTCATGATATCCTCATGGCGTAACCTCTTGAGTGTTGGGATTACAAGCATTCATCAACATGTTCAGCCTAGTAACTGGGATTTTAAATTACTTGCCTGTGGTTTCTCGTACATTAGTGTACATATGGTCAGCTTTTGTGCAATTGAATCATTGGAGGCATGCTACTGCCTTATTTTCTCATGTTTCTACTATATTTTTGCTGAAGATTGGGGATAAGTTATGGTAGGAATCTTCCATTGTACTGTAGTCACCTCTTTAATTTGTGTGTGTTTCTCTATGATAAGAACTTGGCTTTATGTTTTGGTACTTGTACACCTCCTTGAACTGTTCAAGGAAATAGTATGTCCCAGTCACTGCATTGCAAAGAAAGAAACATTGCAAGTTATCATGCACAGAGCAATCATATATCAATCATATAACTGAAATTATTTTTAACATAACAATGTCATCTTTTTGGATGGTGTGTAAAGATGAGGGAGGGGAAAGGAAAAAGGGAAAGAAGGAAAGGAGAAATAACAAATAACAAGAAATGAAACAAAGACAAGAGATAAGTCTTTGATGATATAATTTTTTTTTCCAGTACCGGGAATCGAACTCAAGACCTTGCGCTTGCCAGGCAGGCGCTGTGCCACTGAGCTAAATCCCCAACCCTGATAATATAATTTTTTATCTGGAGCAAAAAACTGGTGGAGAGGGGCTTTAAATGTTTATTTGTGGGAGTAGGAAAGAGGATGATGAGGGAAGAAACAATAATTTGACATTGATATAACATTTGTGGAGGCCAGAACCAATTATTTCTGAGAGTAAGCTTTGTTTGTGATGGTTAACCAAATATGCCCATGAAATATAATATTTAATCTAAAGAACCAATTAGTATTCTCCTTTTCACATATAGAAACTCTTCCAAAATATACACCAGATGAAAATAGAAAAATGAAGAAAAGGAAAGTAACAAACTTACATATAGAAACATAAAAGGATATTCTCCTTGGTCCTCTTTCTATTGCAGTGAGAATTCAAGCAAGTATGCCATTCTCCCTTACGTTCCATAAGAAAAAGCTGACATGCAGGCATTGTGTTTAGCTGAGCATTAGTCATCCGCTTAAAAAAAATAAGTTTATTGGTACATTTCAAATATACATAATGATCACTTTCATCAAAGGGATTTTATATCTGTACAAGACTTATTTCAATTTTGCAATTCCTGTTTTTCCCCATTCTCATATTCTCCCTTCAATCCCTTTTCCCCTCATTTATAAAAGCTTTGTTTCCATTTCTTCCTCCCTTCTTTTCTTTCTTTTCCCTTCCTTCCTTTCCCCCTCTCCCTCTCTCTAGATTTGCTACTCAATTCAGCATTTTCTTCCTATGTCATCATATCTGGTATACATTCTGGTCCTTATTTACACTTTAAGTTTGTCACACCAGAGGAAAAATGTGATAATTACACGTGTGTTCAATGTTTTCGCTTGATTCGGCTTTAATTCATATATGTCTATTGGCCCATCTCTTTTGTGTTTTCCATCTTATTAGAATAAAGTTTGTTGAGGTGGGTAATGCTGATTTTCAGGATTTCTGCAGGATCCATTGGATTTCACCCTTTTTATTCCTAATTTCATGAATTTAACTCTGTTCTTTCTTTTTTTGGATAAATTTGATGAAGTGTTTATCAATTGTATTTAATGTTTCAATGAAACACCTTTTTGATTGATATTTTGTATTGTTTCCTTAGTCACTATTGCATTACTTTCTGCTCTGATTTTTGTAATTTCCTACCTCATATGAGCTTTGTATTTGACTTCTTTTTGCAGAAGTTTGAGTTTAAAAGTTAGGTCCTTCTTTTGGGGAATTGTTCTGTTCAGTTAATATGAGAAGTCACCTCTATAAATTTCCCTCTTAGGACTACATTTATTGTGTCCCAGAGTTTCCAGTATGTTGTACAGTAACCAAGTCAAGCCTACCATAGTATTACTGCTGAATATGGGGCTGATCTTTGCCTTTGAATGTAGGGCCTGGGGCCAGAATCTTGAGCCAGTGACTTTGTTATGTCCTTTAGTAGCCTACCCACTCCTTACTCTGTCTCTGCATCACTTTCCCGATTGCTGTGGCATCTCAGACAGAGACAGTCCAAGAATGATCCTAGTCCTGTGCACAGTTGACTTTTCCCAGCCTTGAACAGGCCCCTCTGTTCCACTTCCGCTGGAACATCTCTAGCCTCTGGTGCCCCTTGTTGCAGGGTGTGGAGGGATGCAGTGCTGTGGGCTGGCCCTCTCATTCTGCTCCTGCCATGGAAACAGCTCGAGGCTATACAGTCTCAATTCATTCTCCTCTTGTGAGGAGAATGCCAACTTCCCACTGGTTTCTGCTTAAATTCCTCTCTAAGGGTCCCTTTCTCAGTCCACCGATTGTACGTGGAAGTGCTTGTGCTGCTCCACTCACTAACTTTACCACCACTGCTGCCTCTACCGCTGACACCATGGTCCCTAACTTTGTTGACTGTCTGCTTCTGAAGCCACCTTGAAGACACTTCAAAGACGCTGAACCCCCCTTCAATCTCCTCTCCCCCAAGGAGAGTGCCAACTTTCCCCTCATAGCTGCACAACAGTGCAGGTTTGCTTCAATCCCATGCATTGTGGTCCCTCTTTCAAGCCACTAGTCCTGGGGCAGGAGGGTTCATGCTGTTCCACTTGCTACCTTACCTGCTGCAGTTCCTGTGGTCCCTCAGCCCTCTGTTGTTTAGTCCAAGATGCTGGAGGTGTATTGGTGCCTGAACTGATTCAATTTGTATATCTTTTTTTCTCTTGCCTTCCAGTGTGTGAATGGTCTTAGGGATTTGGACAAATCAGTCTTCTTCGCATTATGCCTGCAGGCATGCCTTTGCGAGGTTTCGGTTATGCTCTTGTGGGATTGTCTATCAGATGGTTCCTGCCTCTATCTTATGATATGTTATCTTCATTTGTGTCCACCTGTGTAAAGGTGTTATGTGGCACATAAATTTGCTTTTCTTCCACTGATTCTGAAGGGACTTTGTTGATGATCTCTATCCCTTGTCCTCCATGTTAATCCCTACAGTAGACTATATCTACTGTTCATTTAATACTCTTGTTGAGAGCTCCATGCAATCCACTATGGCCGTGCTTGTCTTTTCTGTCTGTCTTCCTTGCCAAAATCTCTGTCTACACCTCTGCAAAAGTCACTATCCAGCCCACAAATGCTTTGTTGGTGATAGATCTGCTTCATCTGAATGTTGGCTATGCAAAGTACCCTGTGGGTAGAAAACTAGCCAGTATTTGGGGGAACAATTGGAGAATATCAACTTAAGCATTGCGTGAGTGCCTTTTCTTTTCCCCAAGATCACACTCCCCAAGATCGCAACTGTCTGTCCCTGCAACTTTCCAAGCCATGACTCTCTCTGCTTATTTACACATTCCTAACTAAGACCATGACCTTTTATCTTTTCCAAAGGCTCACCAGTCCTAACTCAGTCACTCTTGCTGAATGATTGTCTGGCATTCAGGTTATCTAGTGTTGTGATCTCTAAATATTTTATTCAATGCACTCCATTTTCCAGTGAAGAGAAAATTAGAACTGGTGGGCCCTGGAGAGTGCTTGCTGGGCTAGGTGCTGATTCCAGCAGTGCCATTGAAGTACTCAGTTTCTTATCTCATGGGATTAGACCCTCTTCCAAACTGGTGCATTCCTTGTGCCAGAGTGCATTCCTTACACCAGAGTGTATGCAGTATCATGATTAAGTGGCAACACAGCTTCCTTTTCTAAGCACCCTGAACTGACCAGTTAACTCAGTTGGTTAGAGTGTGGTGCTAAAAAACACCCTGATACTGGAATTCATCTGATGGACTTCTCTTTCAGGTCTCCTTTCCATATTTGGGCCTTTATCCATCCTATCCTCTGTTCCACGTACATATGCTTCCCAATGTTATCTTCTGAGTATTCTATAAGCACCACCGCCTCCAGACAGACATTTTAATCTCCTGAGATCTTATTCTGAACTTATACAAGCAATGATTTCACATACATGTAAATGAAAAATGAAACTCCAAGAGTGAAATCTTAAACCCTTACAAAATTATGGTTGCTGCTATGGCTTGTAGGTATTCTGGCTTTACCAGACCAAATAAATCCAGTAGCACTGGAAAGTGAGACCTATACCAGGATTTAACTTTTTAGAAACAGGATAGTATCTCATTTATTCTCAAGAGGAAAAGTTTGACTTGTTTGCCTAAATTTTGCTAAAATAATTGGATAGGTTTTAAAGTTCTCTCATCTTTTTTGATCATTCTGGTGATGTATTATCCCGAAATACTAGTGGCAGTTTTAACCCTTTCAGAAAAATCAAGGGTACTTACATTATATTATACAACTGAACCCCCAAATAGGCAGTTATTTTCTTTTGTCTTCTTTCTACTATCAGTTCATGCAAAATTTCTCATCTTTATTTTCGTTTGACCATACTGCAAAATATCTAGGAAAGTTTTGAATTATGTGTAACATCAAATAATGTGATAATATCTTTTTTACAAACATGTAGGTAGTAACAGTTATAAAAATCATCTACAGAGAATAGAAATAAGATGGCAGAATTAAAGCAGCCATTTATGGGACTCTGCAATTAGATGTGTCACCCAAACAGTCCAAGTTTGCTGTTTCTCCAACTTCTTTTTATTTATTTTAAAGAGAGTAGTACATGAGAAACAAACAAACAAGAAAATAGAAAACTAGCAGCATACCAGTATCACGAACATAAATCAAAGCAAGAACATTCAAAGTGATACAGGGTCTCAAGACAAATTAATACAGAAAAACAGTGGTTGTTACACTGCGTATCCTTATCCTCAACTACACTGCTCAGATTATCAGATGTGAGAATGAAAGACTTCTCAAACCATTAAAGAGAAGAAGAAAATAATTCTTCAATAAAACCTTAGCGATAATACAGAGTATCACTAGACAAGATGGTAGGAGTTCACCATTGTAATTCCATTGCATAAAGTTACCTTCAAATCAACTGTTCAGACCACCAGACACAAGCATGCAAAGTCAATCAGAACATAAAAAATTGTGAGCATTAACTGTTCATTTCAATACATCATCAGACATCAGCAATACAGTCATCGCAGCTATTCATATATATATATTTATGTTTTGCCTTCCTTCTTTCATCTTCTTTCCCTCATCCCAGTCGTTCCTTCCTTTAAGCAATTTCTTTCCCTTTCCTATCATCTATTGTACGTTTTGAGTTTTACCTAGTTATTCAGGTTCCTACAGCAAGGAGACAATATGATGTTTACACATGTGGGTGCGATTTATTTCACTTATCAGTATGGTCTTTCATTCTTCTCTGGCCTGATGGAGTTGTTTCTTTACTTCAGTTGCTATTATTTCAAAAATTTTAGGTGTATGACTTCCAAGCTCTACTGTGTTGATGCCTCCTGGACTTGTTTTGGGTGGTGCGGTCTGGGATTGCATGTTGCTCCTTCGTTTTGTCATTTTTGAAGAACCAGAGACTCCCTATAGTGCAGTCTCACTGTCCTGATTGTGTGTGAGTGGCAGGGCGAGAGTCTGAAGATTCGCAGTGCTCAGTGTAGCTCCTGTGCTGGTGAGTGGTGGCAAGGTGGGGTCCCAGATGCTCCCGACCTTTCTTACATTCAGTTCGCTCCCAGGAATGTGTGGGAAGGGTGGGGGAGGCTCGCTGGCATTCCTGAGACTGTCTGGGGTTCGGTCCAGCTTCCACAAGAGTAGTGGGGGATGCAGGTCGAGTTCACCGAGGCTTCTGATATTGCCCAGGACACAGCCTGCTTCAAACTCTGGAAGGGGAGGGGTGAGGGTGAGCTCTCCAAGGGCGCCAACTATGTTCACGTTTCAGCAGAGCTACCAGGGGCATGTGAGTTGCTCTGGCAGTGACCACCAGGAGGCACCACAGTAGCTCACCGGGTTCCTAAAGATGTCAAGTTTGGCCCAGTCCCGGGAGACACTATGGGTGTGGCAGGGAGCCTCCTAGGCCCCAGAGGGTGCTCGAGGTTTCACCTGCCTTGCACCCTGATCAGGGATGCAAAGCTGGGACTCACTGGGCTTCCTGAAGATGTCTGGGGTTCAGCCCAGCCCAGGCCCACACATTGTGGATGTGGCCGGTAGCTGCTGAGGCCCCAGAGAATGCCCGAAGTTTCACCTGCCTTGCACGCTGGTCAGGGAGGCAGAGCCCAGACTCGCCGGGTTTCCTGAAGATGTCGGGGTTCAGCCCAGCGTGGGGCGACACACTATGGGTGTGGGGGGTAGCCACTGAGGCCCTAGCTCTCACACTTCTTGATGGGCTTTTATGCCCTGATTCCCTCAGCCAAGACAAATTATGTTTCTCTTTCACCTCGCCAGTCAAAGCAGAAAAATATCCATAGGGTTCCATCATTGTGATAATTCCAAGCCTTTTTTCTCCAGGAGAGCTTAAGCCCCTAATAAAACCTGTCGCATAATGTCTTCTCGATATAGTACCCCTGAAAGTTTTGTTGTAACGGATTTCTGCTCCAATATCAAATTGTTATGCTGATGGAGTTACTTTCAGATCAAATCTCTAAGCTGGATTAAAACCTTATTTGTCTGGTCATTCACCGTGCTGCCTGAATCCCAGGGAGAGAACATGAAATGAATGCGCATTTCCCTGTAAAATCAAGATGTTGCTGAGATTAGATTAGTGAGAAAGTCTCCCGGCTGCAGTCACTGATTTGCTACACTCCCAGATGTATGTCTTATACTATGAGCAAAGACTGAAGATAATAATACACATTGTATTAAATATTGCTCTCTTTTATTTTGTTATAAAATGTTGTTTTATTTTTCATAAAATAAAAATAAACTCATGAAAATTGCACTCTATAGGAACTAGATAGCAGGCGGTCAAAATTCTCTCAACCTGCTCTGGGAGAAACATACTACAACCTGAAAAACGTCCTAACTGGTTTCACACACAGAGTAACAAAAACACATTGCAGCATTTTCTCCTTATCCATACCATATTAGGTGGACTTTTCTTCTCCAAACCAACTTCCTCAGTCAATATTTTTCAAAAAAATTTTAGCACTGTGAATTGAACACAGGGTCTTTGCATTGAGCTAAATCTCCAGCCTGTTTGTTTTTTTTTTTGTTTTGTTTTGTTTTGTGTTTTTTTTTTTTTAATTTTTAGAGAAGGTCTTAATAAGTTGTGAGGTTGCCTGGGCTGCACTCAAAATTGACATCCTCCTTCCTCATCCTACCAGAGTGCTGAGACTACAGGCACATGCTTGCATGTCTAGCTTCAAAAGAAATTTGACTACTCTTTTGAATTCACTTCTACATGTTTTTGTTATTTTTCTTTCCTTTTTTCTTCTATCTATTGTATCTTTAATTATTATTTTTATTGATTTATCTCTTACTATAGTTCCATAAAGTTAACACATTTTTTCACTTCTATTTTCTCTTTTCTTATGATTGGATTTTATCTTTCTTTGTGTTTTCTCCTCTTTCCAAACTTTGACTATTTTCATATCTTCTTAATTTTAATTAATTGCTTAATTTCAGTTTTTCTTTTCTACTTTTTTCTCATTTTCACCTTATTTTTCTTTGCTGCTGTGCTTCATTTCGTTAACTTTTAAATGTTAATTGCATACTACACTGTTTTAACTCTTAGTGTTAATGTATGGTTAATTTTTTTTTTATTTTTGCTAACTCTGGGTTATTTTTATGTGTAGTTTCTACTGTTGGTTATTTTCTTCCTGGTGAACAGTGCTGATTATCAAGACTGCGACCACAAGTATGCTATGTGAGCTATGTGTTGCTGAAGCTCAACCCCACCCCAGTTGAAAGAAATTTCAACTTACTTGAGCTATGACCTAATTTTACGTGAATCCTGGAGAATACTTCAAATTAAAAAATAGGGGAAATAAAAACCCACACCTATCAAACTGGGCCCAAGTAGAACTGACTATAAGGGAGCTGAAGTCTCAGTTCTGTCCATTCACCTTCATAGCAACAGCAGAGAGAAGGAATACAACCTTACAGACATTACACGTTTAGAGAACATCAGCACAAGTAATTCCCATCAATTTTTAGAACACACACTGCTGAGAAAGACAGAAAAATATCTATAGAGATTCTATCTGATGTACTACATTGTTTAAAACACAACATTTTAACTATTAGAGATACCTCACATGACAGATTCACAAAGAAAGCAAATCAAACAGGCTCTAGAGAAGTACATGCTTTATCAATTGCTACTAATCAAAAGAATCGAAGAGGGGGTAACTACATGGTGAAAACCATTTATAACCAAGCAAAACAAGAGAAACTAATGACCCAGAGCACATTGTCAAGATAACCTGCCTAATAACAAGTATCTCACATAATGTGTAAGAGAATTCTTTCTCAAAAAAAGCAGACCTCGATATACAAAGATAAATATATGAAAAAAAAACAAGGCAAATTCATTAGCATAAAAGCAGTACTCTAAAAAATCATTAAGGGTATCCTAGACAGAGATAATGAAACCAACAATGCCAAATAATCTGAAGGAATGAATACTTGATTAATTAAACAAAAGAGAAAAATAAATATATCAATAAGAAAAAAACAATAAAATTGCAGTTGTTCTGTAGTAAGTTGACAACTTTCAGTAATCACTCTTAGTGTAAATGGATCCAACTCTCAAATCAAAAGATACAGATTTCCAGATGAATCAAAAACCAAAACCTAACAGTATGCTGTATAGAAAAGACACGCCTAATCCAAAAAGAAATTTATATACTAAAAATAAAAGAATGGAAATCAATATTCCAAGCAACAGGGACCTGAAAGCAAGCAAGAGTAAGTATCTTCTTTTCAGAAGAAAATGGGCTTTAAACCAAAATGAATCATAAAAGGAAAAGAAGATAATTATATATATATATATATATATATATATATATAGTTAAATGTACTCAATAGGAAATGATAACAATTGTAAATATATATACACTGAATACTGGAACACGCAATTTAATAAAACAAACATTAGTGGATACAAAAGATCAGATAAACATCAAACCAGTAGAGAATTATAATAGCCCACTTTTACAAACAGACACATCAGCTAGACAAAAACATCCACAAAGAGAAATATGACTGAACCACTCTTTTGAATAAACGGACTTAATCGATACCTACAGTGTTTCACTGTGCACAGAATATACATTCTTCTAAACATCAAATGAATCTTTGTCTAAAATAGACCACATACTGCTCATAAACCTTGCTCAAATAAATCCAAAATATTAAAAAATATACAATGGATATTATAAAATCATAGTGCTATGAAACTAGAAATCAATAGCAGAAGAAAAATGTTTTAGGTAGTCGCAATGTGTAACATTCTATAATAATTTAGAGTTGAAATTAAAAGAAGGGAAAAACTCAAAGAAAATGTAATTTTACAATGGGGAAAACTTTAGCTTTTTTAGGGAAAAGAGCTTATGAAAAATTAGATCAATCAGGAAAGAAAAGGACCTCTCTAAGTAGATGAAAGGATGAAAGGAATCAAGAGACAATTTGGCTCAGAAAGAGGAACAGAAAGTTGTTTTTCTGAGACTTATAATATGAGTAAATGGAGATGGGCATGGTGGTTCATGCCTGCACTCCCAGCATTCTGGAACAGTTGAGACAGGAGGATTATATGTTCAAACACAACCTGAGTGAACTAGGGACTTGGCTAGACCCTCTCAAATATTTTTAAAAAGGTAAATAATGTAGCTCAGTGAAAACACTATCAATTCAATCTCCAGAAATCTCCAGTGCTACATACATAAAAGAATAAATGTAAGGGCTGGGGATTTAGCTCAGTGGCACAGCGCCTGCCTGGCAAGCGCGAGGTCGTGAGTTTGACCTCCGGTACCAGAAAAAAAACAGAAAAGAAGAAGAAGAAAAAAAAGAATAAATGAACTTGAACTTAAGCTGGGCATAGAGAGCAGTGGTCAAAGAATTGTGAAAATTCAGTTATGGTAGCTTAACTTTAGAACATAATTTTATACTCATGTTAAAAATATATGTCCCCTTATACTATGTCATGTGGGAAACTTGGAAACAACTTAAGCATCTAGCAATTAACTATGAATTATGATGTATACAAGCAATGAAACATGGTAAAACAATATGAAAAATAATATGTGAGATACTTAGAAACAATCATAAGTAATATGATTGAAAAATTCCTAACATAATATTAGTAATTATTTTATTTTTTGATGAAAATAACATACTTTTCCATAAACACACTGAAAATTAATGGTTATTTCTGTATAGTCAACTTACGTGTTTTCTTGATTTCTTTGTCTTTGTATATATTTTCTGTATTTCACACAATGCTCATAGGTGAAGTATAAAATTAGTAATAAACCAGTGGTGGTTCCTTTTTTAAAACCAGTCTAAGTGACTTATTGCCAGTGGTCTACAAGCTAGAATTGTAAGTTCATGCCACTTTTCTACAGAAACAAACAGATATTCCTAGAGCTATTGTTTATTAGCAAATTAGAGGATGAGCTGTCAGCAATCACTGCTCTTTTGTAGCCTTATCCATAGTGTAATAAGGTTTCAAGGGAGGAAAAAGTGCTCGTTGGCACGTAGTGGTCTTACACAGGGTTCAATGTAACTCTCGTTCCTATTGTTTAAATGAATCAGATTGTGTAACCCCTTAATGCATGAGTTTGTGGATGTGTGCATGCATTTGTGCACATGCTGGTGCATGAGTGAATGATAGCATCACTGCCAACTCAAAGGTGAAAGCCTGTTTATATCGCTTACTTTCCTGTGCTTTATTACATTTTATTAAAATTCAGAACACCATAGTAGGTATAGTCTTGATGATTACTCAGATCATGAATTTTGAAGATGATGAAATTGATGTACAAGCAATGATAGAACTTGTCTAAATTAACACAGATGGTTAGTAATTGATTTTAAGTTTGATATTACCAAGAAGTTGTTTTTATTCCCACTCCTACAAACTATTTGAATCCTTTCGTTTTTGGCATCTGCCTACATTAGCTGGCTAAACAACTAGATTAATCATTTTAAAATATTTATAATTAATCCATGATGCTACGAAGAGAAAACCCACATTCAGTCTACATTAGACTTGTCATTATATAGCCCTACTTCTCTCTCTTTGTTTTCTCTTCCCTTTATTTGATCTTTCTGCAAACATTTATTAAACCAACTAGTGTATGGCAAATATTGTATCTGCTACTTACTTAAGATGCAGTAGTGACAAAAATAAATATGGTATTAATATCTAAAGGAAACATGGGTTACTAAAAGGGTATTAAAATAAAGCCTGATGTGTGACTCATTACAGTTGTTCAATTGGAACTTGACTAAGAATATCTTAAGCCTATATTTAAATATTTATTTCTGCCACTGACACTTATGGTAGTCTTGTAACCTGTATCAGTCTTTCCAGAATATCCTTAATTATATAAAATAAAAATACATAGAATGACAAAGTGAACAAATTATACTGAATGTACATTTTTTTTTGTCTTTTTGAGAGAGGGTCTCACTATGCAGTTCAGGCTGGCCTTGAGCTCACTTTGTAGCCCAGCCTAGCCTCGAACTTACACTGATTCTCCTGTCTCAGCCTCCTAAGTGCTGGGAATACAAGCGTGCGCCATCACGCCCAGCTGAAATGTAGTTCATTTATTAGAATTAATTCTTAATATAACAAACTATGCATGTTAAAATATTTACACATTAAACAAAATATATACACAGGTCAAACTATTACCATGGTTTCAAAATAGTGATAGGCAGAAATGATATTTTAGATATTTTCTAAATTGCAATATGATAAGAAAATATCTGCAATTTTTTTGGTGTCAAAGTCACAGCACTACTAATACTATGCTGTTATGGCTTTTTTCCTATATTTAAAAATAAGAAGATTATAATTTTCATTAGAAATTACTAAAGATAAAAATGTAGTTTATTTTGCATCCAGATTCACCCCCTGATTCTACATATGAAACATTTGGTGGATACATAGACTCTGGGTTAAGATCTTTTATTACAAAGCTTCTTTTTAGATGGCCTTAACTAGAAAGGACCACATATAATATCCCATCCATTTACAGTCTATAATTTGATGGCTTTAATATATCCACAAATTTAAACATTTTATCACATCATAATAAACCCTGTATCCTCTAGCTATTAAGATTCCACAATCTCAAGACCACACAACCCTAAACATTTACCAGTCTATAATTTATTCTATATATAATTTCATATTTCATACAGGTGGTGTCTCTCAAAACTTATCAGCAAAAGTCCTCCAGTAGCACCATTCTTACCTAAGCCCAAATGGAACTTCTGTAGAGAAACTCTCTGCCTACTGAATCGGAAGATATCAGTTTGACAATATAGGGTTAATACATTTTGTTTTAGTTACTTTTTTTTGGTGAGACAAAATACCTGAAACCCAAAGTTAAGGGAAAATTTTATTTAGATCACAGTTTGTAAAGGTTTCAATCCATAATCTGCTGGTTCCAAGCCAAGGTGGCACATAGTAGAGGGACAATAGTTCATGGTGGTGGAAGACAACAAAACAACAGAGAAAGTAATACAAGCCTCTTTCTGTCCTTATATCCTATCCAGACTGCTGGGATTAGGAAGCTGCCAATCCAACCAGTGGACTGATCCAGAAATCACTCACCCTTAATCCTAGCACTGAACCATGAATCGACCATAAACTCTAGGTTCAGCTACCTCCAAAAAAGCCCCATGTAAAAGTGCATGAGGCTTTAGGGGAACATCTAGACACAAACCATAACAATTATCTTAGTAGTGCTTATACTCTGATATTTATGTATAAACTTATTACTGGTCTTCCCCACTTAAACACAGTCTTCTGACAGTCTTTTTAACAGTGTGTTCCTAGAAACTAGAAGAGCAGCTAGTGTGTACTTCAGTATTTGTTATAGTTTAAGTATGGAGCATTCCTGAAAGAATCATATGTTATGGGTTTGATACTTAATACAGTAATGTTCTTGGGTGGGTCCTAGAAACCTGATTGGATCATAAGGGCACTAATCCAATAGACGGATTAACTCGTAACTGAATGAGTTATTAGCATTTGGGATCCAAACCAATGAAGTACATCACAATGAACCTGTTTTTGAATAATATTCTTTTCCCATCCCCTTCATTTATCATTTTCTCTTTCATTTAATCTACTTCTTGGTTGTTACGAGCTGAATGGTTTTTCTCTTCTATGATCTTCCACCTTGGTGTTTTCACATTAATGCAGGCCAAAACATTGGATTACAAAACCATGGATTGAACACCATGAGATTCTGGCTACTTCCTTCCATCAAGAGGAAAGAGTTAGAATTCCCATTTTTGTTGGCTTCAGGTATGGAACATCAGTCAAAGGGTACTAAACAGATAAGTGAAATAAAAAAATTGTGAGAGCATCTGAAAACAGATAGACTGTAAACAGAAAGCAATAAAGTTCAGGAGACAATTTACCATATATGGTCTAGATACAAGGAGTATAAGCACAAAAACTTTAAAGCCTACAGACTATTTTCATGAAATTGACACAGAGAGCCAAGCCCATATTATTTATTACTCTAGAGCTAGTATTAGATTATGACATGGCCTGAATTGGTCTTAAATCTTGTAAAGTGAAAGTGACATTGGCAGACAGACACGTATGTATTCCTAGCATTTAACTTTGATAAATGTATAGTTTTCTATTTATGTTGTAGTTAAAATATCATACACAAACTGATTTTATAATACTACCTGTCTCAGTGGTACTTTAGTATTTCACAAAATTATTTTTTAAAGATACAGGAGAAAGATTTACTAGAGGTAGATATAAGACACATTCAAGGGCAGAAGAGGAAAAATTGGAAACAAAGTTTTAAATAACAAGGGGGAAACAAAAAAAAATAAAATAAAATAAATAAAAAATAAAAAAAAGGGGCTGGGATTTAGCTCACTGGCAAAAGCGCCTGCCTGGCAAGCGCAAGGTCGTGAGTTCGGTTTCCGGTACCGGAGAAAAACAAAACAAAACAAAAAAATAATTAAAATAAAATAAACAAGGGGAAGAAGAATTAAAAGGGAGGAGGGGAATGGGGAAAAATCAAGATATATACAGATACAAATTCTCTATGATGAATATGATCAATATGTATATCAAAGTATACCAATAAAATTAATTTTAAGAGGAGTAGAATACAAGTGTTCAGAAAAATGAGGCACAATACAGTTGGGAACTGGTGATGTTTTTTGTGGGTATTGGGTGGTGGTGATAATCTATAGTCTCAGTTTTGTGTAGTGGGTGGGATAGGATCACTCACCCGTAGAGAGGCAACGGTCCATTCATATGAAACATCCTGAAAGAGTTGTCCATTCATGGGTGAGATTCAATTTTCATGTTTAAAAGAAAGGGGAAAACCCATTTGAGGTGAAAAGGAGTTGCCCTAATTCACTCTGTTTTTAGAGAAGAGAGAGAGGCAAAATAAATAAACTGGGTTTGTGTTCTGAAGCTTCAGGTTCTATTTCAAAGTATGATTTTTAAAACCTGGATTTCCTTGCCTACTTTCTACCTAGGTTTTATGTTTTTCCATCCTACCTCACTTCCTCCACCCCAATAATTTGATACCTTATTTTAAAGGGTATGCAGGATGCCTAACAATCCATCTTCATCTAACTGCTTTAGAATCAAGAGAGTCATTGACCCTGCTGAGCTAGAGACAAAAAGTCTTGTTGACTGACCTAAAGGACACATAAGAATGTCAAGCTTCAGCTTTTGAAAAGCTATCATCTTTCAATAGTTTGAAAAGAGATCAAGGGTATATGAGTTTTAAGCTCATAACAATAATGAATCATGGAAGAGAAAAGAATTCCAGTGCACTGTGTAATCGCCAGAAAAATGAAAACTGTCTCCTGCCACATTGTTCCAGAGAACCAGTGTTCTAGCCAGTCGTTAAAACTTGTGATAGTCTGACATTGCATTGATTTCTGAATGTAGGTCGTGTAATGCAGAGCTCACATTTGCAGAGTTGTAAGGAATGTGCACAAGACATTCTATTATGACAACGGTACAGGTTCTATCTTGTGCTACTGTTAGAGTATCTAGGGCCTTTCAGTTTTGCCTACTTTTTAAAAATCATTTTTACTTCTGATGTTAATAGCGAAATACCTTTTGTATTATCATTTAACGATCTTTGTGTAGTGAGATAGGAGATTAGGGCATAGCAAAGCTGGCCAGAGAAGCAGGCATGACCTATTAATTACAAGACCCCAGAGCACATGTGCAGAACATTTCCCAAACCCCAGCATGTGGGCTTCTCTTGAGAACTTGAACAGTTTTTCAATAAGATGGCCTAGACCTGATGTTAGCCTGAGGTGTGGGATTCCAGCACTGCCTCTCAAGGTCAATATAAAGAAGTTCTCATGGTTTTTCCTTGAGATTTGTACAGTATTAAAAAACACAGGTTACAAGAACAACTTGCCTTTGTGGTTTTCTTCATAATAGAGTGCCCTGCTTCCCCCAGGTTATACTTTTATCTTTCTTTTCCCTCTTTTACTTGGTCCAAGCTTACTTGTAGAGTCAGTTTCTCTTTCACTCTTTATTTTTACTTTTTAAAATAAACTTTGCAACTGCTTTTTACTCATTTCATTCAATTCTATGTTCAAGAAGGGAAGAGGCTAGAATCTAAATCTGGAAGGAGAGGCAAGCATCCAAGAACCTGGCGACATTTATTTGGCAGGCAACTTTTACAAGAGTTTCCTGACAACATTTTGACAAGTCAGTCAGGAGTAAAGTTCAGATACTAGAGAACAAGAAAAGGTCCATGTTGGGCACAAAATTTTTCTCTCTGTGAGGTTTTTTATCTTCTCTCCTTCATTTTCTCACTTTCTCCCTTAAACTGTAAATTAGTGTCACTTCTTAAGGCACTAAGGAGAGGCTTCCTGACTCAGCCATGGGGAAGGCTGAAGGTAATGTAAGTTTTTGGTTTACTTTTTAGCTGCTTAAGATCATTCTGTGGGTCTTAGTTATCTTTTGTTTGTTTGATACACTTTGCTACTCTTTATAAATTGACCTGGTCTCTGAATGCCCTAGTTGTGTAAATGGTTTTTTCTTCTCGGTTTGGGTTTTGGTGTTACTCTAGGATTAAGGATACCCCACTGTGGATGATTCTTTCTCAGTATGTATGATGCCACAATGAGGAGTGAAATGCTAGGATTAAGGGCGCCCCACCCTGGCTGTGTGTGGTACCAATAAATAGGCTTACAACCTGCATGTAATCATGTGGCTAGATGTGGGCTTATATCAATTGCCACCATCTTTTCTCTTTTTTTTTTTAACTAACTAAAATTACTAGCTAGGCCTCTGATTTTGGAGAACAAGAGGGGGGAATATTTTTTTTTAATTCTTTTAACTGATACAGTGTTTTTTCCCTGCACAGAAGGTAAAAATTTTCTGTTTCAAAAGAAAGTGCCTGAGGCTTTTGCTGGGTTAGGACAATGACCAAGAAGACCTGTTCAAACTGGATTTAGCTTCCTCCCTGTTCTAAATCCCTGTTTTAAATCCTGCCTGGGACTGTGGCTTTCTTTCTTATTTAAGTACAGATAATTTAAAACCCTATGCCTACAAACCTGAACAAAAAAAAATGGACAGTGTCTAAGATTTAATTAAAGAGACTGTGTGTATACAAAAGCAAAGCTATCCGTACTCTTTTATTTATTTATTTTTTACTATTGGAGTAAATGCAAGAGACACTATTTCCTATTGACTTCATTCTGGTTAAGTAAAGTCATAAGGGAATTGAAATACCAGCTGAGACATCAAAGAGTGCAGAATACAAGTGGAATCATCAAGGGACTTGAAATGCAAGTTGGATCATCAAGAGATTCAACTAAGAGGCTAAGAGAACTTTGATTAGGGGAGTCCTGTCTTTATTTCACAGCAGTTAAAGGACTAGGTAAGGCCAAGAAGTGGCTTTGCCTCCTTCTCCCTAATGAGTGATTGGGTCTAAATATGAAGACAAAAACCCCCATTGGGGGTTTTCATCTGTGATTAGTGATGCTGGCATCATTCAGACAAAGAAATTTCTCTAGTCTGTGTTAGTGTCTAGTGAGAGACGTTTTTTGCCCTGGAGTCTCAGTCTTCTGCATGCACCACCATCTTAAGGAGTCAAAAACTTGCTTTCTCCTCTCTATAGGCCCCAAATCAAAGCAATGAGATAACCTTGGGATCTTGCTGCCATGCGGACTTCACTGACTTCCCCACCAAGCCATACTTCTGATGAGTGGGAAAGGTTGAATCCTAAAAATCTGAAACAAAAGCAGCTTATCTACTATTACATTGTGGCTTGAATTCCATATGAACTGGGAGGTGTCAAAAGATGAGTTGAGGATGGTACTTTAAACTATGAGAATATTCTAGAGTTACAATATTTCTGCTTAAAATATAAAGCATGGAATGAAATTCTTTATACACAGGTTTTGTGAGACTGTGAGATTTTTATCAAAGAAAAACCTCAAAAAACAAAGAGGTAGCCCTGTCCTGAAACCCCCTACTTGTCTCTCAGGGGGATGTGGATCTCATTAATCTGTTTGATCATCCTGGGAGGTCTCTTCCACCTCCCCCTTATATCCTCCAGAACAATAAATCAGGCCTCTCATCCAGTTACAGATGTACAAGAGGTTAGTAACTATACAAATTAACAATGTGCATTAAAAAGGGAAAGAAAATACCCTGGAAAGCTTATTCCCTGTTCAACAGAACCAAACTAGGACTATAATACTATTGAGAGATCTAAGAATAATGTCTGATATGCTATCTTCCCTTACCAATGAGATAAAGAGGTATGTTGAGTCTTTCATAAATATACTTCTATAAATTCATTTTTCAGAGAAGAAACACTAATAGGACATAATTCCATCTGTCAATTATCCCCAAATCTTTAGTTTAAGCTACACAAAGTTCAGACGGCCCCATAGACACCTATGGCCCAATTGCTTCACACAGCATTCTCTCTCCTCAACAATTAGGAATCAAAGGAAGGACAAAAGAAAAAGGCTAACATTACAAATGATTACACTTGGCAATGCTATAAGTCCACCCAGATCACCTAGAGAAAAACACAAAGGCAACTGAGGTTCGTGTTTCCAGTGTAAGAAGACTGAAACTTGGCATATGACCTCACAAAACCTCTGCCTGAGGTCTGTTCTGTATGCGAGAGAGATAATGCACATGAATCATGGCATTGAAGGTTTTTCTCTCCCCTTGCTCAGAGAAGGGCTAGCCCTGCCAGAATCCTCATTTCCTTCTCTGATTACGGAAGAGGCCCTGGAACATACAGTGCCATTGTTCACGGACATCACTATCTCCTTCAAGGAACCCTGGGTAAATTTAGATATCATGTGTTAGGGTTTGTGTCTAGATGTCCTCCCAAAACCTCATGCAGCCATGGGGCAGGATACTAGAGTTTATGATTGATTCATGTTCCAATGATGGGATTATAGGTGTGAGGGCTACACCCTCCCTGGGTTGTGTAATTTGCACACAATATTAGGGAGGGAAAGAGTTTTGCTTTCTGCTGCCCTTCTCTTTTTGCTGTTTTGCTTTTGCCGTCTTCCACCACCATGAACTGTTGCCCTCTTTCATGTGCCACTGTGCCTTGGAGCCAGCCAAGTATGGACTGAAACTCCACAAACTGTTAGCTAAATAAATGTTTACCTCTTTAGTTTGGGTGTTGGGTATTTTGTCTCACCAATGAGAGAAAAGTAAGTAAGACATCACGGATGAGCTAATTCAATTTCTTTATACTGTTTGAACTTAATTCTATAGAAAACCCTCCTCTGGATCTATAGGTATAGTCAGATCAAAGGGTACCCTAATCAGAGAGTTTTTCCAGCTTTAATAACAGAAGGAGCTGCAAATATCTTTGGGACAGAGACAAGAAGTCCCGACTCCTCATGAGGTCAGTGCTATTCTGGAGACAATCGGCAGACTGACGTTATACCCTTTAATTTGAAAGAAAGAGAGAAAGAGAAAAACAGATCCAAGAGCAGTTTAGAGAAACTATCATATTAAACATGTTTATGTCCTCACAGATGTATATGCTTTTGTAGATTTCTTCTTCTAGAGTGAATTGGAGGCTGTTTTTTCCATTGTGCCTCAGGATTGAGTTTCCCATGCTGGTGGTATAGGAAACTTTGCCCAAGACACTGGATGGGCATCATCCTTTGTTGGGAGTGGCCTCAAGCTGTAAATACTTCTGTTCTGAGAAAAACATCTTGCCTGAGACAATTTGTCATTAGTTGCTAGGCAACCCTGTGTCTCATGATGCTAACTTTGTCAAAAGTATAAATAAAAACCCCTACTGTTGTTGGTGCAGTTCCTCTTCTCCCATCCAGAAGGAAAACTTCACCTGACCTCAGCTTTGTCTCTTGTCTATATTATCTGAATACCCTTGCTGGTTTTCCCCAAGACCATCAAGAGCCATGCAGGTCATGGCAATCCTTACTTTGAGTTTCCCTGGATGAGCAAGATTTTTCAGTGTCCCAACATACCCAGGAACTGGGTGTGTTGCTAAGCTAAAGGACAGTATATTGAGGCTACTACCTATCTTTGACTGTGCCTCTTGACACTTTTTCCTACTTCTCATCAGAGGGAGCACGTCCCTCTCATCTTTGTTGTCTTTATGAACAGACACTGAATTTCAGGGTTTTTAAGAATCTCTAACTGCTGGATAAAAATTTTAAGAGATTACATGGCTGCAGAGGAAGAGAAACAAAAATACAAACCATGCTTCAGACAAAGTCTATGCTTCAGAGAAAAATCATACTTTAGAGTAAAACTATGCCTCAGAAGGCCATGCAATTGGGGGATAATGGAGAAGAGGAAAGAAAACAACTAAATAAAAAGTGATTTCACTAAATGTATCAAACCAAATTTGAGAACTCCACAGTTTCCTTGTCTCTTTTTAAATTCCTATGTGGTTGTCAAGATCAGTGCCACTAGGTTCAGCCTGTCTGCCCCAACTCTGAAATAAGGAATTTAACCCACCCTTTTAAAATAACTTTGCATTTTCATTGACTCCTCTCATGGAAAAATAATTTTCAGCACATGTTACTAAGAGACATGAGAAGGATTTATTATAGGAAGGCATAGGACATAATAGCACAGTACAGGTGCTCAGAGAAATGAAGCACCAAAAAAGAGCTTTTTGAGCAATGACATTAAGACCTTCTGGGTATGTTGGGTCTCAAATTCTATATGCCATATACCAGCTTCTAACCCCAGGAGAGGAATAAAACTGGATTAGAAGATCATATCTATGAAACGTGCTATAGGTCCATCTGTTTTGTGGCATGGGGAGGTTGGCATCCCAGAAGTTGAGTACTCTTTTATCACACTTGCATTTAATGCAAACCTGAGGCACATCAAGCAACTTAGCTAGAGTCATACAGGGCTATATATTCATACCACAAAACTACTGGGTACCATTTTGTGCAGCCCAACATGTTTCAGGCCTTGAAATCCAGTTAGTAACAAATCAATCTTTTGCTTGTAACATGACAATATGATGACACTGGAGGGAGTTCAGCCAAAATGTTTGATAGTGTTGGACTAGGAGTAATAGAAATGATTGAGCTGTTCCCAGCAGAGTACTCATATGACTAAGATATTCTATAGTGGAAGTAAGCCATTTAAAAATATTTTTCTTGGTAGCAATGATAATTATTGTTTACTAAAGGAAGGATTTGACCTTTTTTTTTTTTTTTTAAGTTTTTTAGTTTTTCTCCGGTACCGGGAACTGAACTCACGACCTTGCACTTGCAAGGCAGGTGCTTTGCCGCTGAGCTAAATCCCCAGCCCCTGGATTTGACCTTTTGAAGCAAGAGGTTTAGCACATGTCTGAAGGATTTCATGAGTTTTATCCTTTGAAATGTTTTCACAATGCTTCTTATGGCCTAAGGTTGATTAATGGTCATTGGTGTTACTGGCTACTAAGTTGTCTACACTTAGATTTTCTTGCCCACCTCTGACCAAAATCAAGAAAACCATTATTTTTGGAAATGAAAGAAAATGGTTATATTCACTCTCACTCCAAGGAGATAGAGGGATCCCATCATTGACATTACCATCTTGTCATATACTAATATTAGTGTCTTTTATAACAAAGAACAATGGGAGAGGGTATATAAGAATATAATAGATATGGCAGGCTTCTTTTATCACTTCTTGGACCCAGAATTCTTCTTCCTTCCCCGTGGAAATAAAACTGGGCTTTGGCCTTATTATATCATCCTCTGCATATTCTATCAATTCATCTAGGATAGGGAAGGGAGGCAGTTTATGCACTAGGGCTAAAGAAGTTTGGAGAAGACACATATCTTTAAAGGAAAAAGAAGCCTAACTCCTTAAGCTCCATTTTGTGATGCTAATTACAAATAACCCTCCCATACCTTAGTTCAGCTCTTATTTTGAGGATTTGGGGTGCCCCATCATCTGCCTGGCTGGATATAGTTGCATTAATGTGTCAGTTATATGAAAGGCAGCTGGTACATGAGCAAAAGAAAGCTGGATGCTTGAATCTGAAAGGGTATCAACAAAGGTTGTGCAGTTATGAAATACAAAGACAGGTACATTTGGGAGAGTTACACGTGCTGGAAAGGCATTTTACTTTTAGGCAATTATGCTTTAAAAATGCCCTTTAAGAACCTCTTCAAAAGAAAAAAGCAGTCAAGGGGCTGGGGATATAGCTCAGTGGCACATTCACCTGCCTAGCAAGCACAAGGTCCTGAGTTTGATTCCCAGTACCAAAAAAAAAAGAACCTCTTCAACTATATTTTATTTTGGTAAGATCAACACATGAGAGACTCTTTGATGCTAATACTCACCCTTCTCTCTAAGTGCGTTTTATTCTCTTCAGAAGGCATTTCCAATTAACCATCTGCAGTAGTTTCCCTCAGTAGTGATGTAGCAATCTCTAGTGATGATTAGTATTAGTATTATTAGTATTAGTATAGTATTAATATTAATATTAGTATTTCTCAAAATTTTGACATTCCAAATCTTGACGTGGGAAATATCAGCCAGAAATATTGACAATAGAGGAAGAAATATGGTTGAATAGAAGACGAACCACATTCAGAGCTACTTAGAGAAATTTAATTAAAAACGCAGGTAATTGGAAGAACATCCTGAAACCAAAATCAATCCAAAATAAGGACTCATAGATCAAACAAAACATATAGGACTTAATAAAATGGCCATCTACCCCACAGGACTGCCACTGTGTTGCCAACCTTGGACAGAATGGGAGCACAATTCTAGCAAGTTTAAAATCTAAATCAAGCCACACAGAAGAAACTTCAAGTATGAGGTCTCCTACCTCCTCTGCCTTCCTTCAAATGGAGGATACTGCATCCCAGGAATAAATTCTGCCAGCACATAGAGTAATGAGTGAACTATTTCCTCCCTGATGATTGGCCAACTTCTTTATCTTTCTGCTTTTCTTTTCTTCTATTCTTTTCTTTTCTTTGTTTTCTTTTCTTTTACTTTTCTTTCCTTTTTTTTCTTTTCATTTTATATTTCCCTTTCCTTTGGTGTACTAGAGTGCTAACTGGAACCTCTAGAGACAAGATTAAAGACTACAAGGGAAATTAGTGAATGGAACAGCAAGACCCCTCATGTGACTTCTGGTGTGAATGAATGACACAGGGACTTAAACAGCATTGTTCTGTTGGACTGAGCAGCATGGGGCTATCCCCACACTACTAGCAGATGCAGAAAGTAACTCCATAACACACCACCCTGATAGGGCAAGAAAGAATCCATTTTTTTTTAACTCCATATTAACAGAAGTCACTTACATTTACTTAAGCTGTAGTTGATCACACTCTTCATCTCCTCCCCTTGGCTAGTTATCAACTCACTAAAAGGAGAGCAGAGTTATAAAATGGGAACAGAACAAACAGGACAAATTGAGAAGTAGGCTAAAAGTTAAACTGCAATGGTCATCTGAAATCTAGTTTTCTGACAGCTTCTGGGAAAGTAACCTTTGTGATAATTGTGTGACATTCTTGCAAGATTCCCAAATATGAGGTAATGGTTACTATGGAAACTTAAAAATGTACTTAAACCAAAGGTGAGACCCAGAGTTGGGCAGACATCTTCTCTGGCTCCTGGCTAGAGACTGTCACCAGGATCAGTAAAGCTTTGTTCATTCCTGTCTTTTCTGTTTTCTTATGAGTATCCTTCTCATTCAATTCACTAGCCATATTAACCCCAACTCATCCAATATTAAGAATTTACAGACTATAAGAAAGGTATTTGGAAATGTCAGCAAATGTGCCAGTGAAGGCACGGAATGAAATAGCACAAGTCCCCCCACCGTGCTACACTTATGGCAGAGCATTCAGGAAATACTCATGAGAGTTCAAGATTATTGGGACAAATGAAGTTTTTTCAGCCAGCAGATGACAAGCCCACATGGATTCAGAGAATATTTGCCTTGGGGTTTTGTTCTCCAGAGTTTTTATCCTTTACAAGTTTCTATAGTAACCACATTACCTCACTTTAGAAATTTACAGGAATTCACAACATTTAGGGCTTTCCAGTTGCAACATTTACATTTCCCAGATGTTAGTTAGTCAGGCAGGGTACTGGTAGATTTTAGCATGCTCCATCGTTTGTCTCATCTGTTTGTTCCTCCAGATAATGTCTTCTTCCACTTTGTATGGGTTTATGGCTACCTAAGAGGAGACGGGGTGAGGAGTGAGTTTATCTAATCTTAAGTGACTTCTAAAATGGAGTTCTAAGGATACAAAATGGGGTCTCTTCTGCCATGTCACTACCAGTAGTCTGAAGAATTTAATTGACATTGCACCTAGCACAGCAACAAGTGAGAGGTTAGAACTACCACCTTGGGGGAATACTAAGAATTGGGATTGAGTAGCCATAGCTGACACCTGCATGAAAAAAGGTTCAGACCACATGACAGCATCCCACTCCACCCTGCAACAAGCAATCTGAGAGGGTAGAGACTTGCCAGGAGAAGAGAAACCCAGGAGGTTGTGCAAGTACCAGAAGGAGAAAACAATGGATGGGAATGGGAACCTTTCCTGATCTCTGTGTGAAGGCAGCACAGCTATTGCGAGAAAGATACAGAAAGAAACAGGGTAATGGGTGGGAGAGCCACTAAGGGGACATACAGAAAGTACCAGGTGAAGACTCTGGCCCCAGTGCCCTACATCTAGAGGCCAAGATCAGCCCCAATTCCACCACAAACGCTGCTGCTGGTTTGGCAGTGTTACCCAGTAGTTTTGGGTGCTTGGTGAACACCAGTGGAATTTTATTTTTCATTATATTTTTTCTTCTTTCTTTGCTGGTTTGTTACATTTTTCTTTTTTTAACCTTTATCTTTCTTCTAATCTATTCATCCTCTGTCTCCCTTTCCTTGATTCAATGATATTTTCACATGAGTAAATATTCTCTCTAACCTTTATGATTAGCTTTGATAATTTAATCCTTCATTCTTTACCTTCTTCCCTCTTCTCTAGTTTTCCAAAGCTTGAATGATTATACTTGGTCCTCCAGTCTTGCTTCCACTATCTCTGTTTTATCCATTGTATCTCTTAAATTTCCCTACAACACGGTAAAATCACTCTACCAAGGTGAAATACTTTGTATACAAGGTCCCAATATACATTGGGTGCTGTTATATACTGGTAGAACTTGATTCTGTGGTTAAAGGTAACAAATTAATAGCAACCATAGTTTCTCAGTTTTTAATCTGTGCTTGATGTTATTGTTGCTATTAATTGTAATACTTTAGTCAGGATGTCATATATGCTGTAATCAGTTGTTCTCCCTTCTATAACAATATTGGGAAGTTCTGGGTTAATAACCATAGTCACAGCCCAGTATGAAAGCACTGGGGATTGAGCCAAGTAGATACCAACATCTTACTTTTAATAAATTGGGAAGATAGGCTCTTGGAACAGACGCAAAAACCAAGAAACTCCTACACATAGAAGATATCAGTGAAGAACAGATACGTTTTAGGGAGGCCATGATACTAGTGATAAAACTATCTACCATAAAAACTTACAAGAACCAAAAAGAAAAACACAAAAAATTGAAAAATAGAAAATGGAAAAATGCAGAACAAAATGCAACTCCAGACTTTCAGTCCACCCAGAATAACTCCAGGAGACAAAGAAATGGAGGAAAATGGAAGCCATACACCTGAATATTTTGAAATGAACAGAAGTAAAGAAACAAATCCATGAAACAAGTCCATTTCTTTCAGATCAGAAAAAAAATCACTGAGGTTAAAAAAATCGTGACCATAATAAAGGACTCACTCAGCAAAAATTTTTTTTATTTTAAAGGTAAAAGAACAAAAACATATTAAAAAACACATAGACATAAGCAAAACAACACAAAAACAATGAAAACAATGCAGAATTTCAGACAAGGTGATAGGAAATTAAAATTGTTGTATTACATATTGTCATCTTCGAATTGGCTATGTGGTTATACAAAAATAGGCATGTAAGATTTATCAAACAATTAAACATTAACTGTTCCTTTCCATAAAGTGATAGAAATTAATAGTACAATTATTTTAACTATCTGGGGTATACATATATACATATTTTTCCCTTCTTTCTTTCTTTTCTCTTTTCCCACATCCCAGATATTTTCAAGTTTCTTTCACTTTCACAATATCTACTGTATCTTTCAGATTTTATTTACTCTTTCATGTTCTTATGCTAGGGAGATATTACAGTTTTTAGACATTCAGGTCTGATTTATTTAAGTTCTGAGTATGGTCTCTAGTTGCATCAATTTACCTATAAAAGCCTCAAGTTTGTATCTTTTTATATCTGAGTAATATTTCATTATATAAAAATACCACATCTTTTTAGTCCATTTGTCAGTTGATGGGCATTTGGGTTGCTACCAAGATTTACCTATTGCAAATTGTGCTGCTATAAACACGGGTGCACATATAACACTGTGGTATGATGTTTTTAGTTCTTCTGGAGAAATATCCAAAAGGGAAATAGCTTGGTTAAAGGGATCTCTGATTCTAGTTTACTGATGAATTTCCAGACTGATCTAAACAGTGGTTGCACCAGTCTAATCTCCCACCAACAGTGGAGAAGGGTTCCTTTTTCCCCACATCCTCTCCAGCATTTGTTATTGGTTGATTTCTTGATGATAGCCATTCTTACTGGGGTGAGACAAAACTACAGGGTTGATTTAAATTGCATTTCTGAAATGACTAATGATGATAACATTTTTTCATCTATTTATTTCCCATTTGTATTTCCTAATCTGAGAAGTATTCATCTCAGATGCCCATTTTTGTATTGGGTCTTTGAGCATGAGGAAGCTAATTTTTAAAATTCTTTATATGTTCTAGATATAAGTCCTTTGTTTGAGGGACAGTTGGCTAAAATTTTTTC
>NW_004955475.1:3330724-3333122 GCF_000276665.1 Chinchilla lanigera
GGCTCTATCTTCATCTATTCCATTTATCCTCAGGTCTCTTTTTTTGCCAATACCATGCTAATTTTTATCACAGAAGCTTTGTAGTATAATTTCAGGTCAGGGATTGTGATGCCACCTGACTTGTCTTTGTTGCCCAGGATTGCTTTTGCTATTCTGGGTCTCTTCAGGTTCCAGATGAATTTTAGAAATATTTTCTCTAGATCTGTGAGGTACACTAATTGTATGTTAATTGGGATTGTATTGAATCTATACAACAATTTTGGGAGTATGGCCATTTTCACAATGTTGGTTCTTCCAATCCATGAGCAAGGAATATATTTCCATTGTTGGAAATCCTCTTTGCTCTGCTTTCTAGAGTACGGTAGTTTTCACTGTATAGATCTTTTACTTCTTTCATTAGATTGATTCCTAATTATTTCAATTTTTGGGGTGCTACTGTGAAAGATATCACTGTCTTAATTTCTCTCTCAGTGTGTTTGTTGTTTTTGTTTAAGAACGCTATTGATTTTTCAGTGTTAATTTTGAATCCAGCTGTGCTACTGAATTTGTTGATTAGTTTTTAGGAGTCCTTTGGTGGAGTTTCTGGGGTCTTTCATGTACATTATCATATCATCTTCATTTAGTATGACGTTGGCTGTTGTTTTCTCATAGATGGCTTTGAGGTAAAGACTATCTATTCCTATTTTCTGTAGGATTTTTATTATGAATTAGTGTTGGACTTTGTCAAAAGCTTTTTTGCAACTATTGAGATGATCATGTGAATTTTCTCCTTGGATCTTTTGATATGGTGTATTCCTTTAATTGATTTGCATGTATTGAACCATCCCTACAGCTGGTGATGAATCCTAATTGATCTTGGTGTATAATCTTCATGATGATTTGCTGAATTCTGTTTGCTAACATTTTATTGAGTATCTTTACATATGTTCATTAGGGAGATTGGTCTGTATTTCACTTTTTTGTTGGATCTCTCTCTGGTTTTGTTTCAGTATAATACTTGCCTCCAGAAATGAGTTAGGGACAATTGCCTCCTTTTTAATTTAATCTAAAAGTATAAGGAGTGTTAGCCTTAAATTATCTCTGAATGTCTTGTAGAATTTATCTGTGAATCCATCAGGACCTGGGCTTTTCCTTGTTGGTAGAGTATTATTCATGTTTTCAATTTCATTAATGGATATTGAGTTATTCAGGATTTTTATATCTTCTAGAATCAACTTTGGTAATTCATAAGTATCTAGGAATCTGTCCATTTTTTCTGTGTTTTCCATCCAATGGGAGTAAAGTAGGTATTGATGATCTTCTAAATTTCAATAGGATCTGTAGTGATTTCACCCTTTTCATTCCTTATTGCATGAATTTGAGTTTTCATTCCTTTTTATGATTAGGTTGGCTAGGGGTTTCTCAATTTTATTTATTCTTTCAAAGAAACAACTCTTTGTTTCCTTAAGTATTTGTAGTGTTTTCTTTGTCTCAATTGCATTAATTTCTGCCCTGACCTTTATAATTTCCTCCCTTATTTGAGCTTTGGGCTTGACTTGTTCTTCTGATTCTAAAAGTTTGAGGTGCAGCATCATGCTATTTGTTCTCCTTCTGTTTTCTTAATGAGTGAGTTCACTGATACAAACTTTGCAATGAGAACTGCTTTCAGTGCATCCCACAGATTCCAGTAAGTTTTATTTACATTTTCATTTGTTTGTAGATATTGTTTAATTTCATCTTCAATTTCATCTGTGATCCACTGGGTTTTCAGAAGGCTATTATTTAATTTGCATGTGTTCATGGAGTTTTTGTGGTTCCTTCTGTAATTAGTTTCCAGTTTCATTGCACTATGTTAAGATAATATGCATGGGATAATTTCAATTCCTTTGCATTTCGTTAAGCATGTTCTGTGTGCTAGTATGTGGTCTATTTTGGAGAATATCCCATGTACAGGTAGGAAGAATATTTATTATGATGTGAGGTGGAACATTCTGCAAACATCTACTAAGTCCATTTCTTCACATGTTTTGTTCAGTTCTGTTATTTCTTTGCTGATTTTTTTCCAATTGTCCTATCTCTGTGTATATAGGGTGTTAAGTTCCCTCATTTCAATAGTGTTATTAGTTATTTTGTTTTTCATGTCTATTAAGATTTGTATTATTTAACTGGGTGCTCCCTTATTTGATGCATACATATGTAATGACTGTTATCACTTCCTCTTGAAGTTTTCCCCTAACAAGTATGTAGTGACCTTCTTTGTATCTTTTGATCATTCTTGGTTTGCAGTTCATATTGGCTGCAATGAAAATAACTACACCTGCCTTTTTTCTGGATTCCCGTCACATGGAAAATTGTTTTCCAACCTTTCACTTTCAGTGTATGAATTTCCTTTTGAGTGAAATTTGTTGCTTGTACACAG
>NW_004955475.1:3333727-3339202 GCF_000276665.1 Chinchilla lanigera
TGCTTGAGAAATTTTCTGTTATCACTTCTGCAAATATTCTTTTTATGTCATTTGTTTTGACTTCTGCTCTTACATTGACACCTATTAGTCTTAGGTTTTTTCTCTTGGCATCATCTTTTAGCTGTTGAATTGATATTTCCTGGTTCCCTGTTACTTTAAAGAGATCTTTATTTTTTTGTGATAGTCAGCTGAAATGCTATCTTCAAGACCTGAAAGTCTACCTTTGGCTTGATTCAAGTGGTTTTGCTGGCTTTTGATAGAAGTTTTGATTTCTTGGCTATCTCTTTGAATCTGTTTTATACATTGTACTTCTTTCCTATAGTGTTCATTTACCATTTCCATCATTTTTCTATGCTCATCTACTTTTTATATTTCTTCTTTAGATGTGCTGAGTAATTCTTCCTTTATTCTTCTCGTTTCATTTTTTATCTGAGAAATTATTTCTGATCTGGTTTCTTTTATGGACTGAAAGAATTGTTTCTTTGCTTCAGTTGTGATCATTTCTGGAATTTCATATCTGTAACTTCCAAGTTCTCCCAGGTCAGTGTCTCCTGAACTTGTTCTGGTTGGACTGGAGTTCTGAGATTTCATTTTGCTCCTTCTTCTACTCAGTTTGTACACTAGAGGCAAAGCACTGAGCCTCACCCTTCCCAGGCAGCTCCCTAAAGATCTCTAGGGTCCTTAGATTTCCTGGGGTCAGGCTTGCCCCATGCTAGCAACAGAAGTTGGGCCACTGTGTCCAGGATCCACAGGAAGTTGATGGAGTACCAAGCTCAGAGGAGAACTGTAATGGTTGTGGAAGAATAGCTTTCAGGAACAGGGTGTCCAAGCAGTTGATTGAGGGTACAAGGGTCTCAGCTATGAACCAAAATGTCAGCAAAACATGAGGCCTGGGATTGGATGCCTCAGGCATTTGATGGAATGTATCTATCTTTTCTGGGCCTCAACTGTGAACCACAATGTCAGCAGGGTGCAGGCTACCAGTCTGAGTTCCCCAGGCTGTGACTGAGGGCAAGCAAGCTTTATCTGTGAACCATAATATCCAACAATTTTTGCATTTTTGGAACAATTGTTCATAATTTAACTTGGTTTATAGATTTAAAAAACCTGCTTCCACCTGGGTTGCCAATTTGTCAATTTGATATCAAAGTTGACTTTAATAAGTCATCAAAATGATATAAAGTCATTAAAATTTTGTTAAGCAAAAAATTCCTTAGGGTGGGGAGAAATTATTGGACAAGATTCCAATTTATGAATATGAAAGCAGCTACATGGAAACATCATCTAGTTATTGTTTATTAATAGGAAGCTCCAATGATCTCCATGGCCTTATGCAAGACACCTCAATAAATGTAGATAAAATGTATTATTGTGATATGTTTTTATTGGTCATCATCAAAAGATTTAGTTTTCTAAAATTAGACAATAGGTTTTCTGATTTAAAGATGCTCTGATACAAAACTAATATAAGAATCAAAAGTTTTCACAGAGTTATGGCTATTGATTATTATTAATCTCATGGTATATTAAATGTATTCATACTTTGATATGTACAGGTTTTCCAAAATGCAAAACAGGGGTTATTTATGGTGATAGACTTTTATTTCAGATTCAGATCACTGCCTTTAACAAAACCTTATGTGATGCATATGCTATGTATATGCCTACAAACTTAGAGATGCTGAGATATACAATCCAGACAATGTCACACATTTCTTTGGTGATATCTCATTATAGATCAATTAGTTAGGTAAAAGTTTCTTATGTATTAAATAGCAATAATTTACTAAAAAGGCTATTTTATGCCAAAATTGAAATTTAGGTGTGTTACAAAAATATCTTGATTGTCATGCTACAATATTATTGTCTGGGTTTTGATTTCAAATTTTCTGTGTAAAACTTTATAACTATTGTCTGTTAACATTCCACAGGGTTTTAACTACTAGGAAATCCATAGTTGATAGGAAATAATGGTTCTACAGTATATTTCAAGGTGCTTGACATTCAGATCAAACTATATATTAAGCTCTGCTCCCATTAAAATGTAATGTCATTAACCTCTTCTGGATGTTCAATAACTGAGGCTTGGAGAAGAAAAACTAGAAATATAAATAGCCTAGGTGCACCACCAATATTTTGGTCCCAGCCCTCCTAGGTCAGTGAGGACACAGGATACAAGACAACCTCTGGTAAGGAGATTTCAGAGGTCAGAGGATGCTCCCCCAAATTTTTGCACACAACAGGGTGAGAGAAAGGATTGATTGGTCAATAGTTAGCACTGGAGTATTATATTGACAATTATCAGGTGTAAAGACCAGGGCATGGAGGGCTACTGACCTTAAATAATAGAGTTACAAAAAATAGGCTTAAAAGAAGACAAAAAGAAAAAAAATATTAAATTGCTAGTAATTAAAATGAAACAAACAGTTTCAAAACTACAGATGTTTATAGATGTATATAAAATGTTTGTTGTTTTCTTGGTCCCTGTATTTACCTTTCTTTTCTGGATTGTGATTAGAAGGGGTTTTATAGCCACAAAAGGTTCAGCTGAAATCTGTACTTTAAAATCAAATCCTGAGCCCAAGTGGGACAAGAAGCGGGGAAGAATAGTGCTGCTGATAGTGCTTGAACCCTCTAGCTTTGCTCAGTCAGATGAAAAGAGAAAAAAATCTTTTAAACTGTGCAAGGCTAGATCCAAGCAGAGCAGAGTTGCCACTGGAGGAGAGGGGTGCAAGCTGGGTTCAGGGAGAGCACAGTACTCTGGCTCTAGGCAGACACAGCTGAGATTTCCCAGCCACTTATGTGTCCACATGCATGGTTCAGCCAGAGCAGTGGGCACGTGCCACCATCCACTGGCATGTGTGCTATTTGCACTGGAAATTCATCTGGCTCAAAACAGAGCCTGCGCTTGAAATCCATACAAAAACCAGACATCGAGCAGCCAAAATGGGATCCCGGAGCTGGAGTGCCAACTGCCAAGAAACACTTGGGTGCCTCCTTCACACAGTCTACCTGCCAGCATTGCTTGGGGAAGGACAATGTGGGCAAGAGAGCCCATTTCAAGTACTAAGACAATGGAACCACTGCTAGCAGCATGCCCTTCCCTGAGGATTGGAGTAGAGACTGCAGCCAGAGTCAGGAACAAAACTTTGTTCAAGTAACCCCAGACTCCCTTATCTCTCAATTCATCACTCTCTCCTTGAGAAAATGTAAAAAATTATGAACAAATTTTTTAAAAATTGATCCAAGAATTTGAGTCTTTGACATCTATTGGGTTCAAAGAGAAAACTGATTTTTAAAAATATTTTTAAAAGGCTCCTAAGCACAAGTGTGGATGGCTTCCAGGTACGACAGCTGCAGGTCCACAGAGTGTGGTTGATATTTTCTGGTTTAGCCAAGGTGATAATTTGCTGACCTGGAGGAATACAAAAGGGCATACATAGCCCTTCACAGGGAATAGAGCAGTTTTCTCTCTCTCCATTTCAATTGCCACAAAAAAGGCTTTTATGCTTTTTACTCAAAGTGATTGATCTAAAAAACTGTTATCATCCTCAAGATAAAAAACATTTTGTCTTTAGTTGAAAAAAGTCATATTTCCTAAGAGTTACAATAAGAGAGATATTTTTTAAAAATTACTTAAAAGGACATAATTCCCACAAATGGAGACTTTGACCCTTGTCTCAAAAAATGTATATTTCAGTGATGGCTTTGGTCTTTTAAAGTTATAATAAAAAATTTCCTCATTTTAGATTATACAGCTAATAAAACTGTCTTGTTTAAATTATGGGTTTCTCCTTGACATCATATGCAGGATTTGCTGCTGATTCAAAAGTTTTTATAAGTCCTTGGTGCTTTTGTGATTCCTTGTGGTGTTGATTGCCTGTTTTAGAGTCCTAAATTAAGCTGGTACAATAAAGTTTTAGTATTTTATAAATAGATATAAAAGTTTGGAGTACAACCTAAAAGCAGTGCAATTTAAACAGTGACTTGATTTTGACATCTCATTTAAATAATGGCAGGCCTAGTTTTGACCTCCAAAGGGTACAAGCCATGGTAACTTCTTCATATTTTGTTTAATTTACCAACAACGTCAGATCAATCTAAAATGATTTTCAGACTATTTGGTAATATTAATTGGCTCTGGCTAGATTTTGTACTAATTTCTCTGGTGTTATTAAATGTCCTTATTCTTCAGACAAGCTTATTCAATTTGCTTCTGTCCTCACAGATGGGTCATCTTAGGTTAAGGGAGGTTATATGGCCATTGCAACTTAGAGTGGCACCCCGTGCCCCATGGTTATTATGGGTCTCATGTTAGTCCCAGTCACTATCAGTCAGCTACTTGGAGAACTCAGACTGGTGCCCCATGCTCTGTGAACACTGTGAGTCATGCCTGAGTTCGGGGTGCCATCACCCAGCCACATGGGGAACCAGGACCTGCACCCTTCACCCCACGGACATTCTGGGTCATGCCTGAGGCCCTGAGTGCCCTCAGTCATCTGCCTAGGGATCTCAGACAGATGCTCCAAGTCCTGCTGACATTGTGGTTTGTGTCCAAGGCTCTGAAGAGAGAGCTATGCCCCATCAGCTACCTGAGGACCCTGATCCAGCACCTCATGTTCCATCAACACTGTGGGTCAGCCCAAGGCCCGGGTATCCTCAGTCACCTGTCTGAGGATCCTGGTCCTAAAGGCCAGCACTTCATTTCTATTGAGGCTCTCATCTGAGCTGTGCAGTTCATCAACTGCCTGGGGATCCCAGTCCCAGTGGTACATCTCCTGTTGCTGTCATGGGGCAAGCCTGACAACCAGGAAATCTAGAGGCCCTAGAGACCTTCCAGGTCTCACCCTGGGAAGGGTGAGGCCCAGCACTTCAGCTCTGACATCCGAAATGGCAAGACAGAGGACCAAAATGCAATCTCAGAACTCCACCCCAACCAGAACAAGTCCAGGAGACATTGATATAGGATAACTCAGAAGTCACACACCTGAAATCTCTGAAATGATTGCAACTGAAATAAAGGAACAACTCCATAAGGCCATAGAAGAAATTAGATCAGAAATAATCTCTTAGGTAAAAAAACGAAATGACAACAATAATGAAAGAATTGCTCAGCACATCTAAAGTGGATATATAAAAAAAATAGATGAGCATAGGAAATTGATTGATAGGTTAAATGAACAATATAGGAAAGAACTAGAATCCATGAAACAGATTCATACAGATATGCAGGAAATCAAAACTTATATGAAAAGCTGGCAAAACTGCTTGAATGAAGCTGAAGATAGACTTTCAGATCTTGAAGATGGCATTGCAGCTAATGATTGTGAAAGGAAAGAGCACTTAAAAATTTACAAGGAACCAGGAAATAATTCAACAGCTGCAAGATGATGCAAAGAGAAACATGATCACTTTGAATGTTCTGGCTTTGATTTGTTTATGTTCCTGATACTGGTATGCTGCTACTGTTCTATT
>NW_004955475.1:3340184-3342600 GCF_000276665.1 Chinchilla lanigera
GTACCAAGTGTATTCATTTACTCGTTGTTAAAGATGGGGCAAACAGAGTCTCAAGAATCACAGAAGGATATGTATGTAGAAGTGATTTTTGTATACTCAATTTCTGCATTTACTTTGCTTTTCTGAATTTTGATTAGAGGGGGTTTTACCACCACAAAGAATTCATCTCAGAGAACTACTTTCAAATCAAGTACTGGACGGGAAAAGGAGGACAGGACTAAGGTTCCACGAAGAAAGCTTGAATCTTCTGGTTTGCTCAGTTAGATAAAGATACCACACAGGTGGGGAAGCATTTTCAATATGTCTACCCTGTTACTAAATTTCAAGTAACCAATGATCCAAGACAAGTTATATGTCTTCAGATTTGTGCAGATGTTAGCTCCTCATATGTACAGGTGGTTCACTTCAGAGCAGCTATCACTGAGGTTATTCAATCACAGCCTAGAGGAAAGACAAAAACAAGCCTGCTTCTTTCCATTTTGTGGATGAGGGACATTTTATCTGAAACTGTTCAGTTGCACCTGTAAAGGCAGCACAACTATTATCTGTCCCTTCAATGAAATCTTCCAGTCTTTGTACAAAGTGTAGAAGAGGATATCATTGGAAAAATGAGTGTAAAACTGAAACTGATGTGGCAGCCTGACATATTCCAGGAAATTTCCAACGGGGCATGCCTCAGTATCATCAAATAATAGGAGCACAGGCCAGGTATAGGGAGGGCCCAGTGCTCCAGTCCTAGGTGGATCTAGCTGGGATTTGCAGCTGGAAATCATGTGCCTGCCCTGCATCTACATGATTGACCTATCCATCCATGGCTGTTGGTGCATGTCACCAACACAGGCCTGGGCACTAGGGGCCAGACAGGCAGGACATGACTGTGGCATGCTCTGGTTCTTCCTGCTACCAGTGATATTATGCATGTTTTTGGCACCAAAAGTTTACATGGCACAAACAGCACCTGTGCTCATAACTCTGGCAGCAGTAAGGCCGCAGGGGCCACAGTGGGAACAAAAACCGTTTCACCCAGTGCCTGGGGTTAGTCAGTGGTTGCTATGGCTGCAGAGGCAGGAAATACTGCATCCCCTGGGAAGGGGGTGGCACTGGTGATGGAGCCCATTCTTGACAGTAAGGCAGGTCAATGAGCCATTGCCAGTAATTGTCCAGCCCCAAGGTGATGGAGTGGAAGCAGCAGCCAGTGGCAGGAGCCCAAGTACAAAGGCATCTCCAGGTTTTGCCTAGTGCCATTGATTCAGACTATACAGGGAAAATCAAGGCTATGATTCAATTTACTTAAAACACTACTCAAATCACCCCAGACTCTTCTATCACTCAATTGGTCATTCTTCCCTTGACAAAAATTTAAAAATTGTAAACAGGCAAAGGACGTCCAATGATTGTGGGTCTTCTGATACTTATCAAATCCATAGATGGAATTGATTATTTAAAGGAAAAACATTTTAAAGGGCTTCTAAATACAAGTACAGATGGCATCCAGGTGCGGCAGCCACAGGTCTGCAGTAACAAAAGTGCTAGATTGCTGACCTAGAGGAATGCAAATTGTCATTCTGCCAGAAATAGAGCCTCACAGGGAAGAGATTTATTTTCTCTCTCTCTGTTTCAATTGGCACAAAAAAATAGCATTGCCATTTTTTTCCGCTTAAGGTGATTGATTTAAAAGAACATCTCAATCCTTAAGATGAAAAGGTTTTCCCTTTAGCTGAAAAAATCATATTTCCTAAGATTTACAATAATGGACTTTAGGCAGCCATTTGATTTTCACATTTGATTTAAATTGGTGAAAGTCCTGGTGGTGGCCTCCAAAAGGATGCAAGCTGCAACATTTTCATGTTTGGGTCACCTTACCCAACAAAGATATATTATACCTAAAACTGAAACTGATTTTAGATAACTCAAACTGATTTTCAGAATTTATTTGGTAATAATTGGTTTTGCCCAACTCAACATATGCCCACTGGGGTCTTTTGGCAGTCTTGGGGTCCTTTTCAATGGCTTTGGTCATGAGGAACAAACTCTTCTTGTTCCTTTTTCTTCAGTTAACAACAGTAGTTATGACAATTTTTGCCCTCTTAGCAATCTACACTGCTTAACTTCTCCGGTGTTATTGATTGTCATTATCCTTCAGACAAATTAATACAATTTGCTGCTGTTTTCATAGATGGGTCACCTTAGGCTAAGGGAGGCTATGTGATGGCTTCCTCTTCCAAAATTTAGGATACAGGTGTCTCACCATACGATCAAAATTTAATTACAAAAAAGCGGACAACAATCCCTCCTACTTCACTTGGAAGTGTATACTACTAACTTTTTAAATTTTATGAAAGACAATTTAATCAGGTAAAAAAGAAAAAGGATTGGAAGAGTCCTTTGGAGAGATTTCCATACTGGACAGTGGAAG
>NW_004955475.1:3343794-3344888 GCF_000276665.1 Chinchilla lanigera
GAGAAGATTGGTTTAAAGGGTATGCTATGTGAAAATGAAATTTTAACAATGTTCCAAAAATGTCACCATGATTGTCATGCTGCAATGCTATGTATGGTTTTGATTTCTAAATTTCTGTGCAAAAATATGTAACTGGTGTCTGTTAATGTTCTATAGGGATTTAAATATTAGGATATTTATGGGTATTAAAAAATAATAGTTCCATTTTATGTTCTATGGTGTTTGATGTTTAGACAAGATAGTAATATTAAGCTTGCTGCCTCCATTACAATGTAATGTCATTAATCTTCTCTTCTGAATGCTCAACAACTGAGATTTGGAGACCAAAAATTTAAAGAGACAAACAGGCTAAGAGTGAATCCAATATTTTGTCCCTATCCCTCCAAGCTCAATGAGGACCCAAGACATAAGTGAAACTCTGCTGTGACATTGTATAACTCTACTAAGTCCCTGATCTTCTGAACAAGGAGATTATGAGACCAAAGATGAAAGTGATTCAGTGATGTATAGAGTACCTAAGGAGAGTCACCAGGAGAGAAATTTCTCTCAAGCAATCATACAAAGCAATCTGCTCATCCAATGGTTGTGACTCATCCAGATAACTCACAGAAGAACCAACAGAAGAACTAAGAGGTGTTATACTTGGTCCCAAAGTAATTCCTGAGGATACTTAACTGACCTTGATAGATAGCACAGAATTGATAAATACAGGCCTCACCTTAAGTTGGTCTTAAACATCCTGCAGAAAAGTATAACCACAAGATATAGTAAATAATGTCATAGTAATATATTAGTTGTAAAAGGTTCGAATCACTAGCAACTTCTAACAATTGCCAGCTATACTGGTAAATCACTGTTGTTATGGATTATTGGACTGTATACGGATAACTTGCTGAGTATGGATACCAAAAACCTTTGGACTGAAAATCGTTAGCCTAAACAAGTAAGTTCACTTGGAGTCGAAAGGGTTCAAGATTGAGAGGTTCTTCTGCAGAGTCCTCCAAACACCACTTTTCCAACTGCAATTGAACACCCATCACTTACACTACAAAATAAAAAAGAGGGAGATGTAGGGAGCGGCTGAAGCTGGAAAA
>NW_004955475.1:3346577-3390085 GCF_000276665.1 Chinchilla lanigera
ATACAAACTTGATGAAGAAAGACTCCAGAAGAAGAGAGAAGAACCATAAATATATATGAACAAATAATAGTGCACCCCAGTACATGAAACAAATATTAACTAAAGCAAAAAATCAAATAAGCAATAACACAATTATAATGGCTGGACCTTAATACCCCACTCTCACAATTAGATAGATCAACGAGTCAAAAAATCAATGAAGTATCAGAATTAAAACAAACCTGTGAATAAATGGACTTAGTGGATTTCTACAGAGTGTTCCACCCAACAAGATCGAAATACACATTCTTCTCAGCTGTAAATGATATATTCTACAAAATAGAACACATATTAACCCATAGAACATGCTTAAGTAAATCCAGAGAAACTGAAATTATCCCATGACTATTGCCTAACAACAGTGCAATGAAATTGGAAGTCAATGGTAAAAGAAACCATAAAAACTACTTAACACATGGAAATCAAAGAACACCCTCCGGAACAACCAATGGGTCACAGAGTAAATTAAATAAATTAAACATTATCTACAATTAAATGATAATGCTGACACAACATACTGGAACTTGTGGGATACAATGAAAGCTGTCCTGTGAGAAAAATTTCTAGCGGTGAATGTGCACAGCAAGAAAAACACAATGAGCTCCAAAGAACAACTTAATTTTAAATCTCAATCTTAAGGAAAAAAAGAATAAATTAAACCCAATTTGTACACTAGAGGAAATTATAAAAATCAGATCAGAAATTAATGTAAAATTTATGTTATGGAGAATAGCAAAACAATACAAAGAATGAATGAGTTGAAGAGTCTGCTCTTTGAAAGATTAAATAAAATTGATAAACCACTGGCCAAACAATCTTATCAAAAAGAGAAAGAAGAGGCTCAAATGCAATCAATTAAGAATCCAAAAGGTGAAAACACAACAAATCCAGGGGAAATCCAGAAAATCTTCAATACCTATATTGAGAACATGGACTCTGTTTTTCTCAATCATATTTCATTGGTACATTTTACATACACATAATGATCACATTCATCACAGAGAATTTGTAGCTATATATGATGTAACATATTTTTACCATTCTCCTGCCCTCCCTTGAAACCCTCCTCTTCCTCTCTGTTTACGAAACTTACATTTCCCTTTTCTCTTTTTTTTATTTTACGTTTTCCTTCTCTGCTCTCCTCCCTTATTCCCCTCCTCATATGAACATTTTCCTATTTTACAACAGCTATTATACATTTTCATCCTTGTTTACACTTTTGGTTTCTCACACCAGAGACACAATGCTGTATGTACACATGTGTGTCCAATTTACTTTGCTTAAGAGTGTGATCTCAAGTTGCATCCATTTACCTAGAAACTTCTCAAGCACATACTTATTTATGGCAGAGTAATTCTCATATATATATATATGAGAATATATATGTTTATATATATATAACAAAACTTCTTTATCCATTCACAAGTTGATGGGCATTTAGACTGTTTCCAAGATTTGGCTTTAACAAATTGTACTCCTATAAACATGGGTGTCCATGTATCATTATGGTATGCTTTTTAATTCTTTTGGGAAAATACCTGGGAACAGCTGGGTCAAATGACACCTCTAGTCCTAGATTTTTGAGGCATCTCTGCACTGATTTCCACAATGATTGCATGAGTCTACACTTCCTCTGATAGTGGAGTAGTGTTCCTTTTTCCCACAGCACTGACAGCATTTGTTATTGGTTGATTTCTTGATAATAGCCATTCTTTGTGAGGTGAGATGGAATCTCAGCATTTCTTTAATTTGCATTTCTCAAATGACCTGTGATATTGAACATTTTTTGATATATTCATTTGCTGTTTGTATTTCTGTATCTGAGAACTAGGTATTCATCTCAAGTGTTCATTTTTGGATTGGTTCTTTAAATTTGAGAGGTTTGATCTTTTTGAGTTCTTCATAGTAATCCTTTTTTCTGAGGAGAAACTGACAATTTTTTCCCCACACTGTCAGTTGTCTGTTTTTCTATTAGTGGTTTATCTTGTTGATTCTATGTGATATTTCCTGTTTGGTTAGTGTTTTGTTCATAAAGTCTTTGCCTACAGCAATGTCTGTAAGAGTTCTACATATTCTACCTTCCAGCAGATTTAATGTTTCTTTGTTAATATTTAGATTTGATCCATTTTGATTTTAGTTTAGTGCATGGTGAAAAATATGGGTCTGATTTAATCTTAAGCATAGGCAAAGCCAGTTTTTCCAGCACCATTTATTAAAGAGGCTATCTTCTAGTGAGTGTGTTTGGCACCTTTCACAAAAATTAGGTGGCAAGGTATGATTGGAGTTGTTCTGCACCTTCTAATCTGTTCCATTGATCCTCAGGTCTGCTCTTTGCCAGTGCCATGTCTTGCCTTTGTTACCCAAAATTGCTTTTGCTCTTCTCGGTCTCTTCTAGTCCCAAGTATATTTTAGGATTTTTTCTATAATTCTGTGAGGTATGCTGTTGGGATTTTCATTAGGATCACATTAAATCTGTATAACAATTTTGGAATTATGTTCATTTTTTGGTATTTGTTTTTCCTACCCATGAGCAAGGGCTATCTTTCCATTTTCTGACATCTTCTCATAGTTCCCCAATTAGTAATATTGGGGATGATCTTCAATGGCTCATGTCACATGATGAAAGAAGAATGGTGACACAAGGACAGGACCGATAACCACTCTGTTTATTAAAGTGGCATTCTGTCTTAACTACATGAAGAAAACAAAAGTTCTTTTTAGAGAAATCCAAAAGATAGTTTGAGAAAAGTACATGTTACACTTGAGCTGATAGCACTGGGAACTGGGATAATAGGCTAGTGTACAGAGGCTTGGGAACCGTTGAGGGCAGCACAGAAAATGTGCTTACATCTGGTGGCTGCAAACCTATGGCCTCCCTCCAAGTTGCTGGACCATAGTCCATCTGCTGAGTCCTTTGCTGACCTTTTAGGACAGCCATATCTACAGCCTAGATACAAAGCGCTTCATACATGCATTTTCTGTGTTGACTCTCATATTTCCCCCCTTTTTATTGTTATTTACAGTGGCTTGGAAAACATTGCGCTGAGCCTCATCTGAACTCCCATCATAACTTAGGTGTGTTTTTGAGATTGCATTTTGTGGAACAACCTGCATAGAGAAGTTCCAACATTTAAGTGAGTATATAACAATAATCTTAGAATAATAACTATCACCAGTATGTGAATAAATTTTCTCAAAAACCTATGTGAAGAGTTCAGTCTATGGAATCCCCATTCTAGTTCTTTACATGTGTTTTGAGTGAATTGTTGGTGTATGGTATTTATTTGATGTGCTAGATTCTTATGTAGGAAATCAGTATGTTGCTCCAAAGAGATGTTAAAAACACCCTAGAGTTGAGATTTAACCCCTTTCCAAGTTATTTCGGTATAGTTAAATGGAAGGGTTGTTACACAGTGCTTAACATACTGCCAATCACATTTTAACTGCAAATGTATGGCCATACTGGCCTGCTGTTTCCCTAACCATTCTACTGTAGCCTCAAGAGCTTACAGTCTACCATAATACCTCTGCTAGTAAGTGTTTGTGGTTGTAATTTAGCAGTAAAATTGGTGAGTACAGACTCCATTGTTGTAGTGGTGCGGATGTTGTTATCAAGGGAAACACTAAGCGTGGTAATGCATATAAATATAACTACAGCTGATATTATGAACGCTATTAGAATGGTGACAAAACATTTTGGTTTAAGCTTTTGCAAAGCCTTAAGTAGAATTTGGATATTATGTTCTTCTGACTAAGTTATATTTAGATCCACTGGCAGCCATACTGCTGCCCTATGTTTGCTAACCAAAACAAAATCAGTATTATGCTGACATACACTATTATAAGAAATACAATTTCTTTACCAATAAAAAACACTGATGGTAATATTATACCAGGGATACATAGTTATGGGAACATTGCCCCAAAGAAAAACATAAGGATGTGTTGCACAGTTACAAAATCGGTTACATTTTTATCAAGATGAAGGGAATAATTGCAGTATTGATTGAATAATTTACCTGCTTTCAAAAGTGAAGAAAGGGCCGGGGATTTAGCTCAGCGGTACAGCACCTGCCTGGCAAGAGTGAGGTCATGAGTTCAATTCCTGGTACCGGAAAAAAAAAGTGAGGAAAGAAGGGTAGTCCAGCCCATTGCCTATGCAAGAGGCTTATAAGACCATCATTGTCCATTAATTGTAAAATTGGCCCAGAAAGCCCATGCTCACTAGCTTATAGTCTGATTGGAGTAAGCACTGGAGGCAAGTGTTTTGTTTTGACTATGGAGTGATTCATGTGGCCCCCAATCAAGCATAGTGGTGTTAAAAAGGACGACACCTGGTTGTTCCACATGACACAGAGACCTTTAATCCCTTTTTGGTTATGAGATTGGGAAACAGGCAGGAAGTATAGTTGGATAGTTCTCTTGTTCTTGTGTTGCATCTGCAGTGACTTCCATTATAAAGTTAAACTCTGGTTGTGAATCATTTTTACGTTGATAATACAAATATGGCTGTGACTTGACTATGACACAGGAAGTGTGGTTATTATGCACAGTGAGGCAGAACAGGGGGCTTTCAGTCAGAAGGGTGACTGTTTCATTTCTTGACAACTGATGGTACTCTGGGAGGTGCCAGTTGGTGGGATCTATACTCCTTCTGTCCAACGTCAATCATTAGAAGTGAGAGGGAGGTCTGCAAGCCACCAAGTTAAAGTCATGCAAAGAGAAGGGTTAAGCATGTGAGCGCAGCAGATTGTGTTAGCAGATATGACAGGTGTCTTCAAAAGCAAGAGTCATATCCCTAAGGGGACACACCTTCTGAGCCTGGCATGACACCATACTCAGATAAACCAAGATGTTCATGGGATAGACTGGTTTCATGTAGTCTATCACAAGCCATTTGATTTATCTTTTGTAGTTGACTCCATGTTAGGGTATTTCCTAAAGGGTCACTGGCCATTTTTGTTGATATGGGTAGATCATCAGGCATTTTATTTAAGACACCAGCTGCTTTACATCCTTTTGCGGTAGATGGCTACAGCTGCCTGGGTTCCATTTTCTGTAATCCCAAGAGCAGGCCTCCTTCTACAGCACGTTACTGTGTAGGCACTGTCCCACTGATTAGACGTATCCTTTTTAATAAGTGCCATGTGCTGCAGCACAAAGGTGAAAGGGAGAACATCACATTGATAAGCCAAAACATCTTTATAGGAAAGATTTTAAAATTTTAAAGTGAAAAAAACATGATGAAGAATGTTAACTGGTGATTCAGATAGGGAGCCCTCCTTGTTTCTTAATTTATAAGAAGAGGATAAAAAAAGAATTGAGATGTGTTAGGTCCATACCAACTCACCACACAGAATAGAATTATTATGACCTCTAAGCATGTATCTATCATAAAATAATATTTTATTAATATTTTAATATGTTTTGGAAAATGAATTGTTCTGATATGAATTTTTAAACCCATTTTATTATGTAAGAATTATTTGATTATTATTATTTTTAAAGCACAAAAGTAGATGAATATAATTAGATATGAAATGTACTTGAACTATATTGTAGCTGTGTGTTTTGAAAATAATTGGAAATTTTAGGTAGTCCATGACAGCCTCCAATTTGATGGTGAAATGCGTGTACTGTAAATGTGTACTAAGAAAATAAAAAAGAATTACAATTTTGAATTATTTTAGACTAATAATTAACATAGAAACACCTTTCAAAGAGCTTGTGTAATTTTGTTATATCAATTTATATTTTAAATATGAAATAAATATTAAATGTCTAAAATAACTCTAGATTATTTTTAGCCTATGAGAACCCTAGGCAAATGAATATATTATATTGAACATAGCCTAAAAGTTATTTAATACTTGAAAAACTGACTTATTTTAGTCTTATGTTTATAAGGAACAGAAATTTATGTATTAATATTTAGTAAAGTTTAAAATCTCTAAACACACCTTAGAGTAATTTAGGTCATGATGTTTTTGTGAAAATATTATTCATGTATATTTTAAAATTAGGACCAATTTTATTTTTAACATTTTGAGAAGCAGCAGAATATATTGCGCATTCATTATATTTTGATTTAAGTAATTGATTTCATGTCAATTTTTTAAAGTTTGCAATTTTGATATTTTATTGAGCAATATTTGTTTGTTTTGATTGTTTTTTGTTTTACTGAATAAGTTGAATTTTTCCAGAAAATTTATTTTATGTGTTCCTTTATTTATAATTGACATTTATTATTAATATTATACAAGAATTAGGTTATACATGCATTAATTTATGAGTGGGCTATGTGTAGAGTGCTTTTGTTATAAAATATAGTTTAGCTTTGTTTTTTGGGTGGACCACTTCTAGTGTAAGCTGTTTTGTGCTGTGTTAGGACTTAATGGAGCCACTCTCTACAACATAGACTACAAGATATGTTCCTCAACGTCTTAGCTCCCTATGTTTAGAACTATAAGCCCAATAACCCTCTTTTTTAAATAAGTCAACCAGGCTGTGTTATTTAAGTATAGAAAAAGGTAAAGGACTAAGACAAAATTTTAAAAAGTAACCTTGTGCTACTTTAGTTATCATTTTTAATATGTGTATAAAAATTATATTAATTTGCAGAAAATGGTCATTAAATGTAGCTTTCAAACAAAGGCTTGTACATGATTTTAGAAGATGCTCTTTAGTATGCTCTACTAAAATTTTATTAAAATTTATTCTTTTTTAATTCGTTGGTTCCTTTCTTTTTATCATTGTTGTGTTTATTGTTATAACATGTAGCAGTGTTATTACTTTTTCGTGGAGAAAAAAGTTTTCCTATGGTTATCTGTATGAATAAAATGTTTTATAACATTTTTCTCCCATTAAGTTCTTTTTATCTGTAAGATATGTATATTGTGATGTAAAAATAACTTGCCTAGAGTTTGTGAAAATCATAATGTAAATTATATATTAAAGAGATATGTTAATATATGTTTTTATCTGTAAAGTAGTATAATTATCTTGTTTGAAGATTACAACAGTAAAAAATAAAAAGTAAACCATTGGACTTTATAGGGTGTAAAGTATTATAAAACAATTTATATCACAACTACTAATCATTATGATGCTCTTTTATTGCTTTTGAGTAGTGATTTTTTAAACAATATTTAGGTTTAGGTACCATTTAAATGCCAAGTATGTTAGTGACATAGTTTCTATAATCAGGAATAACATTTGGGTTCTTATGAAATAAATATTTTTAATGCAGACAATTATCTAAAACTTTTTAAACTTTTAAAGAGCTTTAAAATATAGCATTCTGTATAAAGCCAACAAACAAAAGCAAAGATGTGTATTTATAGACATCTTGTTAGGTAACCTGACACTTTTTCTTATAGAAAAGAAAAAGCGAGTTATTTAAGTATTTGCTATATCAGTAGCTGGCAAGATGCCTATATGATGTCTGAGAATATTTGCATTTGGCTATTTACAATTTCTTCATATATTAATAACTCTTAAAGGACAGAGAAAAGGCTCTAGTCTGAGAAGATTAAATATTGTAGTTTATTTTATTATTTTAGAATTTTTGTGGCAAGTGACAAGCATTATTTTTTTATTTGAGATGGAGAGATATAAAATCTAAAGAGAACCCATAGGTCTTGGAGTTCTACAATTTATCACTACTGAAGTGAAGAACTGAGTCCAAAGATAATGAAAGAACAGTATATTAGATGAATAAAACAAAAAGGAAGCAAAAGCAAGAGCACAAAAGAAGGAAATTGTATAAACACAGCATTTTCTCCCAAACTACTTGTTGAACTTTAAATACAAATTAAAATATATTTCAGGAAAAATGTCTTAGTCACCACAGACTAAGATATTGAAGCTATATTTTAAATACTTTTGCTACAAGGCAAATAAAATTCTGCTTGTAAAGTTCCTACTGTGAGATGTTTCTTGAGCCATGAAATACTACCTCAAATCTAGAAGTAGCAAAGAAAGTCCTTGCCTTTTTATCTTTATTTCAATATTAAATTTAAAAATGTTTTTAGACTCTATATTAAATAAAAATCCTGTGTCATTTCCCAGACAACAAAATTTATTATCTAATTTTATTTTTGGTTGGAAAAAGCAATATCAAACATTTTTCAAAAATTTGAGGATGGTAGGAATTCATCAATGGTTGCTATATTGCATATTGTTGTCTTCAAATCATTTGCTTAGACTACTAGATATAAGCATACAAGACAGTTCAAAATAAAAAAAAAGCATTAACTGTTCCTTACAATAAACCCGCAGACATCAGCAGTAGAGTTATCTCAGCGATCCTTCTATGTACGCACACACACACACACACACACACACACATATTGCCTTCCTTTTGTCTGTGCTCTTGGTATTCTAATATTGTTCTCTTTTTTCTGCTCTCTTTAAAATTAAAAAAAAAAATGAGTTTGAGGATGTATGTATATATCTTAGGCCCTTAAGCCCATATGGCTGGCATCTTCAACACTGTCTGATATTTTAGGATTAGCTATTATGTGGTAGTAGTCCCCTTTAAATGAATCAGCTCTCATTTCTCCCAGCTCACTTTCAAGCAGCTCAAGCAGCCTTGCTGCTTGAAAATGGTTTGCTTTGTTGTCACTGAAACAAATGGTTTTAATTGCTGGATTGACTGTTAGGGTGGAAACTATAGTTTTAGAGTCGAATTGGCCCCTCTCCCTTTTTCATATTAGAAAGCATGTAATCTCATTTTGAGTAGGATTACAAAATTTCTAAATTTTAATAAAGTATTTGGGAAGCATTTGGATTTGGTATCTGTCATTATATGGCTGTCCGTGATTTATAAAATCTAAGAAAGATTAATTTGATCCCTGATACTAACAAACGATACTGATAAGCCTTTTAAGCCTTTAAGGCTAATTGTGAGCATTGCCAGGATAACTGGGCTGGTGCCTGTGACTGCTGATCAGGGGTGGTTTTGTACAATGGTTTTGTCTCCTCCACAGACACTAGAGAAGAAACGAGCGGAGGTGGAAAAGGTTTATTTTCCTTCTCATTATTGTTATAGGAGGATTTAGATCCTACTGACAAGACATGCGCAGTGGCAACAGCCAGTGACAGCTCACAATAACTAAGTTTTTGTTTCAATTCAGCCACCTCTGGAGCAGCTGCAGCAAGGCAAGATGTAAAAGCAGGCTGTGGAGTGGGAGAATGAACTCACTCAGGATGCCCTCTCTCTACCTGAAATAAAGGAAACACCAGTGTCTTGGTTACTTTTCTCTCGTTGCTGAGACAAAATACCCAACGCCCAAAATGAAGGAAGGAAAGGTTTATTTAGCTTACAGTTTGTGGAGGTTTCAGTCCATACTTGGCTGGCTCCGAGGCAGAAGATAGCAAAGCAACAAGAGCAAAGCGGGGAATGGCAGCCGAACAGCAAACAGTCAGAGCAAAAGAGAGGAATGGCGGCAAGCAGCCTCTTTCCCTCCCTTACATTGTGAAAGAGTCTAACTCTGATGGAGCTACAGTTACATGAATAGATCAGAGCTTTTGTTGTAATGTTTAAAGTAAAGCTTTTGCTCCCAGGGCAAAATCTGGCCCATCACTAAGAACACAGACACTCTGTCCAGCAGGGTATTTGCACATATATGGAATTCCCTGGATTTACTCTCCTACTTCATGTTCATGTGAAAGATCACATCAGGGTCACCAAATGTAGTTCCCCAATTGTAAATATTGGAACTGATCTCTGATGACTCGTGTTACGTTGATGAAAGAAGACATGACGAGAGGGTTGATGACCACTGTGTTTATTGAATGGGGTATTCTGTCTTAAGTACATGAAGAGCACAAAGGCTTTCTTTACAGAAATCCAAAAGATAGTTTGAGAAAATTACATGTTACACTTGAAATGATAGAATTGGAAACTGCTTTCATAGGGTATAGTAGTTGGCTTCAGAATGCTTGGGAACAGCACAGAAAAATGTGCTTACATCCGGCAGCTGCAAGGCTATAGCCTCCCTCCAAATCATACCCTATTCCATCTGCAGAATCCTCAGCTAACCTGTCAGGATGGCCACATTGACAGCCTACATGCAAAATGTTTCATATATGCATTTTCAGTGCTGACTCTGACACCTCTTCAATCTTTTTTCAGAATACTGTAGTTTTCAATGTAGAGTCTTTTACTTCCTTTGGCAATTCATTTTGAATCCTAGGTATTTTATTTTTTGGATGCTATTGTGAAAAGTATTGTTGCCCTAATTTTTCTCTCACTGAGTTTGCTATTCATGTACAGGAAGGCTATAGATTCTTATGTATTGACTTTGTCTCCAGCTATGTTACTGAATTTGGTTATTAAACATAGAAGTATTTTGTTGGATATTTTGTTGTCTTTTATGTAGAGTATCATGCCATTGGGGAATAATGGTAATTTACTTTCTTCCCTTTCTATTCTTATTCCTTTTATTTCTTTGTCTTGCATAATTGTTCCGGCTAAATGTTTTTGAAATATATTGAATAAGAGTGGTGACAATGGGCATGCTTGTCTTGCTCCTTAATTTAAAGTGAAAGCTTTCAGGTTTTGACCGTTTAGTACAATGTTGGCTGTTGGTTCATTATAGATGGCTTTTATTAGATTAAGGTAAAGACCATCTACTGCAATTTTCCATAGGATTTTCATTATGAATGTGTGTTGGACTTTGTCAAAAGCTTTTCCCACATCTATTGAGTTCATCATATCACTTTTGTTCTTGGCTCTGTTAATATAATGTAGCATATTTACTGATTTACATTATATTGAACCACTCCTGTTAAATGGTGTATAATACTCTTGATGGTTTGCTTCATTCTGCTTGCCAGTATGTTATTGAGGATTTCTGTATTTATGTTCATTAGGGAGGCTGGCCTATAATTCTCTTTCTTAGTTGGTCTGTTCTCTGGTTTTGGTATCAGGGTGGTGCTTGTTTACAGAAATTAATTTGGGAGTATTGCTTCCCTTTCAATTTCATTAAAGAGTTTGAGAAGTAGTGCTGTAAGTTATTCTCTAAATTTCTCATAAAACTCAGAAGTGAATCCATGATAGCCTGGAGTTTTCTTTGCTGGTAGATTTTTAGTTACTTCCTGAAAAATTTCATTGATTGATATAGGTTTATTTAGCAATTTTTATATTTTCTTGATTCAACCTTCGTAATTCATATGTATCTCAGAATGTGTCAATTTCTTGTGCATTTTCCATCTGTTTAGAATACAAGTTCTTGAAGTAGGTGTAGGAATATTCTGGATTTTTGAAGGGTCCTTCATGACTTCACCCATATAATTCCTAATTGCTTAGATATGAGTCATTTCTTTCCTTTTTTGATACTGTTGGTTAAGGGTCTGCTGATTTCACTTAATCTTTCAAAGCATCAGCTTTTGACTCACTGATTTTTTGTATTATTTTCTTAGTCTCCATTGAATTAATTTCTGCTCTGAACTTTATAATTTCCTCTGTCTTATGAGCTTTGGGCTTGGCCTGCTCTTTTTTTCTAGAAAATGGTGGTTCAGCATTAATTTGTGTATTTGAGCTTACTGTGTTTTGCTCATATGGGTATTCACTGCTACAAATTTCCCTCAATGGACTGCTTTCACTATGTCCCATAAATTTCAATATGTCTCATTGTCATTATCATCTAATTGTAGAAACTGTGTAATTTGGTATTTAATTTCATCTATAATTCACTGATTGTTCAGAAACATTGCAAGAATGTCCACTATCACTACTTCTATTCAGTTGAGTTCTGGAAAAAGAATATGTGGTTTCTCTATATAATGGAATGCTATTCAGCCACAAAGAAAGATCAAAGAGAGATATTTTTAGATAAATAGATGCACCTTGAAACCATATTCTTCAGTACAAAAAATCCTATTGTCTTTCTGCTGTTGGAAACTGAATGTATAAATAAGAGCCAAGATATATAATAAATATTGTGAAATAGGAAGAAATTATTGAAATGAGAAGGGGAACTAGGGACGGGGGATGGGGAAAGGCAGGACAAGAACAGAAAATAAGAAAAAAACAAACTATAGAATGGAAATAAAGCTTTGGTAGATAAGGAGAGGATGAGGGTTTGAAGAGATATAAGGAGAATTGGGAAAAAATGTACAATAAAGCTATATCATGTACAGGTTCAAATTTCCATAATGAATGTTATCTATGTGTATCTAAACTGTACTAATAAAATTAATAAAATATGATTAAAAATAAAAGAAATAGAGTGGCACATTTGTCTCAGGTCACCATCTCACCTTGTACCTATGATTACTTTTCCCTTATAATAAGGCACATAGAGGAGAGGGAGCAGTGAAAGCCAATGTACATCTTTATTTTTGTTCTATTAATTATAACCATATTTAGTTGAGTGGAACAGGGAGCACAGAGGGATTATGCAGATCTCCACACCAGTTTTATCACATCTATCCATCTTTCATTCATTCTTTTTGTGAGAAGGAGCTTGGTTTCAAGCCTGTTGGAGCATCTGCATATACTATCACTTCTTTTAGGTTGAAGGGAAGAAGCATTGGTTATGTGCACAGCAGGTGGAAATTTGGAGAAATTGCTTATACCTAAAATTTTTAAAAAACTACTAATATGGAATAAAGAATGCCCACAACTCAACAACAATTTAAAGGTAGACAAAGAACTTATATAGATATTTCTACAAGAAAAATATATAATGACAGGCATGGTGGTAATGTCAGCCTTGGAAGACTGAGGCAGGATGATTGCCACGTGTTTGAGGCCAGCCTGGGCCACATAAGCAAGTTCAAGGCCAGCTTACACTACATTGTGAAACCCTGCCTCAAAAAAAAAGAAAGAAAAATAAAGAAAGGAAGCAAGGAAGGAAGACAAATAGGTAAATAAGCACACAAAACCACACTCAATATCACTAATCACTAGGAAAATGCAAACAAAAACCAATATAATGTATCAAGTTACACCTAGTAGGATGGCTATCATCAAGGAGAGAGAGATGATGAAAAGGAGGAGGAGGACAAGGATAAAGAGCTGGTGTAAGACATGTAGAAATTGTGACCTTTGGGTACTGTGAATGGGAAGATTAAATGGTACAGTACAGCCATTAGAGAAAACAATATCAAAGTTACTCAAAAATTAAAGATAGAATTACTTATCATTTAGCAGTTCTACATCTAGGCATATAGGCTTTGAAGACAGGCCCTTGCAGAAAAATTTGTACATCCATGTCACTGCAGCATTATTCACAATGGGCAAAGTTGGAAGCAACATAAATGTTATTCAGTGGATTATGGGTAAACAAAATGTGATATATATATTCAATACATTTAGCTTTAATATGAAAGAAATTCTTTTCTTTCTTTTTTTTTTTTTTTTTGTCTTTTTGAGACAGGGTCTCGCTGTGCAGTTCAGGCTGGTCTTGAGCTCATTTTGTAGCCCAGGCTGGCCTCGAACTCACAATGATCCTCCTGCCTCAGCCTCCCGAGTGCTGGGATTACAGGCATGTGCCACCACCCCGGTGAAATTCTGAGACATACTACAGGAATGGATAAATCTTGAGGATATTGGTATGTGTGCTGAAATCATGCACTCATGAAAGAATAATACTGTTACTATTACAGTTGTCAAATTTCTGAAAGACATAAAATAAAATCATATATGCCTGGATGTAGAAAGGAGGATGGAGAGAAGAATGTGGAGCATGCACTTAAATGGCATAAATTTTTAGTTTTGCAAACTTCCAAGAATTCTGGTGTTGGGGTTATAACTCAATGGTAGAAGAGTACTCATTGAACCCAGCAATTTCATGCTGAGTAACATATCCAGTACTTATTTTTAGTTTATATTTTGAGACACAGTATGTTTACGTCACTAAATTGCTCAAGTTGGACTCAAACATGCTTCCCCAGCCTCCCAGAATGCTGAGATTACAGGCAAGCACTACTACATCTAGTAGAAATGTAAATTTTTTGATGTGAGTTTTACCACAATTTAAAATAAAAAATAAAATAAATGAAAAGGAATGAAGTACTGGTAATTCATAACTTTGGAACCTTCATAATAACATAAATCTTAAAATATGCTTAGTGCAAAAGACCATTCACATTAGACCATGTATTGTATATTTCTATCTATACAAAATGTCCAAAGTGGACACATTCATACAGATAAAGTATATTAATGCTTGCCAGATAAAGGGGTGGGAGTGATGAAATATCATGAGTCATTGCTTAGGGTTAAATAGTATTTTTGAAGTGATGAAAGTATCCTAGGATTAAATAATGGTAATGAATAGTAAGTAAACTTCAAAATGCTCAGTTACATACTATAAAAACATATTTTTTACATTGTATTAGTAAATCTTTAAAGTACATGATGAACAATATGTTCGTTGTGGATAGTTTTTACATGTACATGACACATTGTCTTGGTTAGTTTCCTCTCATTGCTGAGACAAAATACTTGACGCCCAAAATGAAGGAAGGAAAGGTTTATTTAGCTTGTAGTTTGTACAGGATTCAGTCCATACGTGGCTGGCTCCAAGGCAGAGTGGCACATGGCAGAGGGCAATAGTTCATGGTGGCAGAACACAGTAAAGCAACAAGAACAAAATGGAGGAGCAGCGGGAAGAGCAAACCTCTTTCCCTTATATATGCAAACTATCAGCCCCAGGGCAGGTATAGCACTCACACCCAATCAATCAAAACGCTATAAGCCCACCCCATGACTGCATGAGGATTTGTGGGGACATGCAGACACAAACCATAACACACATCTTATATTTTTGTCCTCTTCCTCCTTCCCTCTCTCTCCATCTACTAGTACTTTTCCACTTGTCAAAGATCTAGCTTTCTTTTACCTATTGTCTATCTTTTATTTTTCTCTTTGATTTCTTTATTCTAATTAAAAATTTTAAGTAATTTCCATACTAATCTTCACAGTGATTTAGTTTACATTCCCACCAACAACGTGGACAGGCGACTTTATTCCCAACACATACACCAGTGATTGCTATTATTTAATTTTGTAATGATTGCTAGTCTTCCTGGGGTTAAAATGTAATATTATTGTTTTAAATTGCATTTTTTATTTAATAACACTGTTGAGTATTTTATGTCTTTATTGACCATTTATATTTTTTATTATGAGAAGTATGTATTAATTTCAATTAGCCATTTATTGAGTGGGTGATTTTTCATTTGCAGATCTAATATTTTCAGTTCTTTATATATTTTACATAATAGTCCTCTGTCCAATGTGATGCTGGATTCTTTTCTTTGTTTTGGAGAAAATTTTTAATTTGAAATCCCATTTGTTGATTTTTGATGATTTTTGATGATTTTTGTGCAACCGAGGTTCTGTTCAGAAAGCCCTTGCCTACACCTGTAACTTTAAGAGTTTTACCTGCCCTATCTTCCAGCAAGTTATGTGTTTTGTTATAATACTTAGATATTTGAATCATTTTTATTTCATTTTAGTACATAGAGAATTGGTTCTGATCTGCATCTATACAGTCAGTTTTCTCAGCACAATTTGCTAAAGAGGTTGTTTTTCTTCCAGCATATATTTTTGGTCCCCTTTTCAAAGATCAGGTAACTGAATGTATCTTGGTTTTTTCTGTGTCTCCTCTATTCTAGTTTATTAGTCAATATGTCTCTTTTGGTGACACGTCCATGTTGTTTCATCACTGCTGCTTTGTAATATAACTTGAACTCCAGCACTGTGATACTCCTGGCTTTGTTTTAGTTACTCAAGATTGGTTTTGTTATTATAAATCTCATTGGTAACATATGAATTTTAGAATTATTTTTTATTGTTCTGTGAGGAATGTTGTTGGTATTTTGATTGGAATTTTACTGAATCTATATACAGCATCAGTGTTGGAAAAACTACATATTTTAACGATATTCACACACTCCATTCAAAACATTTTCCGAAGAACACTTCAATCTCCTTTTTCAGAATACTGTAGTTTTCACTGGAGAGATATTTCACTTCCTTGGCTAGGTTAATTCCTAAATACTTGATTCTCCTTGCTGTTATTGTGAAGGTTATTGTTTTCCTAATTTATTTACCGGTGGTTCTTATTAGTGTACAGGAACACTACTGATTTCTGTGTCTTGATTTTGTATCTTGCTACATTGATGAATTTGATTATTGTATTAGAGTTCACTAGAATAAGGTAAGCATACAATGGCCATGTGCAGAGTCAGCTGTGGAAGAATGCAAAAAGGCCATCTGTGTAGAAAAGCTGAAGGATCAAGTCAATGACAGTAGATGACAGTAGATGTAGACCTCACTGCAGAGACTTGTTGGAGTCTGTATCTGGAAGCTGAAGGGTGTGTGTTGGAAGGCTGAAGAGTCTCTGCTAGAAGCCTAGAGACAGATGTCCAAAGGTGGTAGCGAAGACTTGAACTGTTCCAAAGCATTCAAGAATCTATACTTCCTTCTTCTTTCCCTTTTTATTCCATTCATGCTTTAAGCTTATTCCTTGGTGTCACTCACACCCAGAATGGGCCTTCCCTCTTCTGTAAGTTCATCATTCAGTGTCACTCAGAACTATGCTAAACCAATCACCTGGGAGTTTCTTACTGAAGTTAACACAACAGTTAACTGTCACAGTTAATAACTGCAGTAGTGTTTTGGTTGAATTTTCTGCAAATAATGAAAATTTGACCTCTTCTTTTCCTATATTTATACTTTTTATTTCTTTCTTGAACAAGGCACTGGTGCTCATTATCACTACTCCTGTTCGACACAGTATAAGAAACATCAGCCAATATTTTATGATACATGTCTTAATTTTCAATAAAAAAATGAAAACTATCTAAATGTCTATAAATATTTTTTCACCGAGAATTAAATAAAACCTTATGAGAAGTCCACACAATTGGATTTTATATAACCATTATACAGATCTTAATAAGTGAGAAGAAAGAACATGGTCCATGGAAAAATTGCCAGGCTATGTATATTGGTTAAAAATAACAAAACATTTTGAGAGAAAAGCAACAATATACACGGGTAGATGAAAGAAATAAAAAGAGACATATACGCAAGGAGATAAATCTCACACAGGTATCTGTGTGTGTGTGTGTGTGTATGTGTGTATTTGCAAGTGCACAAATATACTTTTTTCAAAATTTATTTTAAAAATAAAAGAAGGAAAACATATTAACAAACAAACATCCATTTACAAAATAGCATAAGAACAATACAAGCAATACTGAATTACAGACAGAGTGGTAGGAAATTAACAATGGTTGTTGTATTACATATTGATATCTTCAAAGTGGTTTCTCTGGAAAACAAATAGAGACATGCAAGACTGATCAAATAAGTAATCATTGACTGTTCCTTTCGGTAAAGTGATAGAAGTCAGTAGTACAACTATGTTAGCTATCCTGTATACACATACATACATAACTTCCCCTTCTTTCTTCTCTCTTTTCCCTCATCCCAGTTGCTCTTTACTTTTGAGCATTTTCCTTTCATTTCACAATGTATACTTTTGTGGTAATTTTAAAAAGTGATTACAAGGGTCAACTTTAGATACTTAGCTTTCTATAATGTACGTGTTTTTCACTAACTTTATACTGCTGATCTGATTTGGTTGTGCTCTTGAATGTTTTTTAGAAATTATCCAGGAGAAGAGATAATAGGATTTTGGGTTCTTTTTTGAATATGTTAAGATTGTAAAATAGTCCTACTAAAACTGTTTAATAAAACAAAGAAAATTCATGTATAGACTCTCTCAAAATCATTATTTTTCATTTTATGAGACTGTTATGGAAACTCCATGGTCTTTTTCCTTAAATGTTGTGTCAGTTTGGGGCTTATTTTGCAAGCAGAACAATATAAAAAGGACACATATTTTATAAGATTTTTTATTATAATCACCCAAAGAATGATATACAAGAGAGAAATCTGTCCACACACTATAGACCATGAATCCATCTGAAGGCCTGGATCCCACAGAAATATCCTGCATAAGTCCAGCTGAAGACCTAGAGCTCACAACAATGCCTCCCATGAGTACACCCAGAGGCCTAGAACACATAACAGTGTCTCATGCAGGCCTGTTTCACAGATCTGCGCTGGGAAGGCCCAAAGGTCAGTGGTGGAATCTAGAAAGTCTGTGCCAGCAGAATGAAGGATCTGTGCTAGCAGGCTGAGGGATCGGCACTGGAGCCAGGAAGCGATGCTCAGAAGAACCAGAGCTCCCCCAAAAGGTACTACAGCCACCCTCAGCAACAGTGAGGTCCCGAGGTCCTCCGATGATCAGGATGGCCGAGTTCCCATCAGGAAAACCAATGCAGCAAGGATCTGTGCTAGCAGGCTGAGCTGTGCACCTTCTTCCCCTCCAGAGCCAGGAAGCAATGCTCAAAGTAAGGACCAGATCTCCCCCAAAGTGAACTGAAGCTATTCTCAGTGCCAGCAAGGTCCCAAGCTCCTTGAAGGATGAAAACAGCTGAGTTCATTAGGAAAGCCAGCATGACAAGCTCCTTCAACAGAACCAACAGCTCCTAACAGCTTCCACCAGCTCCTGACAGCCTTTCTCAGCTCCCAACAGCCTCTCTCAGCTCCCAACAGCCTCTCTCAGCTCCCAAAAGCCTCTACTTCTTCTCCAGTTTTGCTTCTCATGCTGCTGAGAACAACCTTCAGGTGGGCCTCCCACACCCAGCACCATGCTTACTCAGTTCAGCTGGGGCCTATAAATTGACCACCAATTGTCAATCCACTACAAATGTGTACTTAAAAACAAATGAATAGAGGCAGATATCCTTCAGATACGCATATGCAAGAGAAAACTTGTTGGGCTTGAGATGAACGCTAATTTCCCAAAGATATCACAATTAATTAGCCAATTTCTCCATGAAAATTAAGTACAGATTGCTATTACTTAGAGGTTACATTTAGTTTTGTTCTTTTGAACACTAAGAATTACGAAAAGAATTTGTATCCAGAGCATGTCTCGCATCTGGTTTGACCATCCTTCAGTCTAATAGTGCCCTCTTCTGGTTCCATGATTCACGTACAGCTGGTTCACTGATGTAAAAAAGCTTAATCTGGAGATGATGGAGAAAACAAATTTTGAATCTTGCAGGGAAAAAAGGCATTAGCTATCCTTTCTAATAAAACAAAAGCAAGCAAGCAAACAAAACACAGATACAAATGTGTCTTAGTTACTCTTCTGTCATTGCTGAGACAAAATACCAGATACCCAAGGTTAAAGGAGGAAATGTTTATTCAGCACACAGTTTGTAAATGTTTCAGCCCATAATTGGTTGGCTCTAAGGCAGGGTGGCCCATGGCAGGGGGGCAAAAGTTCATGACAGTGGAAAATACCCAAAAGCAACAAGAGCAAAAGGTGAAAGAAGCCTCTTTCTCCCCCCTTTATCTTATCCAGATTGCTGGTATTAGGCCAGTGCCAACCCAACCAGTGGACTGGTCCAGTAATCACTTACCCTTAATCCCAGCAGCCTTAACCCCAGCAGCCTTAACCCCAACATTAAACCACGAATCAATCACAAACTCTAGATTGAGCTACCTCCAAAAACTCTTCCTCTAAAAGTGCATGAGGTTTGGGGGGACATCTAGACACAAACCATAATGTACTGTAATGTTTTCCATGAGCTGGTAGGGAGAAGAAAATTAGGATTTTGTTTGATGAATTTCTATGATCTTTAGAGATTAGTTGTGAATGTGAATATACTTAAACTACTAAACTGTATCCTTGACAATGCTTAAAATGGGAAAATTATGCTTTGCGTATTTTAACACAATTAAACCAATCTACTTGCAAAGTAAATAACCAAGTTAATGGTAGCAACCTTATCAGCACCTTTGTAAGATCAAGTCAAATGTTTATCAGAAATGAAGTCATCTTGGATTTGATAGGAATTATAACTTCTGTCATTTAACCAAAGCAAATAACCATTTCTCTTAATTTACTAAAACTATAGCTATGGAATTATTTGATTTCATCTTTTGCTCATGAAGTCCTTAGTCTAGCATATTTACAGACTAAGATAATGAAAATATTCATTTATTTCGATAAATAAAATAGTCTTCAATTTCAAATAATAAAGACTACAGTGTTTGACTTGAATAACTCAATGGAGCAGATATATTTTTTTGAGATGAAAACTAGTAAAGAAGCAAGTCTGCAGGATTGACATTCAACACATTGTTCCCCAGGAGAGGTTTTGTTCTATCAGAAGATGTTTGGCAACATGATCAGGAAATATTTTTGGTTATTACGAATAGGTACTACTCACATATACATGATAGAATTCTGGCTTAGGATAAGGGTAAACATCATACAATGCATTGGACATTTCCTACTATAGTACAAAGAATGTTCTAATCTTCAAATGTCAGTAATACCAAGAATGAGAAAAGAGTGGGTTAGTACTTTCCTGATTTTAGAATATTTTCTTTTCCTGGGTATTTTTTTGTAGAATGGAAAGCATGGAGGACCAAACCACAAGGGGCAGGAAAAGCTTTGCATTTGGTAATTTGGTGGAAGCATACTGTCATCCAGCAGGAAGTGTTTTTGGTGAAGAGAGCCAGCTGAGCACAAGAGAAAGGGCAAGCACAACACTGGCAAGGAGAAGGGACGCTGCCCAGATCCCCACACATGCTAGCCACAGTTTATAGCCAGAGGTATATGACCTACGCTCATTCTAAGTGGAAAGGACACCCACATTCCCACGCTGGGGAATTCCTGGGGAAGAAATGTCAGGTAGGGGTATCCTAAAATGGCAACCAGTAGCAATGGCCAGAAACTACTACAGGTAAATAGCTTCACTATCCAGAACCTCTAACTGATATATTCAAGGTATTGGGTATATAAGAGAATTATAACTCCTGATAGATGTCAACTATACTGAGTTTGTGGTCCTGCAACATTGATGAATTAAGTCACAAACTAAAGGAAGACATTAGGAGAGTTTTATTGGAAATAATGAAAGAAGAATAGCTCTTAGATATCCAGGAGGGATCCTGAATTGGTGGCCACTGTGGCCCTTTGTCAGGGGTAATTCATATAGTAAGTCACAATGTGGGTACAATGTGGGTCAAACTAAAATCAGCCTATAGGATTACAAGTATAGCTCCTTAGCTAATATTGATCTAATAGGCAGACAAATGACACAGCAAGGGTACATGAAAAGAACAAAGTCAGTTTTGGGAAGGGATCGATTCAGATGCTCTGGTCAGCCACCTGGGAAACTGATGGCTATCTGGACCTAGTGGACCGAGTCGTGCTAATTACAGGAACAAGTTATTGTTTATCCCTTAGGGAGGCATGTAGGCCTGGTCACTGCATCTTTATCTTGAGGCATGACCTTCTTCAGATGTGCCACCATGGTGATGTCTTTATTTGTGTGCTGATTTCCTTCAGAGCTCAGCCTCCCTGAGTCGGTATTCATTTCTCACTAACTTAACTGTAATGTTGCAACCAGTCTCATGGAACCAGCACTGCCATGGAATCCCCTCACTTAGGCAGGGGCAGCTGGCAACTCCTTACAAAGGACATGAGACAGAATGGCTCCAGAGCCTGTAGTCACTGGTCAGAGGTTTCCTATTGACCTACCACAAAATGGCTGATGGAGAAGTTTTACCTCTTAGGCTGGTTGGTATTTGCATTGCTATCTGCTTTGTCCCAGGGATCCTGGAGTCTTCAAATCCTCATCCCAGGGGCAGACAGAATTTCCTCTGAGCCTCTGAACCTTGATGGAGGAAACACTGGTTTGCACAAGGTCCAGTCAGCTCAGCAAAGCCTGGCAACCCCTGTGTCAAGCACATGGCAGAAGGAAAATGTTCCTGCTGCATAGCCATTTCAGACACTATTTCCACTTGTCAGAGGGGCTCCACAAACAACGTTCGCCTCTTTTCTTATACCTCCTTTTGTGGCTTCAAAAAACAAAGCAAACAAAAAAAGTCACAGGCGCACCCACCTGATTTTTAGACAGATTTCCCACTCGGTGAACCACCTTGGGGGCACGCCTTCCATAGGAACGAGGCTCTTCCCTTGCCCTTTCCTTCTGGCTTCCTCTTTTGATATGGGTCTCTGTGAACACAGAACATCAGGATATTACCACCAGTCTCATTCAATTGGTAGTTGTGTGGAGGAGTTTGACTTGCCCATTCCCCTAGAAAGTCATATGTCACTTGGCCTCTGGCTTGGGGGCACTTCACTTTTCTCTGGGCAAGAATCCAGTAGTAACAGGGCTGTAGAATGTGTTGACCCATCTAACAGAAGAAAGTAGGGCACACAGTTCAGGAAGGGCACTTAGGCCTCCAGCTACCTCTCACTGGGCCATGGCACTCATTTCTGTACCGCACTGTCGGTGGACCCTTGTTATGGACATTGTAGGGAGGCTTTCCAAGAAAAACTACTGATGCGCTCACTAAAACAAACACTGGCTCACAAGTTAGGGTGCTGGCCTCCCTGTGCACAACCATTGGTAGACAGGCTAGCACGCTTCATTGCTACACAGGCGGGACCAAGTTCTTCTGCCATGCTCGGTTCATGCAACTCCATTGGGTAATGTCACCACTGGGATGGAGGCACACTTAGAGGCTAGAAAAAAGAGGCTATAGCATTGAAGTAGTATGTGGGGGGAGAGGGGGAGGGAGTTAGTGCCGTAAGTATATCTACCTTGTTTTCAAACTGTAATCTGGCTTCTGTGCATTATATAACTTGGAAACTGATATCACAAGTTAGAGGACAAGTTAGGCCACAGTGTTATTATGGATTATCACAGCACATAGCACAGAACTTTTAATACAGGCTGAACTTACTTCATATGCTTTCTAGAGTTCACCTTTGTGACCTCATGTCCTCAGGCTCCTGTATGCCCATTTATACTGAGGGAAACACATCTTTGCTTGAATGTACACACACTCATACACAAGCTATCCACATGGGAAGTTCAGTGCCCTTGGCACTCACCTTGCTCTTTCCATACATAACCTACCCCACCTTTTCCTGACTGCCTTCCCCCTTCCCTGTCCTGCGATTGGGGGTGGAATGGCTGAGCAGCAGCAGACCTGACACAACACATCTCTCGGTATGGTGAAGTTTCAAACTTTGGAATCCAGAGCTGACAACTTTGCCCTCGCTGATGGGTCTGTTCCTGTTAGGGAATGCAATACCCCTCGGGGTACCACCTGTACACTGGGATGTGGAACATTTCAGCTTTTGCTGCTGATTTCTGCTTCACTAAAGCAATTTATTTATTTTCCACCGGTTCCTATTCTTGTTTTCACTTCCTGATTGCTACTTCTTTTCTTCTGATTCTTGTTTTATGATGGTCAGGTGTGGTGGGATAGGGTGGGAATACAGAATTATCAGTAAGGATGGTGAACTTATGTCTGTGGGAATTAAAACAACATTGGACAGAGCAGGTGCAAAGTCATACCTGACCTCCTAACCTTAAACATCATCGGTGTCATTCTCATCACATTTGAGTTCCATTCCTGCCAAATTCACCTCTACCAGGAACCCCTGTGACCATCTCTTTCCTGCCTGTGGGGTATAGGGAGGTGTGTGTATGTGTGTGTGTGTGTTAATTTGTGAGAGTGGAGCATTATGGTTGTTTGCAATGAGCTGATGGCCTTCCAGGGTCATGGTTCAGTCTTTGCATTTGCCTTTCATAGTTCCTACAGGTCTCTGGGTATATTAGGAAACTTGATCTCATTCAGGAGGCATCCCATTCAAAATAGGGTTCTCAGTGTTGTGTCCTTTCCAAGGAAGGGAGGCAAGTGGTGACACCCTTTCCCTCCTGCGTGGCCCTCTTATTTCTTCTGTAGGGTACTACTCACTGAAGGACCCTAAACTAAATCCATAAATACATCCCTGGTGGCGTGAGGGTGCGTGCTAATTCTTCTCTTTGTCCTCATCCTGTTTGACTTGTAGCTCCTGGTTCTCCTCTTCCTCCTGTTTTGTCTCTTCTTTCTCTTCTTTCTTCCACTCCTATTATCCACTTTCTTTTTCTTTCATTGATTGGTGCTGGTGGGATTGGTGTTCTGTGGACACACCTCCTTTCTTGGTTTGCTAAGTATGGGAATATACCTTTGTATCATACTTTGTATCATGGTGGGGGCCTCTCCACTATTTTTTAAAATTCAGTAGAGTTGGAGGTCACCAGCACAGACCCTCTGGTATTCCAAAAGTTCATGCAAAGGTTATTTGTGAGTTAATGGTAGCCATGAGTGCACTGTTCCCCCAAAACCTCAAGGCCTTCCTTTTGAGTCTTCTCCTGTAGAAGCAGGAAAATTCCAATGTAGATCCACCTGACACTTTTTTCCCCAGTTCTGGGGGCTGAACTCAGGGTTGTGCACTGAGCCGTGTCTCTAGCTCATTTTGTATTCATACAGCATCTTGCCAAGTTTTCCAGGCTGGGTCATCGTGTGATCCTCCTCCTCCTTTTATGCAACCTTTGCCACAGCCTTCTCTTTGGTCTTTACTAAAGATTCTGTTTGTAGCTCGCTTATCTTTAAACTTTCTCTTCGAAATATCATCCATACAATGACTTGTGCTATTATGTTGCTGACTTCCACATTATCATTTCTAGTTATAACTGTTCTCCTAGCTATAAAGGATTCTCTCTTAATATTTCTTCACCTTTCCACTATGCTACTGCTATACCTGAAATTTTACTCTTTATTATTAGTATCTGAAAAAAAAACACAAAGTCATTTATTTCACAAACATTTAATGTGTGTAAAAGGCGGTGCTGTGTACTTGGAGGAAGATAGTGATGGTGGAGATGAGAGGTTGTTATGATAGGAGTGATTTAAGTGTAATACTCTTAATTATGGCTATTCTTCACAAAGAGGAAAGTATTAGGCTTTGGAAATCAAAATTCTAAGAATTTAATTAACTACTTAAAGACCATAGAGATTTACATAACACAGCTTATTGAAAACCAGTTCTTTTTTGATAGTAAGAACTGAACTTTCCATGTTAGGAAACACTGAGTGTAGTGCTGAAAAACTCTGGTTTAGTTTGTTCCAACAGCCAAAGGCTCCTAAGTAATAGGGATACTTGAATGACAATAGTGAAGGAAGCCTTTTCTTCTAAGTTACAAGTACTTTGTTCTACTTACTTACCACACCCCATAGAATATAACATATCAGCAATAGTCAGTTGAGTTATTATTTCCCATAGATCAAAGAAAAAAGTTGCCAAGTATGCAGTGAGATCAATGGTCAGGTTTCAGAAAGTTCCTAAATATTGAAATGTGAAAAAATTGGGTTAGCTTTCAATTATTAAAAAATTTAAAAATATGATCACAAAAAGTGATTTTGTATTCTATGATATGGTGAATTTATTTTTCACATTCAATTTCCCATGATCAGTGGTGCTATTTTGAACTCTAGGCAGCTAGCTACTCAACAGGTTTGCATATTGCTTTTTAAGTGATTGTAGCTACTGTCCTGGCTCTGTAATACGCAGCTGCAACTAGGTTGTAATGCTCTTAAATAATTTCTTTCGTTACCTTACTCTACCTGGCCCTCCCAAACATTTCTTGCAAAAATTATGTAATACTTGCGAAGAATTTAGTTGCAATTGGTGGGCGGGACGCTATGAAGAGCATTATATTAAATATACACATTCTTTTATTTTTAAGTCTCATCCTACTAGAAACGTTAAAATGGGACGGGGTATGAGGGGCGGTGGTGGGCGTGGGGTATGTGGAGGGTGGAGGCAGCGAGGGGATATACGTCTCAGGATACAGGAAATACGGTAAGAGACAAACCCGGAGGAAGCCTGCTCTGTGCCTGGAGGGGATCCGCCGCCATCTCAGGTCTTTCTGATTTGCCGGCGCCCAGTGGAGGAAACTGACTAGGTCCTGTAATACTTATGGAAGACCAACCCTGTGCCTCCGGGAGATCCACACTTCCACTTGGAAGCACGCGGGAAGCCAAGCCTCCAAAAAAGCGCTGCCTCCTTGCTCCGCGGTGGGATTATCCGGAAGGAACTCCAAACAGGGGTAGTGCTACTCTCCCCTCTGCACCTCCTCCTGCATCAGCCGGTCTGAAATCGCACCCTCCTCCTCCGGAAAAGTAGTGAAATACGTAGGGTTTCCTACCCTAAACCAGGTCAGATTCTTTCTTTCTCAAGTAGGACATCCAGGCTCGCTGCAACTTAATTATACATTTTTCCCAATCTCATCTTCTGCATTTCCCTGTTCTTTCCACAATTTCAAAATAGAAGAAAGAACATATGAAAACTAAACAGCTCTTTCACAGGACACGTTTGGATGAAATGATGGCTATTTAAGAGAACTAAGTATTTATTTAAATATTTCAGATGCTACAAATGTTATATTTTTAATAAATATAATTGAATATTTTTATTTACTTGAAAGTAATTCTGTGGGGCCAAGGTTGAGCATTCATGAGTTTATAAGTTACAACTGGGTGATGTATAGGTGGAGATTCATTATACTCCTCTCTAATTACATGTATATTTGAAATTGTTCCATTTAAAAATGCCTAGTTCAAGAACAATAAGAAGAATATATTGAAGGCCTACTGCCTAGGCCCAACACTGTGCAAACAGAGGGGATCATAAGATGAGCTTTCAGAAGTACCTCTGAGTAAGGCCAGAGATTTGAATAAGTTAAAATAAGTTACAACATGATAGTCACACTCAAGTGGCATAATGAGCCATTAAAAAGAAAGAGGAAACTTCGGGAGGGTTTTGAAGGGTGAGTGACATCTGCCAAATGGAGGAGGATGGAATGCTTTTTGGACCTAGGGTTTCCAGAACAAAAGCCCCACTGTAGACTTTTTATGGGAACAGTCTGCTATAATTGTGACTCTGTCAGAAGCACTAAGAGGTGAGGATAGAACGTCATAGGGCCTGGGATGTTACACAGTTTATACTATAAACCAGAAGCCAAAGAAGATTTTCACACAAATGATATTATTATTATTTTAAGAGTCAATTCTGACTATCAGAAAAACAGTTTCCTATTGAAATGAACTTTATAGAATACAAAAATTCAAACCAAATTTTACCCAAACTTTGTAGATCCTTACACTTCAAAAGAGAAAGCCATCCTTTCTTCATTCATAAAATAAACTTCTACGGAGCCTTTAAAATGGGGAAGTATCGTGCTGGGAGTTGGAGAGGAAGTACAACCAAAGCATGGTGGCTGGTACATACGAGGAATGAAACATACTTGCATAAATATGTTACTGAAGGCAGAGATAACACTGGCAACCATGGGCGTTCTGGATATCAGGTTTGGTGGTACAGCAAAGAAAAAGAAGAAACTCTATTTCACTTGAAAGTATTTCCTTGTCATTCCATAAAGCCTTACTTCCCTCATTTTTATTTCTAACGAGGTTAATGAAATGTATAGATACAGGGCTTAGTGAAAACAATATTCACCTATAAAATGAAGGTAGTTATGTGGGGAAAGAAGTGCAAGAGCTACGTAATTTCACCCTTAGTGATTCAAATCAGTGTAACTTGTAATAATAGCCATTTTTTTCCTGAAGATGTTTTTATGTGCCAGACACTGTTCTAAAGGGTTTTGTATGTTTCAGTTTATGTAATCACAAAATTCCGCTAAGGAGGTTCACATAGACTGAGGGAAGTTTACCTTGCTACATGTTATGTGGAACTAAGTGGTTAAGGTGGAATTTGAACTCACAACAATTGGTTCCAGGGTCTATGCTCCAAACTGCTGTGTCATACACCCCTTCTAATACTACACGAACAACTCTTGTAGGACTGTGTCATTGACATCGAACAGGAATGAAGCACAAGGAATTAAAGTGGTTAGGGATAAAATAAATCTGCAATAGCAGAAGAAATTATTTCACCTTATTTTACTATTTTTCAGTATTCAAGGGATTGCAGTATGATTCCATTTCCCTGGTGCAGCTGTAAAATAGTTCACCTAGTGAAGACAATAAGGACATTTTACACTGCTACCCTGCATTTTCTGATGTCCAGCACCTGGAAGATGTGATTTTTAAGGTAATCTCTTCATTAAAATTTTATTAAAAAGAGGAACAACAGTTGATTTTGACACATTTAAAATAGGTTGCAAAATACAAAATCAGAAAGCTAGCACCACTGATAAAATTGAAATCATTTTCTACATTGTAGAAAACCATATATAGCTAATAATATTAGCGTAATCTGCGAGGTGTTTTTTTAGGTCTACAGCTAATTTACCTTACAGTTTCCGATGCTGCTCTAAAATAAATTTTTTTAACCACATTTAAAAATTGCTGCCATTTAGTTGGAACATGATTGATACTTTTATATACTGATTTTATATGTTGCAGCCTTTCAAATTTTATTTATTCTTATAATTTATACATTCTTTTGGATTATTTGCTAATTGCATTGTGAATAATGGCAGTTTTTTCCTTTCCATTACTTTTCTTAAGCATATGTTATTGTGCTATCTAGGAGCTTCAGTACAAGGAGAAATAAAAGTAGTAGAGCCTTTCCTTGTGTTGGGCTTGAACTTTTCGAGTTTCATCTCTTGTTTAGGTAGATTTTCTCTTTCAGGTTAAGGAAGTTCCTTTGTGTTCCTGGTCTACTGAGATTTTTTTTTTTGATACCAGGAGTCGAACTCAGGACCTTGTGCTTTCCAGGCAGGCACTGTGCCACTGAGCTATATCCCCAGCCCATGTACTGAGATTTTATTGTAAATAAATGCAGGATTTTTTTTTCACAAAATACTTTCTATCTACCATAATCATAATTTTTCTCCATTGATATGACAGTGTGAGAAATTACAATAATCAATTTTTTAATGTATTTCCTGCTTTTGCTTTTGTCAGTCCTTTGAATACTTTATTTTCCATTTTAATAATTTTTGAGTTTCTTTTTATATTTCTCTTCTTTAGTTTCATTGTATTAACTTTTTTCTAACTTATTGAATTAGTTCTTTATTTTAGTTCATTAACTTTCTATCTTCTTTATTAAAATAAGGATTTAGGACTGAATTTTCTTTTACCATGTTAGAATAATTTCACATTTTTAAAAACTTTTATTAGTACTGTACATATTTGCAATACATGATGTTTACATTCATCTTCAGGAGTAGGTATATGTACTTCACATATCTTGATTCTTTTCATTCCCCTCCCCTCACCACCACGTTCCATCCCTCCATCTCTAAGTCCCCTTGCTTCATTTTTATGAGTATTTTTATTTTAGTTCATGTTTGCAGCATATAATGATTACATTCGTTGTTGGTAGTTGATACATGTACATGGTGTTTCTTAAATCTTTGTACATTCCCCTCTCCCTCCCCCAACCTTGGTCTTTTGGTCCCCTTCCCATATGGAAAGATATGTCTCTTTGTTTCCTTTTATCAACATTTTATTTTGCTCTTCATTTGTACTTTGGATTATTCAAATGTATTAACATACAGAATGAAACTTGTGTCTGATATATTTTACTTATATTTTTAAGATGTATCAATTTTCCTACTAATCTCTTGAATTTACCCTTCTGTATAGCCAAGTAATAGTCTATTATGTATAGATACCACATTTTCTTCATGCATTTGACTATAGATGCATATATAGGCTGCTTCTAGGGTTTAGCTATTATGAATTGTGCTACCATAAACATTGGTACCATGTATTGCTTTAATATGATGTCTTCAGCTCTTTTTGGAAGGTATTTAAAAGGGGAATAGCTGAGTCAAATGGCATTTGCACTTTTTTTGGAGAAATCTCCATACTGTTTTCTATAATGGTTGTACTAGTTTACACACCCACCGATAATATAGAAGGGTTCCTTTTTCACCACAGCCGTGCTAGCATTTGTTATTATTTGAATTCTTGACGATTGCCATTTTTTCTGGAGTAAGATGAAATTTTTCTGTTGTTTTAATTTATCTAACAGCCGGAGATGTTGTACATTTTTCATGTGTTCATGGATCAGTTGTACTTTTTTCTCTGAGAAGTATCTGTTCATTTCATTCGCCCATTTTTTGATTGGGTCTTTTATTTTGGGGGTATAATACTTTTGAGTTCTTTATGTATTCTAGATGTTAGTCTTTTGTCTGAGGATTAGCTGGCAAAAATTCTTTCCTATCCTGTTGGTTGTCTCTCTCATGTTTTATATGTAGTATTTTATTATCATTCAGTATTTATTACTTTCTAATTTTTCTTATGATTGCTTATTTGACTTATGAGTTACCTTTTTAAAAGTCCAAACCTATAAACCTCCTTTTAAAACTAACATTATGAAATTATTAGCCCAGATATAATTAAACTTTATCCTCTTTCTGCTTTAAAAACTTTAATCTTGCCAAAATTATATATTGACTGCTCATTCCAATAGAATTTGATGATATAAAACTAATCATTTCATTAAATACATAGAAAGTGAATGGCTATATTTATTGATGGTATTATTGCTGATTTATATGCTTATGTCTTTAAACTTTTTGTTTTGATTTAATTCTACAATTAACTGTGAGAATATTTAAAAGAATTCTCGTAGATACACTTTCCTCACATTTGCCAATTAACATTTTCACATATTTGCTTTATCATTCTCTTTTTTCCTTGATTCCCTCACCCATTTGACAATAATTTTTTGACAATAATTTACAGATATTATCTTTCAATATTTCATTGTGTGTTTTCTAGGAGTGATGACTTTCTTTTACATAACCTCAGTACATGTGTGAAAATCAAGACATTTACACTATTCTGATATTATTATCTATTTCATATAATTTCAACAGTTGTTTCATTGTCTGTTATAGCTATTTTCTTTCCTTGGTTGCAGTTACACTCTAGGATGATGCATTACATTCAGTTTTTTATATTTTTCCAGGCCTTACTCTGAAACATTGTTTCTACTTTGCTTTCGTGACATTGATAAGTATTTTTAAGACAATATGTTGTGAAGTGTTCCTCAATTTAAGTTTTTGGGCTGTTTCCTTATTATCATATTTTGCTGATGCATATCGGTAGGAGTATCACAGACGTAATGTTGAGTTATTTTCAGGGTATTGTATTGTTGGCACATGCTTGTTGGACCCATTAGGAACAGTGTTAACTTTGATTGCCTTGTTTAAACTGTGGGCACAGTCAGGCATGGTGGCACACGCCTGCAATCCCAGCACTTGGGAGGCTGAGGCAGGAGGATCATTGTGAGTTCGAGACCAGCCTGGGCTACAAAGTGAGCTCAAGTCTAGCCTGAACTGCATAGTGAAAACCTGCTCAAAAAAGACAAAATAAATAAATAAATAAATAAATGATGAAATTGTGGGCTTTATCTGGATTAATCCACTCTTAAGTTACCATTTTTGTTTATGTAGTTACTAATTTTACTGAGACTATTGGAAATGGTGTCAATGTCTTGCTCTTCATCAAACTATTTCCATTACTTTTTGCATCCATTAATAATTCTTGACTGAATTAGTTATTACTGTGATAAATACAAAATAGTAATTATCAAACTGCATCATTTTTATTACATACACTAGTTTATACTTTAAGGAAGAGCTTTTTAAAATTATTTATTTATTTGGACACATAACTTTTTACTTTATTCCACAAAAAGCCTGTTGCCATTATTACTTATTTTGATACTCAGCTTGGCTGAAATTTAGCCAGGGCTGCTAGTTCAAGATGTCTTTTCTGTCTTTTTGAAATGTGTCAGTCTTGACACATATTTTGATTTATTTTAACACTGACTTTTCCTTTTCCTTACTTTAATTCTCATCTTGTATTTTCTACCTCATTAATCATTTCTCTGTGGGACTGTAGGACTGGGTGATGGCATTTAAAAACTGGGACTTGGCCATATGGTTCCTTCTGAACATTTTGCTATTGTTTCCCATTTAATTTCATTGAGTACAGCCTGTTTTATATGATACTACTTATTTACTCTGTTGAAATTTTTGCCTTATGCCCTAGAGAACATGATAAAAAATAGTGTTTCATGTGTGTCCATAAAAATTTTATATGTTCTAATTATTATATTTAGAGTTTTATGAATACCCATTAAACACATAAATTGTGATGTTTGTCTCCTATATCCCTAATATTTTTGTTTGTTTGCCAAATCTATCAGTTACTGAGAGAAATAGATTTAAAATCTTCCACAGCGATTGTTGATTCGTCAAATTCTTGCACTTCTGTCAATTTCTGTTTTTAGAATTGAGGCTTTGTAATTGTGTGCATAGAAATGTAGAACAGATACTTTTTTATTTTTAGTGACTTTTTATCTTTTGGCATTTGAAATTCATTTTGTTTGCTATTAAAATAGTCATACAAGCTTTCTTTTGTCTGAATTGTATTTCGTTTTTAGTTACTTTTTTTCTTACTCTCTTTTTTTTTTTCTTTTTTTTTTTTTTTTTGGTTTTTTTCTCCGGTACCGGGAACCGAACTCATGACCTTGCGCTTGCCAGGCAGGCGCTTTTGCCGCTGAGCTAAATCCCCAGCCCCCTTACTCTCTCTTTTTATCTTACATTTTTCAGAAAATGTCAGTGTGTTGATTTGTCTCTGAATTTATAAGTAACGTTTATAACTAGTAGTAAGGATAAGCTTTGTGTACCTAAATGGTATTTTTTCATTAGCATTTTATTTTGTAAAATTTCAACCATATGGGAAGATGAAAATATATCTTTCATGTAGATTCATCAGTTGTTATATTTTGGCTCTTCACTTTCTGTAAAAACACAGACACACTTTTTTGACTGAACTATTTGGTCATGACACTTTAGACTTAAACACTTTTATCATGTATCACTTAAGAACAAGGGTATTAGTACAGTAAGAAAAATTTGACATTAATAACACTACCTAATATATTGTTCATACCAATTTTTCCCAGTTTTCCTAATAATATCTTTATACCTTTTGTTTGCTTGATGCAGTCAAGGGTCTTACATTTAGTCTGACTATCCTGACACATTACTCTTTTTAAATGTATAATAAATAGCATGCTCAGCTTTTAATTTTTCATGATATTGGCATTTCTGATGATTCCAAGAGCAGTCTAGTACATGTTCACAGTATAAACTTGTCTGAGTGGTTTGCTTCCGCATGATTAAGTGAAGCAGTTTTAGTGAGAACACTGCATAGGTGGTGCATTGCCCTTACTACTGAATCACATTAGGTGGCAGCAAATGCTGGTTTATCCCAAAGGTATTGGTGTTTTTTGATGATTTTATTGATGGCTAGGCAGGTACTTTTTAGTTCCACTTCAACACATAGTTCTGGTTTTTGAACATGGGTGGAGCTATAGTTTATAATTAGTGTCATATACCTTGTTTAGGTTACCTGCTTGCATAAGTGGAGGTTCATTAAATGGAGTTCATTAAAGGGAGTTCTGATATTCATTCTGCCATCATATTTTCCTACTTGAGAATATTTATTTAGCCTGGCTGGTTGTCTGTCTTTCTCACAAAAGTTATATTTTTTTATAAGCAGCTTTATATGCAGAGTCTCCTTAAGCACCTCTTTTATTTCTGTGATCTTGGCCACTTTTTCTCCTTGTCATTACATAAGGACATTATCCTGTTACTTTAGATTGATTGATTTTTAAGAGGCCAGGTGTGGTGATGCACACCTGGAATCTCTATACTCTGGGAGACTCAGTTAGAAGGACGCACAAGTTTGAGCCTAGCCTGATCAATTTAGGGAGACTTTGTCTCAAACTAATAAAAAAGAGGAATTAAAAAGTGAGAAAGTCACAAATATGATCAAGTTCTTTTCCTAGCAATCTTACTTCCTTACCTGCTGTCATATCATCTAATCATTTGTCTCCTTTTGAGAAGTACACCAGGTTATCTTGCGTGCATTCTGGATAAGTTTTCTATTGCTACCATAATGAGTTTATGACAAATTTAGGGGCTCAATACATTCATTATCTTATATATAGCTATAGGTCAGAAGTCTGGTGTAAGTCTCATCTCAGACTAAAATCAAGGCATTGGCCAGCTGCACTCCTTCTGGAGAATATAGAGAAGAATCTGTCCTATTCATTCAGTTGTTGGAAGAATTCACTTTCTTTCAACTGAAGGTCTGGTATTGCTGTTTCCTTTATGTTAGCTGAGGACAGTCTTCAGCCTTTCAGGGTCACTGTTATTCCTTGGATTGTGGTATATTTTCACCATGTTCGAAATCAACAATGACTGGTGTAATCTGTTGTAGAATTTCTCCATTTTCTTGCTTAAAATAATCTCTGTTAGACCTAGCCAAGCAGAGATTTTCTTTTTTTTATTATATGTGTAATTAGGCTGTACCTCATATAATCCTGAAAAATCTCCTGTATGTCAAATTTCCTAGCCTAATCATATCAGTAAAATTCTTTTTCCGTATATAGCAAAATATTCATAAATTCTTGGAACTATGGTGTTTATATTTTTTAGGTAACCATTTTCCTACTTTCCACGGATCCCATTATTAGCAGCTAGCCCCTACCAACACTCAGTGTATAAGCCATCCATTTTTCAATGAGCAAATTATTAGGGAACATCTACTAAATTTCAGATGTGAAGGCTATAAAAATAAGATACCTAATTCACTGAATAAGTTCATAAACTTATTTGTTAAGTTCTATAAATAGAGATTGGTGCAATGCTCTAAGAGCACAAGAGGCCATTTCCACTAAATTGTAGTGCTGAGGATGGCTTCTTGTGTGGATAAGTGTCTCACATGAGTCTTAAAAAGGCATATAAGTATTAAGTTAGGAAGACTATTGTGTTCACATCTACACTTTATATAGATGGTATTAGTAGCCATGTGGAAGACAGTATAGAGATAGGGGTAATAAGACATTTAAGATGTTGTATGAAAACCCTAACAAGAAGTGATAAAAGCCTGAGCTTAGCGCTAATAATGGTAGCTTAGGCTCTTGAGGGATATTTTTTATCTACACTATAACATCATCAAAAGATGGAAAGCAACATATGCTGGCAAGCATGTGAGGAAAAAGGGAACACTTCTACACTGTTAGTGAGAATGAATTAATAAAGCCACTATGGAAATCATTATGGAGATTTCTCATAAAACTAAAAATGGAAATTCCATTTGACGCAGGTACCCTTACCCTAAGTATCTTTCCAAAAGACTTAACACTGAACTGTAGTGATACATGTATACCCATATTTATAGGAGTGCAATTCACAACAGTTAAACTTGGAAACAGCCTATTGCCCATTGACAGATGAATGGACAAAAACGTGTGATACCCACAGATATATATATATATATATATATATATATATATATATCAGCCATAAAGGATGGAATCAACTGTTATTTGTAGGAAAACTGATGGATTTTGAGATCATAATCTTAAGTGAGTTAAATCAGACATTGAAGGTTAAATATCTCATAATTTTACTTGTATGAGATGTCCATAATATAAATTAATGAAAGAGTAAAATAAAGAATAGATGGTTGGAAATGGAGAAAGACATTTTGTAGCTGGTGAAGAGGAAAGGGGAGAGGGAAGGGATCAAAAATGATCATGATATTGTACGTGTGTGTATCAATTCCCCCAAAAGAGTGTAATTACGTATTAAAAATATACCAGAAATTAATTTTAAAAAGTAATCCAGATCTTGAATTAGCATTAATTTCATCTACAAATAATCAACTATTAATATACAATGACATTTTGCTGAATGTATCTATGATGTAAACCAAGATAAGATTTTTGTTTTGTTTAGAATCTTACCAAGAATGTCCCTCAAGGGGAGTCCCAGGTACTAAGGAAGCTGAGAGTCTGTCCCAGAAATAAAACTAAAAAGGTGTGAGGCTATTGCTCAAGGGTACAGTGTTTGACGAACATGCATGTAGCACTGGATTCAGTCTCCATTGTGAAAGAAAGGAAAGAAGGAGAGAGGGAGGAAGGGAAGAAGGAAGGGAGAAAGGGATGAGGGGAAGGGAGGGAAAGGAAGGAAGAAAGAAACCCATTCGAAAAAAATTATATTTTCTACCCAAATATTTCCCTTAAATATTTGAGCTACCAGTGATAGTGTAGCTGCATCAATCAGAATGTGAAGCTAACACATTCCCAGGCACCCTCTGTATATTTTCCTGGTTATTTTATTATCTTGTCTTGTTGTCATGCTTCAACATCAACATATTGAAATGCATTTTATTTCAGTATAAGTTACTTTCTTTATGGTTCTCATTTTATAAATACAAACAAAAATTATTTGAGTTTTATTTTAATACAGTCAAGTAGGCATTAAAATGTTTAAGGAAGTGAGCTACATAGGGTAGAAAAGCACTGACCCACTAGGAAGAAGTTAAGAATGAGCTAAAGTACAGGTAAACTTTATGGATAAATGTAAAGATTAGTAAAAATGCTTTACACATCATCCCTTGTGACAGACCTAACCATAACTCTGATTCTCAAATCCGGTGAGTAGATTGCAGCACTATCTCCTGATTAATGCCCCATGGATCAGCTTTGGGAGTTTATGGAGAGATTTTGTGGCCTTATTTTCTCATGTTTTTATTTTTCGGCTTCTTTGTTGAGAGTTAGGGTCCTTGCTAGATGATGCAAAAAGTAACCTAAGATTACTTTTTAATTGGGACTAGTGAAAAAAAGAGAAAAGAACATGAATAGCATATAAAACCTGTTTCACAGACTATAGCAGACTTTCTTGCTAGTGCAATCACTTTCTTGTCTGTTCTGTAGGGATGTGCTCTTCATGTGGTAAACTGTAGGCCTTTGCCCCTTACCCAAGATCCAAATACCTCTGTTAATTGGGGTAGGGGAAGATGTTGTGTCACTGGCCCAGCAACTAGTTTTGCAGAAGTGAACCACAGTAATCTTGATGACCCGAAAACAATATTTTGTTGTTATGGTTTGTATGTAAAATCCCCCCAAAACTTCATGTGCTCTTAGGCTGAGCTTTGGGGAGTTGATTGGAGTATGGGTGTGTGATAATCATCAATGGATCAGTTCATTGTTGAGTTTAGAGCTGATTTGCTGTTAGGAGGTGGGATGTGGTCAGAAGAGATAAGTAACTGGAGTGGTGTCCTGGAAGGGTTTATCTCTTCCCTGTTCCTTCTTCATTCTATGAGCTGCTTCTCCTCTGCCATACCTATCTGCCATTCCTCTCTACTTTGGAGACACATAGCTGTGGACTGAAACCTCAACAAACTGTGAGACATAATAAACATTTCCTCCTTTAAATTGTGGGTGTTAGAATTGTGTCTCAGTGATGCGAAAGTAACTAAAACAATTGGTATATAGTGAAAACCAAATAATAGTAACAATTATGTTACCAAAGAAATCAACAAAAATAGAGTCATAACATACTGGATACAGACATACCATAAGAACCAATAAAAGATGCAATTGTAACAGCCTTAATAGAAAAGGAATCTAGAATAATAATATGTACACAAAGACAAACTAAATATTGATGTATAGTAAATACCTACTAAATGCAACAACTATACTAACATTAATAATAGGAAAGAATTGAACAATAATGCCATAGAATCAGTGATATATCTGAACCATTAATAAAGTTTAACAGGTAGCACTAATAAAAGTGAAGAAAGTAGGGAAGGGAAAACTGAAGTGAAATTTGAAAAATAAAAACAAAAGAATATTAAAGGAGGAGAAAAAGATGACAGATGCAATTAAAGAGTAAAATAAAATTAATAGGATGAGATAAATGTAACAGAAAAGAAGAAATAAAAAGAAGAGAAAAGAAAGAGCAAAAGAAAAGATAAAACAAAAAAAACCACACCAAACCTCAAAAAGGCCAATAAAGAAAAAAAGAAAAATGAGTCCAAAATATTCCTTCTGGGGTTTTAATGAGTTGTTTATTTCCAGGACCTGAAGTACTGAAATTTACAGCATATGTGTGAGGGGTGAGGTAGCTACCACTGAGTCCTGTTTTGTTCTCACCCTCATTTCTTGCGTGTGAATATGGAGTGCTGTCCTGTCTTCCCTGTAGCCCTTGGGCTATATTCAATCCCAATGTCTGTGTCCCTCTGTGAACACCAGGTCACTGGTTTCTCTGCCTAGCTTTCTAGCTTGTGGGTTTGTGAGGTACCTCCCCTAGTCCAGAGGGCCCTCTTTTTGTGTATCCCAGCCTGAGGCAACCCTCAAAGCTGAGGCAGAGATCTGATCACTTTGGCAGATGGCGAAAGCAAATGGACCAATGACCTCTGTGCTGGATGTAGGTGGTGTAGCAGGGGTTAGAGGGAGTCAAGCAGCCCACTGGACTCAATGCCAACATTTTTTACCACATAGGATGAAACCAGTGTGTCATTTGTGGCCTGAGCACATCTCTGCTTCAACCTTTCAGGAGCTCTCTGTGTGGTCTGAGCCTGCACCGTGAGTGTCTCTTGTGGCTGTCTCCCATGCGTTCACTGAGGTAGGGTAACCTAGAAACCTTGGAGTGTGATTCTGTCCCTTCAGCAATTAACCCTTTCCCCAAAATGGCTGTTGATGTGTCCCTTTCACGTATGTTGAGCACTGTAATATTTTCTTTTCTCCAAAGAGGTCCCTTTCCCCAGGAGCCAAGGTGAGCATTGAAGACTATTTTCCCTGTGCTGCCTCCCCTCCTTTTTTTGGATTTCTAGTTTTCCTGTTGTCTCTTTCTTGATTCCTGGAGCTTTTCTTCCTTTTCTGTTTGTTAAGTTGCTGTTTTCCAGGTTTTGCAACTCCAGGTCCTGGAGAGAATACAGTATGCTGCTAGACTTTATGCTGCCATCTTCTTGTCTAAGTCTTGGGCATCACCTAACAGGATAACTGGCTTTTTCTTCATAATGAAGGGACTTGGCTATGGGACAGGCACAGGAGTGGGTTGGAAGTAGAGAATTTTGTGTAGTTTGGAATAAAGAAGGACCCCTACTTTAAGTAGAGACAGATAGAGTTTTCTGCAGAGAGGCCATGGACCTTTGAAGTGGTTGGTGAGTTGCCATAGACTTAGTGAACACCGGGCCAGGCTGCTGAGAAGTAGAAGTGGATGAGTTACTTGGTGACTTCACAAAGGAACACTGGTACCAGATACCCTGGGTTCGCATTGGGCTTGCCTTTCCTACCTGCTTGGTAGGGCAGCCCAAGCTGGTATGGCTCCACCTGAATCCCTAGGCATTGTCAGGAAGCACAGAGCTGTAATTACCAAGTAAGTCAGCATTATGAATATCACCTTGCACTGGAGAGGGAGCAAGGCTATAATTTGAATGCTCCCAGTAGAATCAAAGTGAGCACAGTCACATGCTTTGCTTTTTCCTTCTTACAAGAACAGAAGCCCAGAAAAATGGAAGGGCCAAAGGAAAGTAAAAGGGAGGAGAGCTACCACCAAACATTATTTCTGCAGTCTCCAGCTGCTTTTCTGAATTGGCCTTATGGCCCTGTGTTTTGGTAGGTGTCTGGTGACCGGTTTCTTTACTTTAATTTTCTTTTCTGGTGGCTTGAGATATTTTTTCTCCCTTTTTAAATGAAAAGAGTGGGGGTCCTGTCACCTTTTTATCTGTCAACATTGTGTGACTTTGTCCAATCTCAACTAACCACAAGGAAAACTCCAAAATTATTTAGGGAAAAAGTTGGAAAACAATAAATGCAGTGATTCTTCCCTGCAAGTGGTGGGATCAACTTTTTCAGTATCCATCCTGGAAGTCTGAAAGAATTTAGAGGACAATTTAGTTCACCTTCAAGTGTTCTGTTGCCTACAGGCCAACCCAAACAATAGTGTGTTTAGTGTAGGGTGTGCTCACTTCTCACCCTTTTTAACATTTTGTCTGTGGGATCTCCTGTTCTCATGCTCACAAATGCCCATTTATACTGAGGGAAGTGCATCTGTATATCCACACACCCACACTCGCTCACAAGATTCTTATAGTCGAGGCTCAGTGGGCCTGATACTGCACTTACTTTCCTCTTAATCCCGCCAACAACCCTCCCATTTCCATTATCCGCCTTTGAATTACCATATTCTGGTAGGTGGTATGGTTAAACAGTAACAGTTCTTCCACAGTTGGCCTTTGTCTGCACAAGGGTCAAACCTTAGCCACCAAGAGTGGCAACTTCTTCATTGGCTGGTCGCTTTGTAATGTCACAAACAAGATTCTCATCTGGGACCCCCCTTTCAACCTGGGACACAACATATTCCACTTCACATTCCTGCTTTTCTCACTACAGTGACTTCTTTATTTTTTACCTATTCCTATCTGTTCTTTTACATCCCACTACTTCTTTTCTTCCCATTCTTGCTTTGTGTTTGAGAGTTTTGAGGGTGATGCAGGATTATCAGTATGGAGAATGAACTTATGTTTGTGGGAAATATAATGATCCCTGAGAACGCGGTCAAGTCAAGGGCAATCTTCAGACTTGTAGTCTTGAACTTCATCCATGTCATTCTCTTCCTCTACAACTCACATTCCTGCCCATTTACTCTTCACTCTGAATCCCAGTTACCATCCATTCTTGCCCTCAGAATTCTTGTGTGTGTGTGTGTGTGTGTGTGTGTGTGTGTGTGTGTGTGTGTGTGTGAGTCCTTGTGGGAGTGGCACACTCTTTTTCACTGCAGTGAGCTAATAACATTGAAGGGTCATGGTTCAGACATTAACTTTACTTCCTGCACTTCCTATCGGTCTTCAGTTGGTTTAGGACCATTGATAACCATCAGGAGGAGTCCCAACCAAATGAGGCTTCTCAGTGTTATGACCTTTCTCAGAGAAGAAAACAACACCCTTTTCTCCCTGTTGGACCCTCTCATGTCCTCTGTAGGCTACCAATTACTGAAGGACCCCTAAGCTAAATCCATAAGTACATCTGGGCATGATTATGACAATTTTTCTCTTAGTCTTCCTCCTCCAGTTTATGCTGGAAATCAGCTCTTCTTCCCCCTCTTTTATCTCCTTTTATTTTTCTTTCCAGTCTTTTCATTTCACTTTTCTCATATTTTTGTTGATTAGTGTATGTTTTCCCTTCATAAGAATTACATTCATTATGGGGAATAGTACATGTATGGCACATTACATCTCTTATTTTTTTTAACCCCCTACCCTACCCTCACTCCTTCTCCCTGCACCCTGGATATAGATTTGTAGTACCTAATGACCAAAGTCCTCTTAGGGAACTGGTGGATGTGCATAGTATTTTACAATTCATTCCTCTTTTCCATAAATCTTTCTCCCCTTCTCCCATCTTGGTATTCTTATATGCCAAAAGTCCATCTTGCTGCTTGCTATTGTCCATTTTTTATTTTTCAATTTATTTACATATTGAGATCTTCATATAAGAAAAAATATGTATATTCAACCATGTGTGTCTGATTTATGACCTCAAGGTTCATTCATTTTCCTCCACATGACTGAAATGTATCCTTCATTGTGGCAGAATAATACTCCATTGTGTAAATACCACATTTTCTTAATACATTCATCTCTTGATGGACATTTAAGCTGCTTCTGAAATCTAGCTATTACGAATTGTGCTATAGTATGAGTATGTGTATATCACTGTGGTATAATGTATTTAATTCTTTTGGGAAGATACCTAAAAGGGGAATAGATGGGTCAAATGAAATTTTTGCTTTTAGTTTTTGAAGAATCTCCATACTGGTTTCATTAGTGGTTTCAGTAATGGTTTACACTCCCACCAAGAATGAAGAAGGGTTCCTTTTTCCCCAACAGCCTCTCCAGCATTTGTTATTTGATTTCTTGAATATAGCCATTCTTTCTGGAATGAGATAGAATCTCAGTATTGCTTTCATGCATTTCTTGAGTGGCCAGTGATGTTGAACATTTTTAAATGTGTTATTGGCCATTTGTACTTCTTTATCTAAGGAATATCTATTCATTTCAAATGCCTATTTTTGACTGTATCTTTAAATTTCAAAGGTCTAAATTTTTTGAGTTGTTTATGCGTTCTAGATATTAGTCCTTGGTCTGTTGAAAAGCTGGAAAATTTTTGTCTTATTCTGTATGTTGTCTCTTCACTCTGTTTGTGATTTTCTTTGCTGTACAGAAGCTTTTTAATTTAATGGGATGCCATTTGTTGATTCTTAGTATTATTTCTTCTGCAGCTGGAGTTGTGTTCAGAAAGTTGTCACCTTTGTTGTCAAGAGTTTTACCTATTTTGCCATCCTGCAGATTGTTTGTGCTTTAATATTTAGCTCTTTAATTCATCTTCATTTTAGTTTAGTGCATGGTGTGAGATATAGGTCTGGTTCAGTCTTCAGCATGTTGAATACCAGTTTTTGCAGCACTATTTGTTAAAGAGGCAATCTTTCTCCAGCAAAAAATATTTGGCACTTTATCAAAGTTAATGTAGCTGACTGTTCCTGGAGTTGTCTCTGTGTCCTCTATTTTGTCTTTTGATTGATAAGTCTCATTTTTAAATCAATAACATGCTATTTTTTTTAAATCACAGTAGCTTTGTAGGATAACTTGAAGTCCATAAGTGTGGTATCTCTTGCCTTAAGCTTGTTGCTCAGAATTGTTTTTGCTATTTTAGGTCTCTTCTGGTTCCATATGAATTTTAGGATTGTTTTTTCTGGTTTTGTGAGGAATGCTGTTGGTATTTTGATTGCAACTGTGTTTAATCTGTATAGCAGTTTTAGAAGTATGGCCATTTTGACTATATTGTTTCTGCTTTTGCAGGAACAGGGGATATCCTTCCATTTACAGATATCCTCTTTGATCTTTGTTTGTAGAGTACTGTAGTTTACATTATACAATTCTTTCACTTCCTTGCTTAGGTCAGCTCCTTTATATTTCATTCTACTTGATGCTACTGTAAAAGGTATTATTTACCAAATTTTTGTTTCGGTGAGTTTATTATTGGTGTACGAACACCATTGATTTTTGCATGTGTGTGTTGATTTTGTATCTTGCTATTCTACTGAGTTTGGTTATTTCTAGGAGTCTTCTGGGGAGTTTTTTGGATCATGTCATCTGCAAATAATAATAATATAAATTCTTTTCCTTCCCACACCTCTTTTATTTGTTTCTCTTCTCTGAATGATCTGGTTAATGTTTTGAGTATTGCATTAAACAGCAATAGTGGACAATCGTGCTTGTTCCTGATTTTAGAAGGAATGCTTCAGTGTCTTTCCTTTTAATGTGATATCAATTGCTGGCCTGTCATAGATGACTTTTATCAGATTGACCTTCTGTACCTATTCTACTCCAGGCTTCTAGAATGAATGGATATCATTTTTTTTCAAATGCTTTCTCTTTGTTTATTGAGATGTTTCTGTGATTTTTGTCTTTGCTTCTGTTTATGCAGTGTATTACATTTATTGAGTTGTATTTATTGACCCATCCTGGCATCCTAAGGATAAAGTATACTTATTCATATTTAATAATTTTTGATGATTTTTTGCATTTTATTTGCCAGTATCTTACTGAGAATTTTTCTATCTATGTCTATTAAAGAGATGGCCTGTAGGCAACTTTTTGGAGTTGGATCTTTTTCAATCAGGCCACTGGTTGCTTCCAGAAATTATTTTTTTTTTTTTCT
>NW_004955475.1:3390185-3391389 GCF_000276665.1 Chinchilla lanigera
TAATTTTTTATCATTTTTAAAATTTTTTATTTTAAAGAAAAAAAAAACAAAATGAAATAACAACCATAGACAAAAACAAAACACAAAAACAATAAAAATGATACACAATTTCTTGTATAGACAAGATAGCATGCATATATCTTGTATTCTGAATAACTAATAGGAAGATGATGATATGCAGTGTATTAACTATTGTAGCTATCCTAATAAATTGTTTTGAAACTCGATTTCATTGTTATGTTTATTTTTTAAAAAGGAAAGAACAACAGTAATGCAGGAAAGGAGACAAGGAGAGGAAATATAAGTGTATATATATATATATATATATATATATATATACATACACACATATACACACACACACACAACATAGCTAAGATAACTGCACCACTGATTTCAGTGATTTATTGAAAGGAACAATATTCAGTGATTTATTGAAAGGAACAATGTTGGATTGTTTGATCAATCTTGCTTTCTTGCAGAAATCATTTTGGGAGTACTACTTCCTTTTTTGTTTCATTAAAGAGTATGAAGAGGATTGGCATTAGATCATCTCTGAAGTTCATGTAGAATTCTATAGTGATTCTGTCAGAACTGGGGTTTTAGTAATTGGTAGTTTTTTAAAATTATTTTTTCAATTTCATTGACCAATAATGGATTATTCAGGATTTTTACATCTTGATTCAGCTTTGGTAGTTTTTAATGTATCTAGAAATTTATCCACTTCTTCTAAATTGTCCATTTTATTAGAGAACAAAGTCTCAAAGTTGTTAGCAATGTTCTTCTGGATTTGGTAGAATCCATTGTGATTCCACCTTTTTTATTTCTAATTGCATGTATTTGGGTCTTTTCATGAATTTAAGTCCTTATTTTGGTAAGATTGGCTAATGGCGTGTCTGTTTTGTTTATTCTTTAAAAAATGTAGCTCTTTAATTCATTGATTCTTTGCATTTTTTAAGTTTCAGTTTCATCTATTTCTGATTATATGTTTATAATTCCCTTTATTATGCTACATTTAGACTTGCATTGTTGTTTTGCTGGAACCTTGAGGTGCATCATTTGATTATGTACTTGATCTTGCTCTGCTTTTCTGATGTGGGTACTCATGGTTATAAATATTTCTCTTAAGATTGCTTTCATGTGTCCCATAGGTTCTGGTGTGTTATACTGATATTATTCTTTTTGTTTTGTTTTGTTTTTCTTG
>NW_004955475.1:3391489-3478731 GCF_000276665.1 Chinchilla lanigera
CTCTAATTTGTGTTCTTTTTTTTTTTTTTTGGTACTGGGAATCAAACTCATGACCTCAGGCTTGCCAGGCAAGCGCTTATGTCACTGAGCTATATCCCTAGCTCCTATACTGATATTATTGTTTGATTCTACAAACTATCTAACTTCTTCTGAGAACCACTGATTATTCAAGAGAATATTGTTTAATTTCCTTATGTTTGCATAGTTTCTGTGGTTTCTTTTGCCATTGATTTCTAGTTTCAGTGCACTGTGATCTGATAATATGCATGAGGTAATATTCAGTCTTTTGCATTTTCTTAAGCATGCTTTATAGGTTATATATGTAAGTGGTCTACTTTGGAGAAAGTCCCACATGCTGATAAGAAGAATGTGTACTCTGTTGTTGGATGGAACATTCTGTAGATATCTATTAAGTGCATTTCTTCAAAGGTTTGTTTGAACTCTGATATTTCTTTGTTGATTCTTCATTTAGATGATCTGTCTATCTGTGGTAGCTAGGTACTGAGGGACCTCACTACAGTTGTACTGAATTCTTGACATGCTCTTCATCCTGGAAATACCTTATTTCTCCACCAATTTTTCAGGAATGTTTTGCAGCATACATTACATGGAGTTGGAAGTTTTTATCATTAGAGCTTGAAATACTTCTAACCCCCCTGGCCTTCAGTATTTGCATTGAGAATTGTAATAGATTGTAATGTTGCTGTAATTCTAAGGGGTTTAAATTCATATCTGATTGATTGTTTTTCTCTAACAGTGTTTAAGATTTTTGTCCTTGTCATTGACTTCAGATACTTTGAATATGATGTGGTGTGGAGAATTATTTTTTGATCTTGACTATTTGAGGTTTTGTATACCTAATTTATTGTATATTTATTGCTTTCCCGACTATGGAAAATTTTCTGTCATTATTACTGTGAACAGGTTTTTCATCTCAATTGTGTTGTCTTATGATTTTTTCACTTGCTCCAGTTACTTTTAGATTAGTCTTCTAGCAGCTGTGGACCTACTTTTCTTGTTCTCTTCTTGCTTTTAAGGTGGCTTTGAGTAGTTGATCTTTGGAGAAATTATTGACTTCTAGTTCTTTCTTTTTATTTTGTGGAAAAAAAGTAAAACAGAATTTCATAGCAAAATAATAGGAGAATAACATTAGGTAATACATTGTGTATTGTAACCTTTAAAGGAGTGACTCCGAATACAATATGTAGGCATAAGAACTCTTCCAATTGTTATTTGTATGAACTTTTCTTTTCAGTGAATTAAGAAACACTATTCATATAAACAACTTATATTTTTTTCCTCTTCCATTCCTTCCTTTCCCCCTTCCCCATCCTTTTGAAAAATTTCTTCCCATTTCACAATTTATACATTTTGGACCTTATTTGATCTTTTACTTTCTCACACCAGGGAGACAATATGATGTTTTTATATGTGAGTCTGATTTATTTCCCTTATGAGTATGGTCTCAAGTTACATCCATTTGCCTATAAAATCTAAAGTTGATCCTTTATGGCTGAGTAGTACTGCACTGTACAAATGGGTCACATTGTTTTTATCCATTCCTCAGTTTGGGTTGTTTCCAAAATTTATCTATTACATCTTGTGCTGTTATAAACATGGGTGCACATATCTCACTGTGGTATGACATTTTTATTTCTTTTGGGAAGATACCCAGAAGGGGAATAGCTGATCAAATGGGACCTCTTATGCTAGATTTTTGGAGAAGCTACATACTGACTTCAATAGTGGTTTCACCAATCTACACTCCTACCAAGAGTAAAGAAGGGTTCGTTTTTCCTCACAGACCCTGTAGCATTTGTTATTGGTTGATTTCTTGATGACAGCCATTCTTTCTGGAGATGAAATCTTAGTGTTTTAGTTTGCATCTCTCAAATGACCAATGATGTTGAACATTTTTTCATATATTTATTTGCCATTTGTATTTCTTCATCTGTGAAGTGCCTATTCGTCTAAGATGTTGTTATAATTTGGTTCTGAGTGTCCTCTGAAAGCCTCATGCAGTCATGGGGCAGGCTTCTAGAGTTTATGATTGATTCATGGGTATCAGTGCTACACCTACCCTGGGGTGGATAGTTTGTATATGTAAGGGAGAGAAAGAGGCTGCTTGCCACCACTCCTCCCTTTTGCTCTTGCTGCTTTTTGCTATTTTCTGTTGCCATGAACAGTTGCCCTCTGCCATGTGCCACTCTGCCTTGGAGCCAGCTAAGCATGGCATGAAACCTCCATAAACAGTGAGCTAAATGAACCTTTCCTTCCTTAAATTTGGGTGTCAGGTATTTTGTCTCAGCAACGAGAGAAAAGTAACGAAGACACATGACCATTTTTGGATAGGGGTCTTTGAATGTGGGGGTGTCTGATTTTTTTTAATTCTTTGTGTGTTCTACATGTAAGTCTTTTGTCTGAGGGACAATTGGCTAAAAATTTTCCCACTATATGGGATGTCTCTTCACATTATTGCTGATTACTTTTGATATTCAAAAATTTTTAACCAGGTGAGATCCCATTTGTTACTTCTTTGTTGATTTCCCATGAAGTTTTGGATTTGTTCATCAACTCTCTGCCCACATCTGTGACTTCATCATTTCTACCTACATTCTCTTCCAGTAGATTTAGTGTTTCTGTTTTAATATGTACATCTTTAATTCATTTTGACTTTGGTTTAGGGTAAGATAATAGACATGGATCTAGTATTAATCTTCAACATATAGAAAGCCAGTTTTTCTAGTATCATTTATTAAAGTGGCTATTTTTCTTCAAGTGAAAACATTGGCCCTTTTGTCAAAGATAAGATGGTTGAAAATGTCTGTAGGTATTTCTAAAATGTCTAATCAGTTCCACTGATCCTTAAATCTATTCTTTTTTTTTTTTGCTGGTACCATTCTTATTTTATCACAATAGCTTTGTAGTATAACTTGAAGTGAGGGATTGTGATGCTCCCTGCCTTGTTTTTGTTGCCCAGAATTGCTTTTGCTATCTCATATCTTTTCTGTTTTCAAATGGATTTTAAGAATGTTTTCTCTATATCTCTGAGGTATGCTAATGGTATTTTGATCAGGATTGCATTAAATATATATAACAATTTTGGGAGTACAGCCATTTTCACTATGTTGGTTCTTTCTATCCATAAGCAAGGGATATCTTTCCATTTTCTGATATCTTCTCTGATCTCCTAGTTCAAAGAACTGTAATTTTTAATTTATAGATCTTTTGCTTTCTTTGTTAGATTGATTCCTAAGTATTTTATTATTTGGATGGTATTATGAAGGGTGTAGTTTCCCTAATGTCTTTCTCAGTGAATTTGTTGTTTGTGTACAAGAGTGCTATTCATTTTTGAGTGTTTACTTTGTATCCAACTACATAACTGAATTTGGTCATTAAATCCACAAGTCTTTTGGTGACATATTTGGGGACTTCTATATATAGAGAATCTTGTCATCTGTGAATAGTGATAATTGAACTTCTTTCTTTCCTATCATTGTTTCTTTTATTTCTCTATTTTCTAATTGATCTGACTAATGTGGAAGAACTGTAATTAATTGGAGTGGTGATACTGGACATCCTTACCTTGTTTCTGATTTTAGAGGGAAAGCTTTCAGTTTTTGTCCATTTAGTATGAGGTTCACTATGGGTTTGTCATAGATGGCTTTTATCAGATTGAGATAAAGACCGTCTGTTTTAGCTTTCTGCAGGACTTTTATCATGAATGGGTGTTGGAATTCTGTAAAAAGCTTTATCTACATCCATTGAGATGATCATATGATTTTTGTCTTTGGCTCTGTTGATATGTTTTATTACATTTATTGATTTAAGTATTTTGATCCATCCTTGCATTCCTGGGAGGAGTCCTACTTTGTGTATAATCTTCTTGATGATTTATTGTTTTATTTGAAAGTACCTACTTGAAGATTTTTGCATTTATATTCATTAAGGAGATTTTTGGTTGGGTCTTTCTCTGGTTTTGATGTCAGGGTAATACTTGCCTCCAGGAATAAGTTAAGGAGTATTGCTTCCCCTAAGATTCATTAAATTATTTGAGGATTACTGGTATTAAATCTTCTCTAAATTTCTTGTAAAATTCAGCAGTAATTCCAGAGCACCTGGGCTTTTCTTTGTTGGTAAGGTTTTAATTACATTTTCAGTTACATTGATTGATACAGGGTTATTCAAAATTTGTATGGCTTCTTGATTCAACTTTGATAACTCATACATATCTAGGAATCTGTCCCTTATTTTTGTGTTTCCATACTGTCAGAGTGAAGTTTTACAAAGTAGGTATTAATGATATTCTGAATTTCCACAGGATCCATAGTGATTTTCCCCTTTCATTTGTCATTGTGTGAATTTGAATTTTGTCTTTCCCTTTCTTGATCAGGTTGGCTGATCAAATTTATTTTATCTAATCAATTTTATTTAATCTTTGAAGGACCCAACACTGATTCATTAAAGCTTTTTATTGTTTTCTTAGTCTCAATTTCATTAATATCTGCTCTGATCATTATAGTTTCCTCCCTTGTATTGGCTTAGGGCTTGATGCTCTCTTCTTTATCTAAAAGACTGAGGTGCAGCATTAGATTCTTTATTTTTGCTCATTCTGTTTTCCTGATGTGAAAATTCACCACTATAAATTCCCCTCCTATGATTGCTTTCATTGTGTCCCACAGGTTCAGATGTGTTGTATCTGCATTTTTGTTTAATTGTAGATATTTTAATTTAGTCCTTACTTTTATCTGTGACCCATTGTTTGTTTCAGAGGGTGTTATTTAATTGAAAGTGTTTATGGAGTTTTTGTGCTTTCTTTTGCCATTAATTTCTGATTTCATTGCACTATGATCACATAAAATACATTGGATAACTTCACTTCTTTTGCATTTACTTAAGTGTGTGCTATGGGCTAGTATATTGTCTGTTTTACAGAATGGTCCAGATACCACTGAGAAGAGTGCATATTCTGATACTGTTGACTAGAATACTCTCTAAGCATCTACAAAGTCCATTTGTTCACAGCTTTGGTTTATTTCTGATGTTTGGCTGGTTGATTTATCTCTTTGTGACAATAGGATATTAAGGTCCCCTTTTATAACTGATTTATTCCTTGTTAAATTTTTCATGGTTATTAATATATGTTTTATATAATGGGGGTCCTGTATTTATTGCATATATGTTTATGATTATTATCTCTTCCTCTTGAGATTTTCCCCCAAAAAAGTATGTAGTGACCTTGCTTATCTCTTTTGATCATTCTTGGTTTGAAGTTCTCATTGTGTGCAAACAGAATAGCTACTCCTGTTTTTTTCTTCTTTCCTGTTGCATAGAGTATTGTTTTCCATCCTTTGGCTTTTAGTCTATGAATTTATTTTTGAGTTAAAAGTGTTTTTTGTATACAACATATTGTTGGATCTTGTTTCTTGATCCATTCTGCCTGTCTGTTGCATTTGATTAGTCAGTTGAGACCATTTACATTGATGGTAATAATTGATTTGGCTTGTCCTTTTCATTTTACTTTCCTGTGATTGGTTCCCTGCTTTTCCCCTGTTTAATGCTTGCCCTGCCTAGTGATTTCTTTCTATTTTTCTTGGAATTGTGGTAATTTTTGTCTTTCTAGAGACAGTACCATTTGTCGGGTTGGTTTGGTGGTCAGGAATTTCTTCATTTGTTCTTTGTCATGGAAGTATCTCATTTTTTCATTCCTTTTGAAAGATAGTTTTTCAGCATACATCAATCTGGTCAAGACTTAATGGACTTCACTCCACTCTCTTTTTAACTTGCAGATTTATGTTGAGAAGTTTTTTTTGTGATTCTGATGTGTTTTCCTTTATAGATGATCTTTCTTTTCTCTAAAAGCTTTTAGTATTCTGTTCCTTTTTCTGAATTTCAGGGAAATTGATTATTATATTCCTGGGTGGAGATTTATACTTTTCCTGGCTAACTAGAGTGCTATATGCTTCACTGGTCTGTATTTCAGATTCTTTTTTTAAGTTTAGGAAATTTTGTACTATTACTTCTGCAATTACACTTTTTATGTCATTTGTTTTGGTATCTGCTGCTTCAATAACACCAATAAATCTTATATTATTTTTCTTTGCATTGTTTTGTAGATGTTGAATTATTTTTCCCTGTCCCTTTGTTTTTTGAACAGACCTTTCCTTTCTTGATTGCTAGCTTAGATCCTGTCTTCAAGGTCTGAAAGTCAATCTTTGGTTTCATGCATGTGGTTTTGGAAGATTTCAATGGAATTTTTAATTCCCTGGATATCTATTTCTTTCCTATATTGGGTGTTCATGGGTTCCATTATTTTTCTTTTCTCCTCTATTTTTTAATTTTTTTTTATTTTAAAGAGTAAAACAAGAATAACATAATAATAGGGGGGACTTAGCATATTACAGACAAAATGGTAGGAACTTATCAATGGTTATCGTTTTACATATTATTATCTACAAAATAGTTTCTCAGGAAAACAAATAGACAAATAATAGTGCGTTAGAGACAAAAGAGGTAGGAGATTATCAAGAGTTGTTGTGCTATACTTTGGTATCTTCAAAGTGGCTTCTAAAGAAAATAAATAGAGCTATACATGAGTGACCTATTGAAAAATCATTAACTATTCTCAATGGTTGTTGTAGGAAACACATAATAATAAACATACATCCATTTATGAAATAGGATAGGAACATTACAAACTTTACACAGTTATGGATAGATTAGTAGGAAAATATCAATGGCTGCTGTAATACATGGTGGTATCTTCAAAGTGGTTTCTCAGGAAGACAGAGATATGCAAGAAGGATCTAATAAGTAGTTACAGCCTAAGGGTTGTCAAAAATAGCATATTACCTCCTCACCAGTGACTCCTTTCACTGAGGTATGATGGCTGGAAGGAAGGCCAGGATTGAAAAGAAGGACCGAGAGACTTGCACCTGTGTCTAGCAACAGGCTGTTTTCTTGTTCCTCCATAGTCATGATTACCCAGGACTCCTCGATGGAGATGACAGTCTGGCCAGAGGGAGAAGGCAGACCATGCCCCAAGCCCTCTCATTCCTGTTGGAGTAACTGGTAGCATGGGTCTGAGCTCTGGGGCCTCCACCTCAGAGGGCAGACCGATCTCCAGTGGTCTCCTTTGCATCCAGGGCATGGCCCATGGGGCCTCTTAGGGCAGTTCCTCTTGAGGTGGCCTGGCTTTTAACAGTGGTAGCAGATGAATGCAGTTGTCGAGTTCTTGGAGCCCCGGGAATCAGACCTGGGATCTGTTTCTCTTAGTGGTGCAGCAAAAGCAGCTGCTTTTTCTCGGTCTCTTTGTTTTCTCTCCTTGGCCTCCTCCTCATCATGGCTATAGAATACTGAGGAGGCAATTATTACTAACATCTCAAGAGAGCTATCTGAGGTGAAAGCCAGTCTTTGTAGCTTTTTCTCTCCAGCTTCCCATTGCTTTGGGACCCCACAATTCTCCTCTATTTTTTATCTCTGTCTACTTTAGATTTGCTGAGTAATTCCTTCTTTATAGTCATCATTTCTTTTCTTTAATCTGAGAAATTATTTCTGATCTGATTTCCTCTATGGCCTCATGGGTTTGTTTCTTTATTTTTGTAGCTATTATTTCAGAAATTTCAGGTGTATGTCTTCCATTTTCCTCTACCTTGTTGTCTCCTGAACTTGTTCTGGGTAGCCTGGAGATGTGAGCTCGCATTTTGGTTCTCTGACTTGTCGTTTTCTATATTAAATTTTTCTATTGTATTTTCTCTGTTGATTCCTGTAAGTTTTTGTAGTAGGAGGTATTATCACTAGTTTCAAGACCTATACAGGAATTCTGTTCTTCAGGGATGTCTTCTGTGTGTAAGAGGCTCTTCATTTGTGTCTGCTTCCAAGATTCTACCTTCTCAATTTATTAAGAGTGAGATTCTGTTATTTGTTTGGCTCAGTATCCTGTTGTTTGGTGCTGGGTTGTTGGGAGGTTATTATCCCAGAGTTTCCCAGCATTGTTTCAGAAGGGAGAACAACTGATTGATACAGATATGACATCCTAGCTAAAGTAATGTAGTTAGCAGTATCAATAGCATCACACACAGCTTAGAAACTGACAAACTGTGATACCTATTAATTTTGTACCTTAAACCTCAGGAGGAAAACTTACGGTTATATAACAGAACCCATTGTAAATTGTGAGCTTGTATGTAAAGTGTTTCATGTTGGTAGAGTGGTTTTACACTGTGGTGAGAAAATTTTAAAAAGATAGTGGATGAAACAAGTAACTGTAGAGAAGTATAGCAGAAGCAAAGCTGCAGGACAAAGGATGGTCATGCAAGCTTTGAAAAACTAGATAACAGGGGAGAAGATAAATAGTGAAAGAGTAAGCAAGGAATTATCAAAGCTAACCAGAATGGTTACAGAGAATATTTATTCATATGAAAATATTGTTGAATCTAGAGAGATAAGTTGAGATACAGAAGAAAGATTACAAATAGATTAGAACAATTATATAGGTAAAAGACCAAAACATGGAGAAAAGGAAACAAATCAGCAAAGAAAGAAGAAAGATAAAATATAATAAAAAATCCAAATTTCTCTGGTGTCCATGGACAGCTCAAAACTACTAGGTAACCCCACCAAGCCTGAGGTAGAGTTTGTGGTGGATGTGAGGCTAAACTTGGCCTCCAGATATGGGAGCCTGGGGCCAGTCTTCAGCAGGTATTTTCTGTCTGTGTTTTAGAGGCCTGCCCACTCCTTACCCCATTCCTATTGGCTTCTCTCTCCCAGTTTCTGTGGTGCTTTCAGAGAGACAGGTGGCTGTTCCCGTTCTGTGTATAGTTAGCGTCTCCTCATCCTTTCTCAACCTTGTGTTCCTCTGCAACTGGCAAGTCTCTGTTCTAAGCTTGTTTGTTGTCGGGAGGGGTGGGATGCTGTGATGTGGTCTCACTCTCTGCTCTTACAGGTGCTGTCCAAGGCTTCTCAGTCCCAATTCACCAACCGTATTCTGGTATATGAGAGAAAGGGAGAGTGCTAACTTCCCATTCTTTGCTTTGTGTAGTCACCCAACTGTGCTGCAGTTTGTAACTTTGTTGGGCAAGGTGGGTTGGTGTGCTGTCAGGTGCCTTTTTGCTCTTGCCCCCACTGCGGTGAGAGCCCTGGGCTGCACAGTCCCTTGGTGCAAGTCTTTTTAATTCATGCATCTCTCTAGTCACAGGTCTTGGGGGAAGGGTTAGTTTTTCCATTCATTATGTACCTTTTGGTCTTTAGTCCTGTCCCTAGAGGTTCCAGTTAGCACTTTGGTGCACAAAAGGAAAGTGAGGAAAAGAAGAGGAGAGGAGAGAAGAGGGGAGGGGAGAGGGGAAAAATACAGAAAAGAATAAAGAAAGCTGATGGATTTCAGGGAGGGAGCAGTTCACTTCTGTGTGTGCTGGTGTAATTTACTTCTGGGCTGTAGCATCCTCTGTTTGGAGGAAGGCAAAAGAGGCACGAAACCTTTTATTTCAAGTTTATACTGTGTGCCTTGATTTAGCCACACTATTTTAGTGTATACATTTTTTTTCCTTCTTCTTTTGAGCTTCCTACTATGGGAGGCAGTCGACTGTGATCCAGCAATCCACCAGCAGCTGAATGGGATGGCTGGCCTTCTTATTAAGTCTTTTATGTATGTTTTCCTATATCTATTGTCTTCTAGTTCTAAAATTCTGTCCTCACGTTGATCATTTTTGCTGCCCATACTTTCAATAGTATTTTTAATCTACTGTATTACTGATTGAAACTTTTTCATGCACTTTTCTTTTCTAAACTGGCCATTTATTTGTTGTTTTGTTTACCTTATCTATATTTTGATTAGTGTCTTCTGAAAGGTCCTGTAACATTTTGGTTATTACTTCCATCACCTGTTTAGTTATGTCCTCTGTGATGCTGCTAAGTACTTCTCTGATATTTTTTCTCAGCTCCTTTGTTATCCTTTTATGCATTCTTGTGTGTGATTTATACTATTTTTCTCCTTGACATTTCCTGGATTGGCTTTCCAGGAGTTGAAGTTTTGGGACGAAATTTTTCAATGTCATAAACGTAATCTATGTGTTGACTTACTGAAGAAAGCCATTAATAGTAATTATTGTTTGAACAAGATAATATCAAACATGTCAGCTACATACCATCACCAAAGACAAACTGGATATTAACAGTATGAGATCCAATTATGTATCACCCTTACCTATAAAGAAGAAATACAAAAATTGGGGAGCAAACATCAATAAACATCAATAAAATATGCACTATATTAGACACATATATCTCCACTAATAGTCCGAAAGAATTCCACAGTAATTTTATAGAGTCAACTATCTAAAAACCAATAAAACTTTATGATTATTTTATTAAGATATAGGGGTTTTGGAACAGGGAAATGCAAGAAGAAAAAATTGAAATATTGAATGATATGATATGAAAAGGAGAACAGAAAAGTGGGACAAATGATCCTATCGGGGTAGAAGCATTTTATAGAATTAGGTAAAAGTAACCAGAAAAAATTGGTAAGAAATAGATGATAAAAATAAAAGGAGAAAAAATTGGATAAGGAATAAAAATAAGAGAAAAAAGTAAAGGGAGAAAAAGTTAAAAGGCAGAAGAGGGACAAAAGAAAGCCCAAGAGGGAAAAGCAAGAAAAAGAGGAAAAAAGATAATCAAGGCCAAAGAACAAAGGAAAATTCCCAACACTTTAATAATCTAGTGACAAAGAGAAAGGAAAAAGGAATCTACACTCACAAAGAAATATAAGAAATTTTTTTCTTTTATTTTGAATGCATGACTTTGTTCCAAGGTCTACACTTTTTGAGCAGTGCCCAAGTCGAGATATATTCCTGTTCAAGCTGGTAAGGAAGATTACTGAGCCCAGATTTTTGCTGGATACAGGCATCTAAATAATAGGGGAATAACAGCAATGCTATTATTTTCATTTCCAGAACAATTCAGGCAGGATTTGGCCTCTAGCCACAGAAGCAGGGCCTCTGTCCTTTAGCTCAAACCCCTCATGGGGTCTCTTTCAGGTCTGTACCCTCACTGTGGTTGTCTCTCATGGCTGTCTGTCATCCAGTCACTCTGGGACCATAACATTGTGAGCTCTAGAGTGGAGCCACATGGCTCTTGGTTTCAAACAATCAAAGCTTCCCCAGGATTGTGTCTGACGGAGCATTTTTTTCAGGGATAGGGCAGGTGCTTATATTAGTTCCTCACCAGCTGTCCCCTGTGGAAACAGTCAATAGGTACAGTGTTTCATGGTCACCTTGCAGATCACAGAAACAACCCATTCCTTCAATTCTGGTGGTACGTTTATCCCTGGAGTCCCCAAAGTTCATTTTGTCTCTGTAGGTTTGCCATCCTTTGTCCCCCATGTACAACAGGCCACAAGCCATGAGCCAGGAACCCAAAGAAGGGGTGATTGTCTCTTACCTTCTACACACTGTGTTCTGTTTCTTCAATTTCTCTGTAATTTGTAATTTTCCTTTGAGATCCCTTCTGTTTCCTGGGGAACTACTTGTCTATTTCTTTTTCAAGTTGTTTTCCAGAGTCTGGATTAAAAATCTCACAGAAGTTGAGTTGTTATCACTAACCACATCATTTATTTTTCTTCTGCCTTATCATTTCACTTTTCCTTCTTTTCACTTTGACTCATTTTTTAGTGGGACCTATGTACTGTGAAAACAGCTTCTTCCTGTGTTTGTGGTTGTGATGGACTTCTGTAGAACAAACCCTTGGGAAATGCTCCTCAATTTTCTATAATAAAGTCGTGAGTGGAGTCACAAAGGGGATCCAAATGTCCATCTCAAGGTTACTTGTTATTATGGTTTGTATTTGGATGACCTCCCAAAGCCTCCTGCAGTCATGGAGGTGGGCTTTTTAGAGGTGGCTGAACCTAGAGTTTGTGATTGGTTAGTGCTGGGCTTGGGGGTGTGAGTGCTGCACAAGCCCTAGTGTGGATAGCCTGCATATCATATGAGGGAGGAAAAGAGTCTTCTTCCTCCCTTTTGCTCTTGTTTCTTTTGCTGTTTTTTGACACCTCAGCCACCATAAACTGTTGCCCCTCTGCCATACCACCTTGCCTTAGAGCCAGCTCAATATAGACTGAAACCTCTTCAAACTGAGACAAATAAACCTTTTTTTACTCTTAACTTTTGGTGTTAGGTATTTTGTCTCAGCAATGAGAAAAAAATAAGGGTGGGTTAGACAACATAGCTGAATAGAGGAAGAGCCTTGTTCTTAGAGAAATTCAGCTAAAACACAGGTAATTGGAAGAAAGGCGAGGAACATACAACCTGAAACTAAAATCAGTCTGACATAAGAGATTCATAGATCAAGCAAAACGTAGATAAAGGTTTTTAAAAAACAGCCAGCCAGCCCATCTGGCTGCTGGTGGATTACCAGATTCAAACAACTGCTTGCCATACCTGCAATCTTAAAAGAAGAAAAATAAAAAGGATATAGTAAAATAAATGTGGCCACATCAAGCCATACAGGATAGACTTTGGATATAAGGTTCCCTGTCTCTTCTGCCTTTTTCCAATCAGAAGACATTACAGTTCAGCAATAAATTCTGCTGACATGAATTGCTCCATCCCCGATAATTGGCAAATTTGGGTTTTTTTTTTTCCTTTTTTTCATTCCTTGTTTTTTCTTTTCTTTTTCTTTCTACTCCTTTGTGCACCAGAGTGCTAACTGAAACTGTCAGGAACAAGATTAAAGTCTACAGTTATGTGTAGCAAATGGAATAGCTAACCCCTCCTGCATGACCTGTGGGTAGAGAAGCACAGGGAATTAAACAGCCTTGTACCTCAGGATTGTGCAGCCTCAGAATGTCCCCATCTTGCCAGGAGTGGGAGCAGAAAGGAATCCCACATAACCCCATCTTGCCTGAGGAAGTTACAGACTACAGCAGAAGTGGGTGATGGAGGCAGTGAAATTTGTAATGTAAGGAATAGGAAGTTTGCACCCTACCTTGGGAGAAGAGTAAGAATTGGGACTGAGCAGCCTTGGACTGCATCAGCAGGAGCAGGGAATAAGACAATGTCACACCATCCCACACCACCCTGCAACAAATGACCTGAGAGTACAGAGACTTTCCAGTGGAAGAGGAACATAAAAGGATAATAAGGAACAGGAGGAGCCAAAGGTGCATGGGACTGATAACAGACCCCTGTCTCTCTGAAAAGACAGCACCTGGAGAGAGCAGCTGCCAAGAGAAACAGGGTAAGGAGTGGAAGGCTGATAGGGGACATACAGAAAGTACTGGCTCAAGACTCTGGCCCAAGGGCCACATATCTGGAGGCCAAGATTAGCCTCAAATCCAACACAAACTCTACTGCAGGCTGGGCAGAGTTATGGAGTAGTTTTGGACTTTTGGTACACACCAGAGAAATTTGGATCTTTAAATTTTATTTTATTTTTCTTTTTTGCTGTTTTTTTCCAGTTCTTTTTTCTTGTTTTATTTTGTCTTTCACATTTCTTTTTCTGCAAATCTATTTGTCTTCTTTTCCTGTTTCTTCAGTTTACCTCTCTAGACTTATATTTTCACATGAGTGAATACTCTCTCTATTTTTCTGGTCAGCTTCACTAACCCCTTGCTTATTCCTTCATTCTTTATCTTCTGCCATATTTTCTAGTTTACCACAGCTTACATGATCATCCTTTGTCCTCAAGCCTGTCTTCTACTTTATTTCTTTTCAGTTATTTCTGTTCTATTCACTACCCTTCTTAAATTTCCCCACCACAGGGAAAAAACCACGCTACCATGGGGAATCACTTTGCACACAAGCTCCCAAATTGTGATTGGTTCTGTTATATAGCTAGATTTTGCTTCTCTGCTTGAAGGTCCAAAATTAATAGTTATGACAGTTTACCTGTTTCTAAATTGTGCTTGATGCTATGCTTAGGGCTAATTGTACTTTAGCTAAGATGGCATATCTGTTTTACTCAATTCTCAGTTCTGTAACAATACTGGGAAGTTCTGGAGTAATAACCTCAACATACCTCAAGCTCTCCTCCTCAACCATCTACCTCTATCCATCACAAATAAGCATATATGCCTCCTGTATGCATATATAATTAGGCCAACAGTCATTCAACCTGGATGTCACACAAGTTTAGTAAACTATTCCTTGCTCCATCAAAATCTTGACCATCAACCAGCTGATGTGCCAACACTGACCTCTTCAAAATGAAAAAAAGGATTGTCCTGTGGGATAGGGCAAACAAATAATGTTGACGGTGGAGAGTTGTGCAGAATTCTGGCTGAAGAAAGACACCCTTGTTGGAAACCATGAGCCTGTAAGCTCCCTTCTAAAGTCCAGACATACACATAGAGGCTACTTGAATGTGTATTTTGGTGCTTGTACTGATTGGCATTTCTTGCTACTACATTGTGCATATTGAGTGGGCTGATTTTACGTGGCTCTTTTTTACCTGAGTCTAAGGTTGAATGGCTTGCATATGAATCCCTGGCCTTGGAGAAAGCACAGTTGTGTGCCACTGACTTAGCCATACATGGAGACCATCACTTTAACCAGTGTTTGCAGTAGGCCTGTGATTTAACACTTCCAGTGGAGTCACACTGAGCACAATGGCATGTCTTTTACAAGGGATTTTTCTTTCTTCTTGCAAAACAGGAACCCAGAGAAATGTATATGGCTGAACCAAAGCAAAATTCAGATAAGCTGCCACCTATGCATTGTTCTTGCAGCTTCTCTGGCTTCCTTCTCTTCTTTGGCCAGTGTCAGATGATCCTGTGACTTAATAGCCCAAACTGGTTCTAGGTATTTTTGCTTTGGTGGATTTTTTTGTTTGTTTTGTTTTTGCAGATTTGTGATCTTTTCTTTCTTTTTTTCTTTATTTTAATGGAATGCATGGAAGACAAAGCAATGGAAGGGCATGGAAAGCACGGTAGCTGCCATTTTTGGAGGTATCCTGCCATCAAGTATAAAGTGTTTCTATTGAAGAGAATCAGCTGAGCACAAGAGCTGGGCCATTGAACAGCGGCAAGTAGTGGCACATCCTTCCCATCCACCCACCCTAGCAGGATATTTTTTTTTTTTTTTGAGACAGTTTCACTATGTAGTATAGGTTTAACTTAAACTTGCTTGTGTAGTCTAGGCTGGCCTCAAACTTATGGCAATCCTCCTGCCTCAGCCTCTCAAATGCTGGGATTGCAGGCATTTGCCACCATTGCCAACCCTAGCCAGATCTTGAAGCCATAGAGCTACCTCCTTGCTGACACTTGCCTTGTGTTCATTCTTAAGACCGGTTGCACCTAAACTCCTATTCTGGATACATACTTGGGAAAGAAACTTGGACAGTGCCAGTCCAAGATGGTTGTAACTACCAGTGGCATGGAACTGCAAAGGGTAAGTAGTCCAACCTCAAACCTCTAGTTCCTATCTCTTTGTTTTGCTAAAGTGCCTCTGGGAATTAACCTGGCCTTAAATGCCCAGTAACTTCATAGAGCTTACTAAGAGGAATAGCCCCAGTGCCTACAATTAGTGGCCTGTAGATTCTTATTTTCCCCATCGCATAAAAGCCAATGAGAAGCTCTGCCCTTTACACTGACTTATCTTGGTGGTGTTGTCTGCATGCTTATAGAGCCCCTGGATATTCTGATTCAGCCTCTGTATTCTAAAGGGCAGACAGGTTTCCTACTTTGCTTCTGAATGCTGGTTAAGGAAACCTTGTCTTCTGCACATTCCCCTTAGTCCAGGAAGTCCTTGCTCACTACTGTATCAGGCACTTGGCAGGGGACAAATGTCTTGCCCCTAGTGGAGATCTGCTGAGTGCCCAGATTCCTATACTTGAGCATTTGGAACTACAGAACTCGTGGATGGAGAGCTATATGATGCATCCAATGAGACTCATTGGAGAAAAAGAGATACAACAAGGCCAGGCCAAAGCAATCAGCTTCCTCTTTATTCCAAGCACTAGAGATTTGAGAGGCAATGTGACATCCTGCCCTCTGTTTAGTGACTCCTCTACTCCAATAAGAATGCCACTGAGCAACCAGTGCCCTGACCTGGAACACTCAGTGCCACAGAACTTGAGGGTGGGGTGCTGTAGACTGCATCTTATGAGACATGGGAGGAAAAAAGGGACATGGCAGATTTGACCCAGAACAGGTGCTTTCCTATTGCTGCCCCAAACACCAGAGAGTTGAGTTACAGAGTGAGACTCTGTCCATTGTCTGCCATATGGTGTACCCAGATCCCTAACCTGGAGCTCTAAGCACCATTGATCTTGCGAATGGGGAACGGCCGACTGCATTCTGGTATATGAGAGAAAGGGAGAGAAAACTGAGCCAGCCTAGATCAATCACTCTCTTAGGCTATGAAACACCAGGAAAATCTAAGTGTTGCATCCTGCCCATTGCCCACCATCTGGTGCTGGCAAGGGAAACCCCCTTCACACATCAGAGGGCCATTGAGCACCAGGATCCCTAGATCACAGCTGTAGACCCCAGAGTTTTGGGAATAGAGCTATAAGAAGCATCACACTATACACAGAAAGGGAAATGCAACAGATTCCCCAGAGCAGGAATTCTATTCAACTAGTAAACATTAGGACTGTTGTGTTCACAGGAAATATTATGTCCTGAAAGTCTTGCCACTGCTACTGAATTCTTTATAGAATTAGCAAGCTCAGACCTTCTCATAGCTTCCCTCAATCTACAGTTATCCTTCCCTCTCTCAGCATACCTTTTGTCCTCACAATTATTCTCAAACATCTTATACACCAGCCTTCTAATAATATAAAAATATTATCAACAGATACTGATCTCTTTTCTTTATCTCAGTCATTGTAATTATTTTTTCTTTTCTGTCTGACAGACTGCCTTCTCTTTTCTTTTTCCTTTTCCTTTTCCTTTCCTTTACCAGACACATCCTTGTCTACCTGTTAGTAGTGCTATACTATAAACTCTATGGGTCATTCATAAAAAGATGAAATTGTTAAACCAAGTTTCAATGTATGTGGATCTATTGAAGTTGATATAAACTATAGGGATCTTCCTTACAGCAGAAAGATGGGTCTGATCCCATTAAATTGCACAACAAAAAGCAACCAAAGTGAAGAATACATAGGTGGAGAGCAGACAGTAAAGAAATCTACATAGTAGCTGCACAACTGCTCCACTCTAATTGGTCTCCAACCCTCAGCACACACTGACTGATGTACTCATCCTAATCTCCTGGCTGGCTACATGAAAATGCCATCGAGTAGCTGGTTTCTAAACATGGCTCACCAAATAAAGGTTACCAGGTTCTGGTTTACTCACCTCTTCTTCTGGAATTAGATTCCAGGTTCTTCTCATCTCAAAACTTGAGTGAGACACCACTGACATTGTGCAAACCAGTTTTAATGTTCATGATTGATATTAGTGATTTCTGGCTGGATCTGTGGATATGATTATAATCAATAGGAATTTCCAGTTATGGCACAGTGACTGAGCCCAGCCCAAGTGAAGTAAACAGGATGAAGTGCTAAACAAAAAACCTTTTGATAAATAAAGCCGAGATCACATAATTGGAAAAAAGAAACTCACTAAAGAGAAATTCATAAAAACAACAAAATCACTTGATTCAATTTGACCTCAATCCCCAGCACAAAATATAGGAACATGAAAAAAACCAAGGCAATATATTCTTCCAAAGATTCCTAACTTTCCTAAAGCAGTCCTAAAGGGGCCTGGTGAGGAGAAAGTCAAACACGAAGTATCTGAGTTGTCAGAGTTTGAAAAAGCAAAGAAACTCAGTGAGTTCAATGATGACATAGCCAAATAGATAGAGAAATTAAAAGACTGACCAATGTAGTTAATGAAATGTTGACTACAAAATTAGAAGACCTGTCCACAATAATTAGAAGTATGAATGACAGATTTATCAAAGACTTAGAGTCCATGAATAGTGGCAAATAGAAATTCTGGAGATAAAATTTTCTTCAGAAAATATGAACTGCAAAAGTGAAAAATGTGCAGAGAGAGTGTATATCATGAATATAGATATACTTAAGGATAGTTTGCAAACATCATAAAAGCAAAAAAAAAAATGATCCAGCACCTACTAGTTTATGCAAAGACCTATTTAAGAACAATAGGAGTTAGAGAAAAATTAGAAGTGAGAACATATGGAATAAAAAGAATCTATAAAAATTATAGTAGAAAACATTCAAAGTATGGGGAAATAAATCACAAAAGTAAATAAGGCTTATAGAACTCAAATAATTACAAAGAGAAAAATCCTAAAACATGGACAGAATCTTAAATGCTGTCATTAAAATATGAACCAAAAAAAAAATCACCTATGTAAGCAAACCCTTTAAGATTAAAGCAGAGTTATCAACACAAACTTTAAATGATAGATAAGCTTGAACTGTTTAAAGCCCCCCAAACTCCCAAAACAACTTTAATATATATTAAATTAAATAATATATACTTAAAATAACATTTTATAAAACTATCAAAACTGATGCAAAAATAAGGCCATTCCATGAAGAAGGACACTTTAAGAAATCTATGACCATCAAATGAGCCCTCCAAAAAATTCTGAAGGATATCCTAGACAGACAATGAAGCCAACACAGCTAAAATGTCTGATGAAATGAATACATAAAGAAGGGTGAGTAGTTAGTAAATGAAAAATATAAGTCAACAATTGAAAAATAGCATAATGACAAGAAAAAGTCTCTACCTATCAGTAATAACTCTTAAAGTAAATGACTTCAACTCCCCCATAAACAATACATTTTGAAAGACTGCATCACACAATAAAACCAATGATTGGGTACATTCAAGAGACACATCCAATCCAAGTGAAATTCAAACACTAAAATCAAAAGATGGAAAGTACTCCACGCATGAGGACACAAAAGCCAAGCAAGTGTAACAATCTTATTCTCTGAAGAGTATACTTCGAGGTAAAATTAAGAAGGGGCAAAGAATGTCACCATATATTAAAGTAACAGTTGAACAGACAGGGATGAGAATTCTATATATTCATTGAATATTATATAGATGCACCCATCTTCATAAAACACAGTACTGTACTTGAGAAATCAAACAGCAGCACAATCATCATGGGTGAACTCAGCACCCAATTTTCACTAATAAACAAGGCAAAAATTGAACAAAGAGATATGAGAAATTTAGCAAACCTTTACTTTAATGTATATCTATAGATTATTCTACTCTTCTACCATAGAAAACCTTTTCAGCAGTATGTAGAACTTTCTCCAAAACTGACCACTTCGATCCCATAAAAATGCGTAAATAAATACAAAAACATCAAAATTGTTTCATGTATACTATCATATCATAATACACTAATACTAGATATCAATTACCAATGAAATCACAGAAATTTTGGAAACCACTGGACATTAAATAACATATTCCTGAATACTAAATGTGACACAGAAGAAATCAAGGAAGATATTTAACAATTTCTGAAATGAAATGACAATGGTAGTACAACGTATCAGAACATGTGAGACACAGTGAAAGCTGTCCTATGAGGGAAGTTAATACCTTAGAATCAGAAGATGAATATTCACACTGGGAAGAAAAAGCTTACTGGCTTGTTTTGCTACCTTCTGCCCAGCATGAACTGTTTTTGCTCTTATGACGCCTGTCTACCATGCCACCCTGCCTTGGGCCCATCCAAATATGGACTGAAATCTTTATAAATTGTGAGAAAAATAAACTTTTCCTCCTTTAACTTTGGAGTCAGTATTTTGTCTCATCAATGAGAAAAGTAACTAAGACAGAATTTGGTACCAGAGAAGAGGGGTCATTGCTATGACTATACCTGACCATGTAGTTCAGGAGCCTTTGAGACTGGCTTGTGGGAATAGTTTGGAAAGGTTTGGAGATGTCAACTAAAAAAGCAGAGCTGGAACACTTTAGGGTGTAGTTGATGGGAGATTCTGGCCTGAGCTCAGAAGACCAGAAGGCTGATTGAAATCCTTCCAGGAAAGACCAGGCTTGGAAGGTTTCTGCTTGGAAGAAAGAACACATTGGTTGTTGGATTCTTGGAAGAAAGTTTATCTGCATTTTGCTCATGTCTAGAAACTTTGTCTGAGACTAAGATTAAAGGTGGATTAAAGATTAAAGATTTTTCTGCTGATTCATCTTGCAGAAAAAAATTTCAAGGCAGTATAGTATTGAGACCATGGCATGGCTGCTGCTGGGAGCTTTCAGGCAGATCTATGTTGAGAATTAAGATCAAAAAGCCCAGCAGAATGAGTCAAAACATTGTGAGTTTGGCCAGAAAGCAAGGTGCAGTAAAGATGCAGCCTGCAAAGATGGAACCAGGAAGACATTGGTCACTGAAAAGACAAGAGAAAGCAAAATGTTTCGGAAGAAAAAATATCCTGAAGGCATCAAGGAAGCAGCATGACTCCACCATTACTAGCCTCAAAATGGCAAAAATGAAAGTCTTTGCTTTAAGAGAGTCCCAGAGCATCATGTTCCAGCATAGCAGAAGCCTGTGGACATTGTTCCTTGGGATTTGGTTCTTAAGCACTACATCCAAGAGAGAAGGAAATGTGTCTACTGCTCCAGCTGGCACCAGACCTTGGCATCATCCATGTGGCGCTGGTTGTAGGTACATGCAGAATGGAAAAGTGGTGGGATCAGAAAGGCTTCAATCCAAATTTCACAAGAAGACCTAGGAGGCCAGGCAGTGTGCCCCTGAGAAGGCAATATATGATGCTGTGAGTAGGAAGCTGAAGGTGTGGTGGAGACCACAGTAGTTTGATGAAACCAGGAACATGGACATCTGAGGAAAAGAGTGAGGGAGCAGAGCTGACCCCAAGAGAAGCCATGAGAGCTACAAACACTGGAAGTGCTGTGGGGATGGAGCCACTCAAGCTCTTTGATGTTCTCAACTTGCTACAGATTTCTGAAGCGGCTGGAGGTGGAACTGTGGCATTTAATGTTTGCCCTGCTGGATTTTGGTCTTGCTTTATTCTCACACCTTGCTCCCCCACCCCACATTTGTAACTTTTGTAATGGAAATGTCTGTCTTGTGCCATTCAACTTTGGATGTGTTCAACTTTCTTTACATTTGTATAGAGGCTCACAGCTAAGAATGTGCTTACATCTCATGGGAGATTCAACAGTACTGAAACTGTTAGGATTTGTCAACTCTTAGAGATGTGCATGAATCTTCAGTGGGTCGGGGTGGAATCTTATGGCATGTGTCTAGTTGTCCTCCCAAAGCTTCATGTGGTCATAAGTGGGACTTCTTCAGAGGTGGCTGGGTCTAGAGTGTGTGACACTAGGCTTGATTCATGGTGCAATGTTAGTATCAAGGGCCTTAGGAATAATGGTGTGGCTGCTACTTGTCCTAAGTATCCTAGATAAAACATAATGGATAGAAAAAGATGTGCTCATCCTCCATGCTTGCTTTTTTTTAATACTTTCTGTCCTACATGAACTCTTTCTCCTCTGCAATACCTTTCTTCCATGCCACCCTGCCTTGGAGCCATCCAATTATGGACTGAAACCTCTACACTCTCTGAGCTAAATAAATCCTCTTTTAACTTTGTGTGTCAGGTGTTTTTTCTCATCATCAAGAAAAGTAACAAAGACAGCAGGGATGCTGAAGAGTAAGTTGTACAAAAACTCTTTCCACTCTGAAAAAATAATGGAGACATTGAATAGCAAATTAGTACCTCTTATGTAAGTGTTTCACTGTACACAGGGTAATTAAAACAACAGAGGCTTTAATGCAGGATGCATTCTCTTCTCATCTTTTCTGGCATTAAGTCTTAGGATGCTATGTCCTAAATTCTCATGAATACCTATTTATACTGATGCAAGTGCATCCATGCATGCACATGTCCACAATCACACATAGGCTACACACATAATAGGTTCAGTGGGCTCACTTTACTATTTCCTTTCTTATACCTTCCAATACCCCGCTTCCATCTTCCTGTCTGTCTCCCTGCTGGCTTCCCCCATCTAGGGGTGATATGCTTGGGTAGTAACAGTCCTGGCCTAACAGGCTTCAGTGTAGACAATGTTTAACCTTGTTCTCTAATGCTGACAACTTTGTCCTTGCTTGTCACTTGTCCCTGTCAGGACACAGGATGCCATTTAGTGTCTCACCTATCTCTCTGGGACAGAATACATTCCATGTTTCATTACTGCTTTCTGCTTTACTGTGATAAATTTATTGTTTTCTACCTTTCCTCTTTGCTTTCCCTTAGTCACTATAAAGTTGCTGAGATACAGTACTAGACATCCACCACTTAATGGAGGGAATGTTCCTTTATGCTGATGGTTTTTAGAAGATTCAGTTTATATGTGGCTCCAAGCCAGTCAGGTCATGGTGTAATGGTCTGGCAGAGGAAATCCGCCTGTGTCATAATACCCAAAGTTCAGAGACCAAAGTGAGAAACTGGGAAAAGAAATATACCCCTCCGCATCTTGTTCTCCGTAACTCTCTTCTTTCATCCAGGCCCCTCCTCCTAAGAACATATTTAGTTAGAAATGCATCAGAGGATCAATTTAATAATGAGTAGGGTGACCCACGATCCAGAAACATATCAAACACATGATGCTTTGGTAGCTACACCAGATAAACCATAACTCCCTCCCTCAGCCCCCCAAAAGATTGACGTTCATCTCTGCACCATATGGTTTTATTCTGTCTCTAATATTTGGGAAAGTCTTACCAGGTTTATTAGTGCTTAAAATCCCAAGTCCAAAGTCTCCTCTTGCAGTGACAAACAGAAACACTGAAACAACACCCAGGATTTGTGTTTTTTTTTTTTTTTTTTTTGGTTTTTCTCCAGTACTGGGAACCGAACTCACGACCTTGCGCTTGCCAGGCAGGCGCTTTGCCGCTGAGCTAAATCCCCCGCCCCACAACACCCAGGATTTGGAGGCAGATATATTTACATACATGGGTACTGATCAGGATCATTCCCAGAATAACAGTCCCTGATCTTTGGTGGTCTAGGATGTATATGAGATAAGCAAGCAGGAAGTACAGAGGCTGAATGTCTTGTCAATTGGGGATTGATTTATACAATATGTATCACAGTGACCAGCTATGCATCACAGTGACCAGCCATTTCGAAGAGACAGGAGCAACCAGGACTGGAACAGGAACTATTACCTGGGCAACTAACAAACTGTAGTATACTGGCTGGGGGGCGCATTTCCTGCTACACTCTGAGACTCAAGCAAACACTTATCTGTGAGCCCCTTTATAAGTAAAAAACAAAATTAAATAATGCCAACATACAATGACACAGGGTAAACTTTCCCATTCCAAAAGAGAGAAATGGGATAGAAAGGAATGGGACCAAAGCAACACCAAAACTCAGCAGAGGAGACATTGAGTCCTGTATTTCCCTGTCCAGAACCTGGGGCAAATTCTGGTGACACATGAGCTATCAAGGGCTTGTGTGGCCCAACCACTACAGCATTGGTTGTGGAAGCCCTTGTGCCTTCTATGTTGGGTTGGCTCTAATCATGTCTTGTGGTTTTTAATCAATACAGATATTGCACATTCCAAGCATCTGCAACTTTGTAGTGTCCCAAATGCATTTTCAGTTTTACTCTTACAGTTTTATGCACTGCCCTCTGAGAGACACAGTTCCTGGTTTGGCAGGCCTTCTAAAATTTGGTGGAAGTTTCTCTGACCCTACAATTCTAACAGTTTTCTGCATGTCCAGCACCATGTGGGTAATGACCAAGTATGCTATCAGCTTCAATAGCAGCTAGGCCCCCTTGCATCAAGGCTACAAAGGCTTCTTACTGCTCAGATGGCTGAACACAGTGAAAAAAATTCCCAGGAGACCAAATTCCCTAGAGGAATGTTCTGGAGTAGGGTATTCTGGAGCTGTCTTCTCAAACAACATCTTCAAGAAGAGTTTGCCTTTACCTTTTTACATGTTTTGACCAGTGAAGGGATGTATCTTGCTGCTTCTTGACATGCCTTCAAGCCATGTCTGCTATTATCCTGCTGAAAAGTACTTGTTTTACTAATGCTAGTGTTTTTAGCAATCTTTCCTTTACCAAACTTTCATGTGCTTCCTTTCATGGGAAACTCCAAACTCTTTAAATGGCCCTTTTGCTTCTGATTCTTCCTTGCAGAAAGCAGTCAGAAATACGTATGCCACAGGTTGAGAATTGGGCTGCTATGAAATTTTATCTGCCACATGAGTTAGTTCACATCCCGGAATTTCAGCCTCCTTCACTGCCTCACAGCAGGAAGTGTAGATAAATTTTCTTCTAGAACATGATACACATGGCCTCTGATACAACTGAGTGAAGTCCTCATTCATAACTGAAACCTGTGCATTTCAGGAACTGTGCACATTCCTATTGGCATTTTAATCTGACCTCCAACCAGAATTTCTCATCAATCTTTGCTTACTCCGCTTAAAGCATTCTCTGACTTCTCTAGCCAGCATCACCAAACATTTACAAACTCCACACACAAACTAGTTCCAAAACTTCTGAGCCACATGGTCAGGTATAGTCATGGCAATTGCCCCACTTCTTGGCTACCAAAATTTGTTTTGCATACTTTCTCATCACAGTGACAAAATATCTAACACAAGTAACTTTAAGTAGGAGAGATTTGTTTTGGTTCCCAGCCTCAGTGCATGATCGTCCAGCTCCAAGACAGAAATGGCATGGCTGAGGGAAATGGCAAATGAAAAGCTGCTCACATTATGGTTGTAGGAAGAATAGAGGGGTGGGTATATCTAGAGATCGAGATACACACTTTCAGGTCACATCCTCTATAACGAAGGTCTAAATAGTCCAACTCCTAAAAACACATTTAGTTATAAACTCAACAATGGATTAATGTATTGATGAACGTAGTACCTTCATGATCCAATCACCTTCCAAACACGAGGCTTTTAGGATCTGTATACGAGATGAACTTACATCTGTGGGAATTAAAATGTGCTCTGTGAACTGGGCAAGTGGAGCCATCCCCCAACTACTACATTTAAATACTGTCTCAGTCATTTTCACATCATCGTGTCCTGTTTGTTATGATTACAACTATACTCCACAACAGCACTCCATTCTTCCCTGTCTTGCTCGACAGGCTAGTGTGGTTGTGGGTTTGTGTTTGTGTGTACATGTGTGTGTATTATATATTTCTTTGTGGGAGAGGGACATATGTTAGTTTGAGTGAGCTGATGACACTGCAAGGTCATGGTTCAGGCAGTGTCTTTACCATTTATAGTTCCTACTTCAGGTAGATTAGAATCCGAACCCACTCAAGAAACAATCATTGAAAAGAGACTTCTCAGATTTGGGTCCCTTCCCAAAGAAGGCAGCAGCTGGTGTCACACTTCCAGTCCTTGTGTGGTCCTCTCACTGCTAAAACTCTGTGAAGGATCACTTCATTACAACCATAAAAAACATCCCCAGTAGCATGAGGGTGCTGGTTTTTCCCTTTGTCCTCTTTCTCTTGCTTATCCTGGAACTTCTGTCCCTCCTTCCTCTTTTTTCTTCTTCTCCTTCCTTCACCTATCTGTCCATTCCAACTTTTTCTTTCTTTGTTTCACTTAATATCTGCTAGAGTGACCTGTATTCTGTAGACACCACTTTTTCCTCTTGTTGGTTTTAGGAGATGATGTTTGTAGCACAAGGCAGTGGGGCCTCTCCATCTTTTTGTACCGTTGAGTACAGTTGGTGATCACCAGTGGAGTTCCTTTAATGTTCTCAAAGTCCACCAAAATGTTAGTTGTGAATTAGTTATGATCATGAGTGCAGTGATCCCAAATGAATGCATCTTGAGATGACAGTATTAAGTGAAATAAATCACGACACAAGCTTAAATACCACATTGACTCTCTTTTATGAGAAACTCAAAGTAAAAATAAAGAGCAAAAAAGATGTATAATAGGAAAAAAGGAGACAGGCCTTTTCCAAAAGGCAAGAGCACAAAGAGATGGAACAAGGGAGAGGGGAGGGAAAGGGAATGTCAAAATGAATTAAGATGTGTTATGTACATACCAACCTCCCATGAGGATAGTAATCATTATGTACTGCAAGCATGCACTTTTTTGTTTGTTTTTTGAGACAGGCTCTTGCTATGTACTTCAGGCTGACCTTGAACTCACTATGTACCCCAGCATGGCCTCAAACTCATGGTGATTACAAGCATGTGTCACCACTTCCATCTATTGATCTTTATCTTCTTTTGGCTAAAATGGAGATTGAACCTAGAACCTTGCACATATTAGGCAAGCACTCTATCATTGACCTATATCCCTAGCCCAGCATGTACTAATAAATAAAAACTAAAACCCAAAAATTCCTCAAGGCCTTTTTGTACAAGTGAAAAGCTCCTTGTGCAAGTAGAAAATTTTCAAATTTGAATAAAAAGTAGTTTTTTGGTACTGGGGAATTAGCTGTGGAACGTTAGAGCTACATCACTAGCAATTTTGTTGTTTTCGTTTAGAAACAGGGCCTTGCTAAGTCACTAATTTGCATAGATTGGCCACAACCTTGCAGTTCTCCCTCCTCTGCCTCATATAGTACTGGAATAACAGGCATGTGCCACCACATCCTGCTCAGGAACCACTTTGTGAAGATTTCCTGTGGCTTTTTCTTGCATGCAGTTGTATACAGAAGATAGCACGGAGTTCCATGTGTACATAGATGCATTCTGTTGTTGCCATTTCTGCATGACCTACCTCACTCACACAGGTAGGTACCACAGAAACAGGTAGCCCGCATACACCCTCAGTGACTGAGCCTCCAGATTCCATCTTACACACTGTCACACATACACACAAGGACACGTGGAAAAATAAAAGCTCATGCACTCCACCCTCCTCATCTCTCCCTCTTCTCCACTGGCATATGTCCCCTGCACACACCTGCATAGGCATGAACAGTCTCAAAAATTGGTGTAATAAAGGGTTAAGTAACTGCTGTCTGCTTTGTCCAAGTTTTGGCCACCACCTAACTAATTTAGCAAGTTTGCCTTCTTGAAAATGACAGAGTTTATCTGGTAGGGGATAGACCCAAGAAATAATTTGGAAAATAGAGAGTGCTGTAAAACCATGGTAAAGAGAGAACACTTAGTTTTAGTAGCAAAATAGTGGAGCTCTCTGCTGAGAAACTATGAGTCTCTAAACTGATTGGTGGCCTATATCAGCAGCTCTGTAAGTCAGGCCTGCTTAAAGGCTAACATCAGTGAATTTGCCTATCTCACAAAAAGTTCCTTTTATATTCTAATCTTAATATAGAATGAATGTTGCCTGTTATTTTCATTTTAATCAAATCAGTGTATGAACTACTATAGGTGTTGTAATCCAATGTGATAGGGATTAAATGGAAGAGTGGTTAAAGAACAGATGGCTGACAGAATAGAAATTGCACAGAGCTGATAGTAAGTTTGCTGGACTTTTACTGACTAATCATTTGTGACAAAGTCTCTATAATCTCTAGTTTCATAAATGATAGTGTGAAATACAAATTCTCTGTAAAATTGCAAAATTTTACTTTTACCAATAAACATTTAATGTGCACTTTGACTTGTATTCCATTTTTAGAACTTATAAAAATAGTCTTACATGTAAGCAAATTAATTTTCTCATTTTTAATCAAGAAAAACTGATCATTCTCAATGCCATTCTACACAGGAATGATTTAGTATTTTAAGCTCTTATACAATCTAATATTTTGAGATACATGAAGTTTTGTGGTAACATATTTTCATATAAAAATAATTTAGTTCTTAAAAACAAATTATTTTGCTTTCATCTTACTTGCATGATTATTTCATTTTCAGTGTAAATTAATAAATTATTCTGTTTTTATATCTTTCCATCTTAGGATCTAACCAGCACGATTTCTTCTCCTGAATTTGGATGAATTCTAGTACATGGGCAAGATCAGGTTGTAGACTTCTAAGACTGAAGGCCATGACCTGTATCATGGTGAGCTCACCAAACCAAATAGTGCTCAAGTGATGATCCTGCAGCAACCAACCTGTGCTATTGTTTGTTGATACCAAGTCCTTGCTGTATAATTTAATATTTCATAAATCCATTAAGTTCCCAATAAATTTTGTGTCTCATTGCTCTGTTAGATGTATATGACTATTTTCTAGTTAAATGTGAATTTTAAGGAAATATTTCTTAATGTCTCCAAATATCAAATAGTACAAAAATTAGTCTCAAGCCAGGGATACAGCTCAGTGGCACAGTACCTACCTGGCAAGTTCGAGGTCCTGGGTTCAATTTCAGGTTCTAAAAACAAAACAAAACAAAAATTTAGTATCAAAATATGACTTTTCTACAAATGACCACTTACTCATTCACTGTAGTGTGAATATATAAGGAAAGGTAGAGATAAATAAATTCTTAAAAAAGGAATTAAATTTCCCATACATTTTGTTTAATTCACTTTAATTTTTCTATGTTCTCTATATCCTATTATATTCATCTTCATTTCAATTTACATTTTAATGATTTAGATAGTTTGAGTGTTGTTTTCTTAAAATTTTTTACTTTCATTCTAAAATGCTGAATTTTAAATGCAGTATCCTATTTTAGAACATTTATAGTAATAGTAAAAAACTGTAAGAATGTTGAAACTTTATTTCAGTTTTTAATAGTTGCCATAGTTCATGAATTGCTCAGAAATTAGAGATTTATAGGAAAATTGCATTCAGATTTTATTAATTGCTTGTCAGGGATGTAAAAGAAATTTTATCTTATGAATTACAATAAAATGTAAATGTTCTGTGAGCATATAGTGTATCTGAAAATGTCATATAATGGACCTATATATTAAAATATGAAATAGCTATGCGATTTGTTCAAATAAGTAACTAAAGCTGACTTCATAAAATAAATATTTAGACAGATGGTAAATCTCAACGTTTCATTCAACAAGTTGCATTTAGTTGCTGGCCTTAGAATCAAAGAATCTGAAAAATTGCAAACTGCCATATGCTAATCATGTACATTCTGGAGTACTGTTGTACATAATTAGTGTGCTGTACTTTACTATTTTATAGGTTGTATGATACTGTTCTAAGACTATTGAACACACCAAAAATCACAAACAGTAATTGCAGAGTTTTTTATTCAAAATGACATTTGGTGATAGCTATTTCTTTGAAGTCTCAACATTATAAAGAAGACAAATCCCCAAATAATCCAAATATTCAATGCAGTTCTTATCAAAAGTCAAGTTACTTTCACTGTAGAAGTTTCCAAGCTGGTATGAAAAGTCATACCAAAATGCAGTAGTGACAATAGCCAAAATAATCTTGAACTGTACAAAACTGGAGAATTCACATTTCCAAATTTCAAAACACATGACTAGGGTACAAGGAACAAATTTGTGACATACTAACAACAATAGATGTTAGTTAATGATGTAGAATTAAAAACCTGGAAATAAACCTTCACTTCTTATAGACAGTTTTTGAGGAATGAGTCCAGGCTAATGGGGAAAGAGAATAGTATTTCCAGCAAATGGTATCAGGACAACTGAATAGCCAAATGAAAAGATGTTAGACTCCTTTTTCACACAAAATACAAAAAGGAACTGAAAAATGTATCACATGCCTAACTCTAAAAAGTATAAGAATCTTAGAAGGAAACACAAGAATAAATCTTTATGAACTTAAGTAACTCACTGTTTTTTTTAAGAAATGACACTAAAAGCACAAGTGGAAAAAGAAGAAAAAATAGATAAAATAGATTGATATAAATGAAACATTTTTCTTCAAAGGGCACCAACAAAACAGTGAAAAAACAATACATAGAATGTAAGAATATTTTTGCAAGTAATATATCTCATGAAGGACTTAAATATAGAATATGTAAAGACTACTTATATAGCAATAATGGGCGGGGGATTTAGCTCAGCGGCAAAGCACCTGCCTGGCAAGCGCAAGGTCGTGAGTTCAATTCCTGGTACCGGAAGAAAAACAAAACAAAAACAAAATAACAAGCAATAATGAAAAGGAAAGTAACACAATTTAAAAATAATGAAGTACTATAAGTAGACTTTATGCTAAAAACACGTGTATTTCGCATACCAAAAAATACTCAAGATAATCAGTCATCAAGGAAATGAAAATTGAAACCACTTTTCTGATGTATACCCCCAAAACTAAACAAAGAACAGGAAAATTTATACTAACATTATTCATATAGCCAAATGTGTAAATAATCCAAGTACCTATCAGTTGATAAATGGTAAATAAAATGTTGTACATTAATACTATGTAATATTAATTTGGCCAAAAGAATATAAGAACTACAGATGAATAAGCCCAGTGCCCAGGGGAGAAGGTAAGTGGAGACAGTTAGCCCCTCCATTGAGGAACAATAGATTGTAACAGCATGCTAGTCACTCTGCGGTCATTGTAAACTATAAAACTGTGGGAGGCTGAAAATGGTGCTCAGTAGTTCAGTGCCTGGCTAGAAAGCATCAGTTTGCTTAATGGTTTTAAAAAAAACCCTTAAAACGCAGTATAGGATTTCACTCTGGAAATGATTCCTTCCACATGGTAGAGTAGAATTGGAAAAGAAATCCAGTGCAACACCCCACACGCTCCCGCATATTGGAGAAGGTTTTATCTGGATCCAATTATGGAAATTGGTAATTGCTTAAAACCAAACTTCAGGGTTTCCAGTGTTGTCCTACCACAGTGATTGGATGAAAGACCCACAAGAAATGGTCATGGAGAGGATGTGGTCCAGTCCAAGACTGTCTAAGAAATTTAAAATCAAACCTGAAAGGAAAAGGTTCTCCACACTCCTTGATGAAAAGCCAAACTCAGCATGAGTGCCTTTTAGAGGAAACAATCTCAAAGTTTTGGTAATAAGTCCACCAATTTGCTTGAATTCCTGTACTGATGACTACATTCAACATAGATACTTGTGGTCTGATTCATTTCCCCATCTCCCAAAGTGCGCAAGAGCATGCCTCAGGCTTGAGGATTGCCATAGCCTAGGATGCAAAGACAAAGGGGGATCTGATATGGGGTGGGGGGCACCTCACAAAATCTACATGCTGCAAAGCTAAGGAGAGAAAACTAGGACTTGCTGGATTCCAAGGCTGCAGATTTTGGACAGAAAATTGTGGAATTTCCAAGAAACAGGAGTAATCAGGAGGGATTACAGGAGGACATTTCAGTGCATGATCCAGCCAGTAGAAATGCTCAAAACCAGGCTGAGCCTCCTTTATACAATTTGTGGCATCAAGTAAGTACAGATACAGAAGCCAAACAAAGATAGTTATTCTAGCAGCTAACACTACTTTAGTCTTCAAAAGAAGGCACATCCTGTATATCTCAGGATGTCAGGATGCTGTGAAGCTGATGTGCCAGCAGATTTAAGGCCTTTGCAGTATCATTACTGTTTCAAGTACTGCTTGTAACCTGATGATGTGGTTGAACATACAGATGGGGTGCAGGTTCCCCACATACTGTCCTGTATGGTTTTGAGGGACCTTATTTCTGTTTAAAAGATCACCTTTACCTTTCTCTTTTTCTCCAGTGTAGACCTCACACCAGATTTGTAAGGGGAGGGGTAGACTTGTAGTCATAACAGACATAGGGCTTTTTATCCCTTGGGTCTCATACTGAGTAGGTTATCTGATTGTGAGGACTAGTTCCCCTGTGCATCACTGTATACTCATAATAGGTATGATACAGCAGGGTCCTTGATATAATGTTTCCCAATCACATGATAAAAATGTAATGAGAGCATTCCTGTAGACAAAGATTTTCCCCTAGACTGAGGCAAAAGGAGAATTATATCAAAAAGGGAAAGAGACTTATGTAGTTGTTGTAACACCATGATGATCCTCAAGCTTCTGCTGTGTGTCAACTGGTTAGCCTCCAGAGTGACCAGAGCAAGGCTGATGATTCTCAAGCCTCTACCAAGCATAGATTAGTCAACTGATTGATGACAGCTTGATCATCCTGCAGAATCAGCCAGTTTCAGTGGTCTGAATCCTACTGGCTGGTCCACTTGTCTTGGGCTACTGGCCTCAGCTGGCAGTGTTGAATCCTAGGAAAATCTCCTGCAACTTTAACAGCAGTGCAGATAGACGAGATTACAGTGTGAGGCCCATCCCATATGGGCCCTAGTGTGGCATGATTCCAAGTTTTGACCAAACACAGTCTCAGGACTTAAAGTGGTGAACTGAATCTGCTAAACTTATGGAAATTCTCTCCTGTATGCATGGAAACCTTGCATGGTTATTCCAAAAGCTTGCATCTATCTCCTTAGAGTTAATTCTTCTAGTTCGTGAAGATCACCTTTAATTTGACTGATAATTGAGGGTGAATGGTCAAACAAGATTTCATAAGGGGAATACCATATTTGTTTAGTTGGGTACACCAGACACAGAGGAGAGCAATGGGCAATATTTGATCAAGTGCGCTTCTTGACATCAATGTTTCAGCAATTATTTGAGCAACTGGTTCATACTCTCTATATTTCCAGAGCTCTAAGCCTGGTAGGCTGTATATAATTTCCATTTTAATATCCATGTGAGGTCCTGAACTATCTTTGTGTCTTAGTTACTTTTCTCTTGTTGCTGAGACAAAATACCTGATTCCCAAAATTAAGGAAGAAATGTTCATTTAGCTTACACTTTGTGAAGGTTACAGTCCATACTTGGCTGGCTCCAAGGCAGAGTGACACATGGCAGAGGGCTATGGTTCATGGCAACAGAGAAACAGCAAAAAAGCAACAAAAGCACAAGGGGAGGAGCAGAGCAAGCATCTTCTTTCCCTCCCTTACACTGTATGCAAACTATCTGCCTCAGGGCAGGTGTAGCACTCACATCCATAATTCCAACCCCGGACCATAAATCAATCATAAACTGTAGAAGTGCACCCCATAACTTCACGAGGCTTTGGGGGGACAGCCAGACACAAGCCACAACATTCCACCCCTGGCCCCCCAAAGACTCATGTACATCCCTATATGCAAAAGATATTTTAGTCCATCTCTAAGAGTTGCCAAAGTCATACCAGTTTCAGCATTGCTAAAAAGTCCAAGTCGCAAGTCTCCTCCAAGATGTACGGCAAACTCTTAGCTGTGAGCCCCTGTACAAATGAAAAATTAAACACTTCCAACATTCAGTGGCACAAAATAAACATTACCATTCCAAAAAGTTCAAACAGTGGGATATAAAGCATTGGAACCAAAGCAACTCCAAAATCCAGCAGGGCTAACATTATGTCCTGTAGTTCCATGTCCAGCATCTGAAGCAATCTGTGGAACACTGTGAGCTCCAAAGCCCTTATATGGCTCCACCTCAGTGGCACTTCTGGTGGTTACAGCTCCCTCAGCTTCTCTCTTGGGCCTACTTTGCTCCCTCCTTGCAGTTTTCCTTAGACAATCCACATTCCTGGCTTTTCCAAGCTTGTGAGGTCTCCACTGAACCTCTGACTTTTCGCTCACAGCTTCACACACTGCCCTCTCAGGGGCCAACTGCCTGGGATTCTTCTAAATTGAGGTGGAAGCCTTCTTAATCTCAGAGCTCTTGCATTCTGTTTGTGCCTAAAACCAGCACCACATGGATGATGCAAAAGTCTGCTGCCACCTGGAGCAGTAGCCACGATTTCCTCTCTCTTTGCCATAGGGATTTAGAGCCTGGATCACTGGGCCCTCTGAACCTGATTCTGAGGAACAAATTCTCTATACTGCTGCCATTCTGGAACCTGGTGCAGCTGCCACCACCATTCTGGAATATGGTGCTCTGAGGCTTTCTCCTCAAGACAAAGTCTTTCATCTTTATAATTTTGAGGCCGCAAAAGTTGGAGACTTGCTTCTTGTGATGCCCTCAGGCAGTGTTTTCCATTCTCCTGTTCCTTCTCAGCAATGGAGATCTCTTTAGCCTTATCTTTGCAGTCCATTGCTTTACTGGAGCTTCCTTTCTGGCCAAACTCACAATATTTTAAATCATCCTGCTGGGCTCTTTGCTCTTGATTCTCAACATAATTCTGGCTAAAAGCCCCCAACAATAGCCATACCACTGCATCAATGTTCAACTGTCTTCAAATTTCTTCTGCCAAATTACTGAGTCCACCACCCTTAATCTCAGTTTTAGGCAAAGTCTCTGGACACAAGCAAAATGCAGACAAACTCTCTGCCAAGCCATAACACACATAATCTGGATTCCAAAAACCAATGATGTCCTTCTCCCCAGCAGAAACCTCCCAAACCCAGTCTTTACCAGCAGGATTTTTAGCAGCCTTCTGGTCTTCTGAGTTCTGACCAGAATCGCCCATGTGGAAGAGCTGAAGGCATCCCAGCTCTACTCTTTCATGCAACATCTCTGAACCTTTCTAAACACTTCCCACAAACCATTTCCGAAGGCTCTTGCACCACATGGTCAAGTACAGTCACAGCAACAACCCCACTTCTCTGATACCAAATTCTGTCTTGGTTACTTTTCTCTCGTTACTGAGACAAAATACTTGATGCCCAAAATTAAGGAAGGAAATATTCATTAAGCTTACAGTTTGTGGAGGTTACAGTCCATACTCAGCTGGCTCCAAGACAGAGTGGCACATGGCAGAGGGCTACAGTTCATGGTGGCAGAAAAACAGCAAATAAAACAACAAGAGCACAAAGGAAGGACCGGAGGCAAGCAGCCTCTTTCCCTTGCTTACACTGTATGCAAACTATCCCCCCCATGGCAGGCATAGCACTTACATCCATAATTCCAGCACTGGTCCATGAATCAGTCATTAACTCTAGAAGCACATCTCATAACTTCATGAGGCTTTCGGGCACACCCAGACACAAACCATAACACTTTGCCATGAATGCTGGCCCATTGTCTGCTCCCAAATTTAGGGGCAGTCTGAACCTTGGGATGATGTCCTTTAACAGCACCTTCATCACTTATAGTACCTTGTTTGCCCTGGTGGGGATGTCTCCAACAGATGCTGAGAAGTTGGAAACTAGGACCAACTTATATTGATAGCTTCCTGCTTGGAGCAGCTCAGTTGAAGTCCATAAGCAAGTTTTCAAACTGGTTAGCACCTGCATTTTGGATACCTGAGGGCCTGATAGACCCTTGACTTGGGTTGTTCTGTGCCCATATTAGGCATTGTTCACAAACAGCTTGAGGGAATGAGGTAAGCCATGGCACATAGAAAAGACAACTTACTAGTGTCTCTACTGCTGCGATTCCCATGTGATAGCTTTGATGAAATTGCCTCACAAACCTAGCGGTCATCATTTCAAGGATAACCAGTCTACTGTCAGAGAATCTCCACCATCTCCTCCGAGTGGCTCCAAGGCAGAGTGATATAAGCTCCAAGTTCCTGAGCAAACCATGTGTTTTCAATTGAAGTGTAGTTTGGGGTCTCTGGGATTGGGGATTCTCTGATAAGGGCTAGGCAAGGACCCCTCTTTTGGGTTGTAGGACTGCCATGGCAACCCATTTTTCTTCTCAGTCTGCTTTCTGGTTTTTTTTTGGCCTCTATCATACCAATCCACTGAGTGCCCTGCAGTGTATAACAGTCACTTTCCTTGGTGGCATACAGCATCTAGGAGCTGTAAAATTTCTTCTGGAATTTTATCTTCTTTCCCCTAGTGGTCAGGAGTGCTCTCTTCCTTATATAGCTCCATGAACACGTAGCATAGCAAAAGCATACTTGGAATCAGTATAGATGTTAACCTTTTTGTTCTTAGCTACTAACAGGGCTCACATCAGGGCTATTAGCTTAGTCCTCTGGGCAGAGGTTCCAGTAAGCAAAGACTGGGCCTCTACCGCAGAGTCCAATGTCACTACTGGATACCCAGCCCATCTGGACTGCTTCCAATATAAAACTACTTCCACCTGTGAAATATTCAATACCTGCGTCTCCCAGAAGGTGGTGTGAGACCTCCACAACTTGAGAATACCTTGCCCACCATTTCCACACAGTTATGAAGGGGGACTCCTGGTTTGAATGGGAGCAAAGTGGCTAGGTTAAGAGTTTTTACTATTTCTAGAGTTATGTGAGGACATTCCATAAAAGCCTGACACTGACTCATCCTAGGGTTGGAGAGACAATGGTGCCCCTTCTGCTTCATTGAGGTTAAAACTGAATGTGGTAGTTGAATAGTCAGTTGTCCTAAAGTCAACTTGTCAGCCTCCTGTGTCAGTAGGGCAGTGACTGCAAGTGCCTTGAAGTATGGTGCCAATTCTAGGCCTATAAAATACTGATTTGACAAATAAGCCACTGGACCATGCCAGGACCTCATGAACTGGTTTAAACCTGATTTGGCCATTCCTTTCCATTCACGGACATATAGGAAGAAGCATTTAGTTGTATCTTGCAATCCTAAGGTTAGGGCCTGAGTCAAGGCCTCTTTGATCTGTTTAATTGACTTCTATTGGTCAGCTTCCCAAAAGAAGGTTGCCTTTCCCTCCTCTTTGTGGCTTCATAAAAGGGCTTGGCCGAACTTTTGGATTCAGATGTGACAAAATCCCATTTCACCTAGGTACTTTCTTACTTGGTGTTTGTAGTTGAAGTTGTGAGAGCAGAGAATTGTTTCCACTGTATGCCCAGCTGAGGTTCCCCTGTTTCACTATGAAGGCTAAATATCTGACCCCCTGTCTGCAAATTTGTACCTTTTTTTTTTAATACTGTATATCTTGATTCCTAAAGTAAATGTAAGAGGTCTTTATTTCCCTGTTAACCGTCCTCTCAGGTTGGGGCTGCCAAAAGGAGGTGGTCATGTACATATTGTAGAAAGGTGCAATTCTCCCCTGGTGTGATGAAAGCTTTAAGATCAGTAGTTAGCACCCCTCAAAAGATTTTAGGAGACTTTGTTAACATTTGGCGAAGCCTAGACCTGGTTACCTCTTTCTTTATGCCTGTGATGGGATCCTCTCATTGAAATGCAAAAGTGGACTGATTGACTGATGCAAAGCACAGACAGAAAAAAAATGCTGTTAAGTCTAATCAGGTAAGCCAGACAGCACTTGCTGGTATGAGCCCCATCAATATATATGGATTTGGCACTGTGGGGTGAATAGCCTCAGTAGTCTGATTTACAGCATGCAAATCCTGCATTGGTGTATATTCACTGGTCCCAGGCTTATGTACTAACAAAAGTGGAATGTTCCAGGAGGGCTAGCATGTAGTTGAGATTCCATGATCTAAGAGGCATTTCAAATGTCCTTGAGTGCTTGATATGGCTTCCCAGGGGAAGAACTATTGGTGAACTCTAACTAGAGTTGCAGTTGTCTTTCATTCCACATTCACCAGTGCTTTATTTATAGCCATCCCCAGGAGCTTATCAGCCCACAGCCCAGGAATTTTATGTGCCAGCCCAAGTAGCTCAACTATTTCTGGCTTTTGTGACTTGTTTTAATACAGTCTCTGTTCTTCTGTTTGCGGGACTGTAAGGTTAACGTCATAGCAGGTTTAGAGTTATATCTTCGGGTGGACCAAAGGCAATTTGGGCTTGTAGATTTTGGAGTAACTCTTTCCCTAATAAAGGAACTGGACAGTTTGGAGGTACAGGAACTCTTGTTGGACTTCTCATCCCCATATGACACATCTTTTAGTTTAAAAAGCCCTCTTTTCTGAGACTTCAATGGCTCCCACAATAGTCACGTTTTTCTTACATAGCGTGCCAGTAGGTTGTAGCTCTACCACGCTCCTCTGCTGTCCACCATAAAATTTATCAGTTTGCTCTCTATTTTCATTGTGACATAGGGAGATGGAGCCTGGTCTGGCCGACTCCTCACACCTTTCACTTTCTGACAGTTTGAACAGGTTTGTTTCCTGTTCTCCCCGTGAGTGGCCCCTGATGATAACATCTCTGGATTTATTGTCTCCACTATCCTTTTCTTCTTTTTAAGCTCATTCATCCCTCCAATGCCCTATATTTTTTTCACCATGCACATTGACTCTAAGCAAGATTTTGTCAATTCCTGGGTCTTTATCCAGTTAGAACTTTTTCTTGTTTTCTCCCTTGCCCCTGTCCCTGGTGATCTCTGTCTTTTTCCCCATGAGTGCTGCTGTTAGCAGATCTGCTATTCTTTTAAGCTTTCAGTTGGCCTCCCACTTGGCTTCTTGATCACAGTTAACATATGCTTTAGTGGTTGCTTCTAAAAGCTGAGTAGCATTAATTCCAGCAAAACTCTCTAACTTCTACAAGTTTGATCTGAGGTTCACTTGGGCTTGTTCTACAAAAGCTGCATTTGCCACACATTGATTTGAAGCTGGTTCCATATTAAACAGATTGTAGAGCTGAAATGCCTCACAAAGTCTTTCATAGCTTTGACAGGGCTTTCATACGGCTTTAGGAACATCTTTGAAAAATTTCCCATATTTGTGGTTTTCTCGCTTCTTGCCTTCAAGTCTTCCAGGAGAGCTTCTTGATATTTTACTAGACTATCCTTTTTACAACATTTGGGTCCCAATTTGTGTCATTATTGGGATCTGGTTTTGAGCAGATACTTGGATATTCATCAGTCCTGTGGTGGCGTGGTCCTCTAATAAACAAGGGCTGCCTGTGTCACTCACTCTGGTGCAGTTCTATACTGAAAGCATCAGGAGAAGTTGTTTACGCTCTGCCCAATTTGGGCTGTGTTTTGAAGGGGGGTTGCATTCGATCTATGAGAGTCTGTGGCTTCTCCGTATAGGAGGGGTATGATTTTTACAGGTGAAGTAAGTGGTTGAAAAAGACTGATAAATTATGGCTCATTGCCCACCTTAAATTTGACCCTTTGCATTATAATAAATAGATGCCCTAGTCTCTCTCAGAGGGACACCTGTAGGGCCCTTGTACAACCCAATCAAAGCTGGCTGGATTTACCTTTTGCCTGATAATTGGAGCTTTATTCATTTTCTCTCCAGAGTGGGGGTCTTGCATCCTTTTCTGGGAGGGACACCAGAGACTTACTGCTTTTTGACCCTGATTCCCCACTAGTAGACCAAAGTAGAGGTGGATAAATTGGAGTATAGGGGAAGTTATTCCCATCTCCTCTGGTGACTGCTGAAAGTTTAGTTTGCTTGGTTTTCCTCTTGTTTTGACTTCATCCCTGCTGCTACTGGCAGAATGAGTTCTCCTCTGTATCTTATGTTGGGCACAGTCTAATCCACAAGGCTTTTTCAATATGCTGTCAGACAGAGTTGAAGCCATATATGCTCTTTTAACCACATTCACCCATGAATAGAACTACTGTCTTTCTCTCTAGTTATGAGACAATATACCCTTCCAATTGTTCCCCTTTTTATTGTCCCCTTAGCAGGCCAGCCTACATTAAAATATGGCAAATCAATTTCACAAAGAGTTCTCAACTACTGGGTGGTTAATGTTACTCCATGATCCCCAATATAACCTTTGTTAAAGCCCTTCAGCATATATTCTAATTGTGTGGATTTTGATGCTTCTCCACCCATTCCCACCCATGTGACACAATTCACTCTCACAATTACTACAAAACTTCTACAAAAATTATGGCTATGGCCACTTGGATTTTAAAGTGTCCCTCTACCCATTTTTCCCCTCAGATTGTTACTCTTTAAATTTGCCTGACAGCCAAAAGACCTCTAAGTAACCTTGAAACAAAGCCCTTGTTGTAAACCAACAGAGAGCAGAGAATAAAACAGGTTAACCCTGTAATTACCATTCAAGAATTTGCAATACACAAAAAATGCTTTAAAATACTTCAATTCTTGAACTCAGACTTGAAACCAAAAGTACATTGATCAATTAGTTAAACTTTCAATTTAATTTTTTTCCTGTAAAATCTCCTTAAGCCTAGCAGGACTTTTGCCATTCAGCCACAGGCTAGAGCTATCCCTTGCAGGATCTCATTTCATGCTCACTTTGAAATGAAAAGGTGACCCCTGCATTGTCCCTCCAACCTCATCAAGCACAGTTGGGTCTAAGTCTCTTGACATTGTGTTTTAGTTCAAGCCCTACCATTGGACCAGCTGATTGCTCAGGTGTATTTTAGTCTTGGTCCCCAGCTGAGCCCAGGTGACTTCAGACTCACACACTTTGATTTATTTACTCACACCAATTATATATTTTCCACATAGCCTTTAGACTCATACATTTCATTTTGGCCAGATACACATATTCATACACTTCAACTTTCCAGTTGTTGCCACACTCCTATGCCTCTCCTGGCACATGACACTCCTGCAATTATGACATAGTCTGCTCTCTGCAGGCCACTCCCATATTGTGAGTCTTCCTCCTTGCCATGGACCACTCCTCCATTTCCTACTTGTAGAAAAGACTTACTTAGACTATCTCTGGGTCTGGCTACTCAGTACATCTCTTTACGAGCTGTTCTCATTGTGGAACTGTCTTGCAAGTAGTCGGAGAGTGACTCTTGCTGCAGGCTTCCCCCACATTCCACTGGGGGTGTAGGTTTCATCTTACTTCATCCAAATTGGACTGACCATAAATTTCTCTCATGATGGGCCACTCCCTCATCTCTAGCACCCCTATGAGAAAATTCTGATTGCAGGCCACTCCTGGTCAGGGATTCTGTGCTTTCTGATTTTAGTCTGTATCAGATTACTGAGTACTCCCTGGGAGGTTATCAGGCTCCCCCTTCTGTCTTAATGGGATAGGTTTTCGCCCATTGGACCCACTTCCCTTACTGCAGTTATATAGTACACTGTTTCTAAGTTGTCTTGTCACTCTTTAGGTTCCATTTGTGCTGGTAGATAAGGAGAAGCTCCCAAGGTGTGGGAGAGCCCCTCTGCAAGCTAAGCCTTACCCACTGATGCCAGAAGCATGTCTTACCTAGTTTGCACATCCCCGGCCTGCAGGATAAATGAGACAACAAGTCTGTCATCTCTGGTCCCTTCAGTGTCACCAGATGATGTTGCATAATTTCCAAGAACCTAGAGAGACCAGGAGAGATTACAGGAAGACTGTTAGTGCATGACCCAGCCACTGAAAATGTTTAAAGGAAGGCTGTGCCACCAACGAAGGAGAGCTCCCTTTTTATACAATTGTGGCATCAATCAAGTATGGATACAGAAGCAAAATAAAGGCAGTTAGCCTTCCTAGAAGCTAACCCTACCTTAGTTTTGAAAAGAAAAACACATCCTGTGTATCTCAGGATGTTATGACGCTGTGAAGCCTGTTTACAACCCCATTTGTTAGCTTTGTTGGTATTGGTACACAGTATTGCCCCTCTAAGGGTGGAGATTCCCAAGAGGGAACTGTTTGAGGTGTGTCTCTTATCAGTGAGAAAAGCATACAAATATGATGAGAAAGCACAAATCTTCATTCTTGAGGGAGAAGTTCTGCTAGGTGTTGCTTGCTTGGAGCTGGGAAGATTTTTTTTTTTTTTTTTTTTTTTTTTGGTTTTTCTCCGGTTCCAGGAACCGAACTCACGACCTTGCGCTTGCCAGGCAGGCGCTTTTGCCGCTGAGCTAAATCCCCAGCCCCGGAGCTGGGAAGATTTTGAAGAGGGTGAGAAACACTGTTTCTCTCCAAATTCTGCTTTAAAAGCACTCATTCCCAAGTGAAACTGGCAGTCCACACACAGTAGGGGAGATTGAAGACTGGCTCAAGCCCTCCACATCCAGAGCCCAAGATCACCCTTGCATCTACCACTAATTCTACTGTGCATTTGGAGGGATTGCCCAGCAATTTAAGAATCTCTGAATTAGAAACTGCCACAGAACTATGGACACAGAGTAATTTAATTATTTTTACTTTGTTTCATTATCCTTTTTCTGTCTCTTGTTTTTTTTCAGTTGAGGTTTTTACCATTACTCTTACTCTATTCTATTCATCTTTCTCCCTTTCCTCAACTATGTCTCTTGATTTTCTGATATTTTCATGTGAGTGAAAATTGTCTCTAGTCTTTCTGCTATACCTCAATAATTTTTTGCTTACTTCTTCATTCTTTTTCTCCTCCCCTCTTCTTTGGTGTACCAAATCTTGCATGATCATTCTTTGTCCTCCAGGCTTACTTCTACTATATTTCTCTTCATTTATCTATCTGTTTTATTGTCTTTTCCTCTTAAATTTCCCCTCCACAAGGTAAAATAACCCTATGAAGTGGAATATCTTAGCATAAAAGTTTCTGATTTATGTTGGATTTTGTTATAGGTTCTAACCCTATGGTTAACGGGACCAAATTAATAGTAACCATAGTTGTCATTTTCCAGAGTGTTCATAATGCAATTGCTATTGCTAATTGTACTACATTAGCCAGGATGCAATACTTTGTAATTAATTATTCTCCCTTATATAGCATTGTTATTGTCTGGGGTCATTTCAATCAACAGGGTCTAGTAGCAAAGGAATTGGAACTGAGCCCAATAGATAACAACATCTCATCCTCAATAAATTGGAAAAGTAGGATCTTGAGACATACACAAAATCAAGAACTTCCTACATGTAGAAGACATCTTTGAGTAGAAGACATTTCCTAGAGAGGCCTTGACACTAGTGATAAAGTTATCTACTACAAGATATTTGCAATTATCTACATAGAAAACAAAATAAAAAGTAGAAAATAAAAAGACAGAGAAGAAAAATGTATCTCCAGAACCCCAGGCCACCAGGACAAATCCAGGGGACAATGAGGCAGAAGAAAATTAAGCTAACCACCTGAAATTTCTAAAATGGTAGCAGCAGAAGTAAAAAAATAAATCAGGTGCATGAGACTACAAAGGAAATCAAATTGGAAATAATCTCACAAGGAAAACAAGAGATGGTGACCATAATGAAGGACTTACTCAGCAATTCTAGAGAAAACATAGATTAAAAATAGACAATCATAAAACACTGATGGAAGCTATAGTACCCAAAATAGGAAGAAATTGAATTCATGGAACAATTTCAAACAGATATACAGGAAATTAAAAATTCCTTTGAAAGTTTGCAAAACTGCATGAAAGGAAGTGAAGACAAAATACCATACCTAGAAGTCAGGATCACAGTTAGCAATCATGAGAAAGGCCCCTGAAAAATAGCAAAGGACCACAAAAAAATACAACAGAAGTGAGATACTTCAAAGGAGAACAACATAAGAATGATAGGAGTCAAAGAAAACCAAGACTCAGCTCAAATGACAAAAAACCTGTTCACAGTGGTAATGGGAGAAAACTTTCCAAGCATGTAAAAATAAGTGAGACATATACAACTGCAATAAGCAATGACCAAATTAAATCTACAGCATGGCATTATCAAGATTACAAGCATTCAGCGCAAGAACAGAATATAAAATGGTGCTAGAGAAAATAAACCATTCACCTATGAAAGAAAGCTCATTAGAATCATAGCACACTTATAAGCACATCTCTAAGTTAAGGAAAACTTAGGGTGAAGTATTCCAAGTCCTGAAAGTAAACAACTACTAACCCAGATGGGTTGATACTGCAAGGAAGAAATAAGATTTTTCCACCACAAAGAATAACTGCAGAAATTTATGACTACCAAACCAGCTGTACAAAGTGTACTGAAAGAGATTCTAGAAAAAGATAAAAGTGACTACAATTTCAAGACTACTAATAGAAAGAAGCTAATAGGTGGAACAAGCAATTAAACAGGGGGGACAGACAGGGAACCTACAGCATGAACATACTATATCAATGATAAGCTAATATATATCAGTTATAACATCATTGTAAATGATCTCAGTTCACCAATACAAAGAAACAGACTAGCAGAATGCATCAAGAAACAAGATGTAACAATATTCTGCTTGTAAGAAATACACTTAACTCAAAAAGAAATTCATAGACAGAAGTTTAAGCATGGAAAACAATACTCCATGTGACAGGAACCCACAAAAAAATCAGTAGCAGCTATTCTCATTGTAGACAATGTAAACTTTAGGCTAAGACTGATCAAAAGAGATAAAAGGCCATTACATACTTCTTAAGGTAAAACTCAAAGAAGAAGAGATAAAAATCATATAAATAGATATGATTTATATATACATTTTATTATATATATTTTACTATATTTATTTTATATATATATAAACCATACATTTATATGATTTTTATATATACAGGAGCACTTAATTATATAAAACAAATTATGGATATGAAAATTCAAATAAACACTAACACAATTTTAACAGGAGAGCTTCACACCCCACTGTCACAAATAGACCAACTAGAGAAAAACTCAACAAAGAAATACTAGAACAAAACCAAACCTGTGAATAAATGGATTTAGGAGATGTTTATGGAGTGTTAAACCCCACAATATCAGACTACACATTCTTCACAACTGTGCATGGGATGTTCTCAAAAATAGACCACATACTAGCCCATAGAACATGCCTAAGTAAATACAAAGAAATTGAAATTATACCATGCATGTTATGTGACCATAATGTACTAAATTTGGAAATAAATGGCAAATGAAACCACATAAACACATGAAAGTTAAATAACACCCTACTGAAGAACTTAAGAGTCACAGATGAAATTAAAGAAGAAATAAAACACTGTCTACAATTAAGTGATAATGCCAACACAACATGACAAAATATCAGAAACAAAATAAAAGCAATACTATGTGAGAATTATATACTGGTAAATTCTCATATCAGGAAAATAAAATGAGCTCAAATGAACAACTTAATGTTGAACCTCCAACCTTTAGAAAAATTAGAACAAATCAAGCCCAAAGCTTGGATAAAGGAAAATATTATACAGAGCAGAGCAGAAATTAATGCAAATTTAAGTAAGAAAACAATACAGAGAATCAATGAATCAAGATTTAGTTTTTTGCAAAATTAAATAAAATTGATAAATCCTTAAACAACCTTATCAAGAAAAAGATAGTATGCAAACATAATTTTATATGCATGAAAGGAAGTAAAGACAAAATATCATACCTAGAAGTCAAGATCATAGCTAGCAATCATGTATAGAAAGACCCCTTAGAAAAAGCAAGGGACCATGAAAAACAATTCAACAGCAGAAAGATGTTGCAAAGTAGAACATCACAAAAATGATAGGAGTCAAAGAAATGAAAAGACTAAGAGGAAAAAAAAGACTCAAATTCATGTAATTATAAATGAAAAGGTGAAATCACTACAGATCCTGCAGAAATACAGAAGATTGTATAAAGTTATTTTGAGAAATTATATAAAGATGGCAACACACAGAAAAAATGAAGAAATTCCTAGCTACATATGAAATACCACAGGTGAATCAAGAAGATATAAAAATTCCAGTAAGCCAATGTCAGTCACTGAAATTGAAAATATAATTAAGAACCTACTAACAAAGAAAAGTGCAGGTCTTGATGGGTTCACAGTTGAATTCTACAGGAAATTTAGAGATCTAATGCCATTACTTCTCAAACTCCTAAATGAAATTAAAAGAGAAGCAATACTCCCAGAATAACTCCATAAATAAATTATCAACATGATAACCAAACCAGAGAAAGAAAAAATCAAAAAAGTGAACCATAGATCAAAAATGAATGTAGACCCAAAAATCTTCAATAAGATACTGACGAAAAATTTAGGCAATCATGCAGAAGATTATTCACCCTGACCAAGAAGGATTCATCCTAGGGATGCAGGAATGACACAACATATGCAAATCAATAAATATAATGCAACATACCCATAAATATAATACAGCGTACCAACAAAACCAAGGACAAAAGCACATGATCATCTTAGCAGATGCATTGAAAACATTTGTCAAAATCTAACACCCATTAATTACAAAAACTATAGACTATCAGAATAGATGGTGTTTATCTCAGTCTAATAGAAGCCATCTATGAAAATCCCAGAGTCCTTATCATACTAAATGATCAAAACTGAAAACCTTTCACTCCAACCATGAGCAAGACAAGGGTGTCTTATCACCAATCCTATTCAATATATTTCTGGAAACATTATCCAGAGCAATTAGACTAGAGGAAAAAAAAATAAAAGGAATAAATATAGGGAAGGAAGAAGTTAAATTATCATGATTTACAGATTCTCTACAAAGAGAAACTTAAAAATAACACCAAAGGACCTCTGGATTGAATAACTAGATTCTGTAGCATAGCTGTATACAAAGTCAATACTGAAAAATCAATAATATTCCTATACACAAATAACAAACTCACTGAGGGAGAAATCAGGTAAATAACAACTTTCACAACATCACCCAAAAAATGAAATACTTAGGAATTAGTATAACAAAGGAAATAAATGTTCTATATATTAAAAACTACAATACTCTGAAAAAGAAAATTGAATAGAATATGAGAAAAGGGAAAGATATCGCTTGCTTATGGATATCAAGAATCAATATAGAGAAAATGGCCACACTCCCAAATAGTTAGATAGATTTAATGCAATCCCAATGAAATACCAATAACATACTTTACAGAATTAGAAAAAAAAAATCCTGAAATTCGTTTGGAACCAGAAGAGATCTAGAATAGCAAAAGCAATTGTCGGTAACAAAGGCAAGGAAGGGATATCACAATCCCTCACTTGAAATTATACTTCAGAGCTACTTAGATAAAAACAACTTTGTAATGGCTAAAAAGAGACACAAAGACCAACGGAATACATTAGAAGATGCTGAAATATGTCCAAATGCACTTACCCAGCTGATATTTGACAAAGGGGCAAAACATGTTCACTGGAAGAAAGACAGCCTCTTGCATATATAGTGCAGGAAAAACTGGCTGTCCAAATGCTAAAGATTAAAACTAGACCCATATCTATCATGATGCACTAAGCTAAAATCCAAATGAATCAAAAATCTAAATATTAAAACAAAAACGTTAAATCTGATTGAAGACAGAATAGGTAGAATTCTTGAAGACATAGGAGTAGGCAAAGACTTTATCAACAAAACCCCAGTTGCACAGGAAATAATGCAAAGAATCAAAAGAAATCCACACCAAAGTGAAGAGACAACTCATAGAGTGGGAAAAAATTTAGCCAGTTTTGCTTCACACAAACTACTAATATCTAGAACATATAAAGGGTTGAAAGTACAGACCCACCAAATATAAAGACCAAATCCAAAAATGAGCATCTGAGATGAATAGACAGAAGTACAAATGGCAAATAAATATATGAGAAATGTTCAACATCACTGTTGATTCAAGAAATGCAAATTAATACAATGCCGAGTTTACATTTCACTCCAGAAAGAACAGTAATATCAAGAAAACAATCAATAAGAAATGTTGGCAGGGCTGTGGGGAAAAAAAACACTTCTCCACTGTTAGTGGGAGTGTAGACTGGTGCAACCACTGTTGAAATCAGTGTGGAGTTTCCTCAAAACCTAGGTTTTGAGGTCCCATTTGATCAAGCTATTCTCCTTTTTGTTATCTCCTGAAAGAATTAAAAGTACATTTTCACAGTGACATATATTAAAAGAATCTAGCAACACCCTTGTTTTAAACAGTACAGTTTGCAATAGCTAAATCTGGATACAATTCAAATGACCATCAACTGATGAAAGGATAAAAAAGACATGGTTATTTATTTGAGCACTAGCCATAATGGAGGATAAATTTGAAATATTTATAGCTACATGGATGGACTTTGGGGCCATAGTCACAACTGACGAAAGTTGTATACTAGTGTAAATATCCCATTAGCTCTCTGGTGTTAAAACTGAGAGTGTAAATGAGAATCAAAATTTAGAATAGATTTCTGGGAGAAGCTCCAACTGGAGATTGGTCATATGTGTGAGAGCAGGACAGAGCCTGAGTGCCTCAAGCAGTCAAGCTACCTCAGTATTGAAAAAAGCATCCTTCCTGGACAATTACAGTCCTTAATCACTAAGCAACATTATCTCTCCTGATACTAGCTTTGCAAGAGTATAAAATAAATGCTGCTACGGTTGAAGTCAGTCCTCTTCCCATCAGGTAAGAGGTAACTCCACCTGACCCAGCTCTTGTCTCTTGTCTTTATTTTTCTTGTACACTCCGCCATTTCTCTCTGGGGTACAATGAGAGACCAATGAGGTTCCCTACAATAGACATTGTGAAATAGGAAGAAATTGCTCAAAAGGAAAAGGGAACTAAGGAAGGAAGAGGGGGAAAGGAAGGAAGGGAGAAGAAAAAAAATGAAAGATGGTTAAAATGGAAACAGCTTTGTGAATAAGGAAGTGGGAGTGAATGAATAGGAAGGCAATGGGAAGAAAAAGAAGAATCAAGATATATCATATGCAGGTAATTATTCCCTATGATGAATGTGATTATTATGTATACCTAAATTGTACATTGAACTTAATTAAATTTAAAGAAATAACAAAAAAATAAAACCACTATTCAAAATATAGAGTAATAAATTTCATCTTTTTTTCTTCATGTATTTTTTGGGGGATGTTTGGTTTCTTTTATTTTTTTCTTCATGTTTCCTTTATTTTGTGGTTTTACTTCTAGTTTCTTTGATATTGTCATTTTGTCTAATTACATTAATTTTCTTACTCCTTAGTGCCATCATTTATACTATTTTTCTCTCTTCCTTACTTTTTCAAATTTTACTATTTCTGTTTCTGTTTCTCATAATATTTTTATTAGTATAGCTATGAAGCTTTTTAAATCTTTAAATATTAGTTAACTCTATGTTCTTACTGTTGATGTCAGTGGAGATATGTCAGTGGAGATATATTTGTCACATTTAGATGATATTTCCTGTATGTCAATATTTGTTTTGTGTAAGTGTTCATGCTGTAATTATTGAATTTATTTCTGTTGTTGAGGAAGGTATATTATTGATTTTTATGATATGTCAATATCGACTTTGTCTTTGGTGTTACCATAGTTGCTGATTTCTTGTTATTTATAGGATGATACGGTTGTTGCTAGTGGTTTTATTTGTATTTCAATATCTGGAATGCCTTTGAGTCATAAATAATACTGTTATTCATTCTCCAGGAACTGGGTGCTGGGCCAATTACAATTCATCCTCCCTCCCAGATTAAACAAGGTAGGGAATTTAGGACAGAGGCAAAGGCCTATATTTAGCCATGCCCAGAGTGCATAAAGAAATTTAGACACTAACTAAGAAGGTGTGCATACTAGCAACAAAGTAATTCCACTATACTCAACCCATAAACCTCAGGAAAAAAATAGAACAAGGCAACAAAATGCTTCCAAAAACTTCCAGATTTCCCAAATCTGATCTATGGGGCTTAATGGGGGAGGAAATAAAGCCATGCAGTTTAATTACTTGAAATAATAAAAGAAGAGAAAAAGCAGATTAACAAAGTAATTGTTGTTATGGCTTATACCTAGGCCCCCCCCCAAAGTCTTTCATACTCAGAAGTGTGGCTTTTCAGAAGTGTTACCAGTATAAATATGGATAATAATGTGATCTTGAGATTAAGGCTGTGGATAATGGAAGCCTCTCCCTGGATGTGAGTTGCAGCAATCAAGAGACTTGTAACCTGGATGAAATGTAAAGGGACAGAAAGAAATCAGTCTGTGCTTGCTGCTGGATTCTAATTTTGCTGTCTCTCACCTGCAATGCCATGAATATTTGTTTTTCCTCTTTGAGAAATATCAGAAAACATTCCAAATATGGGGAAAGAATTTAGCATACAGATAAATGAGGTATACAGAACCCAAAGTAGCCATGATCAGCATAGAATCTCATCAGAACATATCATAGATCAAATATGAGAAGTTCAACTCAATGACAGAATCTTAAAAAGCTGTTAGAACAAAGCAATGAACTACTCATAAATATAAATACATCAAAGTACAAGACTTCTCAGAACAAATTTTAGAGGCCAGGAGAGCTTGGAGTCAAAAGTTTCAGGTTTTAAAGAATAACTACAATCAAAAATTGATATATCCTGCAAAACTATCCTTCAGAATTGATAGAAAAATACGATGCTTCTAAGACAAAGAACATCTTAGGGAATTCATGACCACCAAGACATTACTTAAAAAATACCAAAAGGTAATCTACAAAGAAAAGGTTAACCCAATAATTCCCAAATGAGTAATTGACTCAATACACTGGGCAAGAGAATAGTTAACCAGAAGGAAAAAAAGAATCAGCCACAAGAAAATAATTAAATGACAGAAGTAAGCAAATACATGTTATGGCTTGTATCAAGATGTTCCCACCAAAGCCTCATGTGCTAAGTGATGGGAGGTGGTTCTATCATGGGTGTATGATACTTGGATTAAGGCTGTGTGTACTCAATTGCTCAAGTAATTGGTTTAGCATAGTTCTGGATATGCATGATGGAAATGCTCATCCTCAACGTGGATTCCAGCACACAAAAGGCTTGTAGACTGGATGGGATTAAAAGGAAAGGGGGACTTGCTGCTCCTGCTTCATTTCACTTCCTCCTGCCTCCTGTCTGCTCTGTTATCGACTGTTTCTCTTTGAAATGTCCTTCTGCTCTGCCACCCTGTCTTGGAGCCAGTCAACTATGGACTGAAACCTCTGAAATCTGGAAATCAAAATAAACATTTTCTCCTTTAACTTATGAGTATTGAGCATATAGACCCAGGAACAAGTAAAGAAACAAGACATTACACTTCAGTAATAACTATGTGAATCACTGCAATTCTTCATTCAAAAGACACAGATTGGTAATGGATCATGAAAAAAATCCAAATATATAGTGTATACAAGAAATACATTCAATCCAAAAAATCTATAAACTATGCTTGCTTCAGCAGCACATGTACTAAAATTTGAATAATGCAGAGAAAGTTAGCATGGCCTATGCACAAGGGTGATGTGCAAATTTGTGAAGCATTTCATTAAAAATGAAATTTATAGACTAAATGATATAAACCATATTTCATTCAACAGAAATCCCTGAACTTGGATCAGTAGCTTTCTTATTTTCAAACAAATTTGATTTCAAGCCAAACTTCATCAGAATATGGAGAGAAGTTTACTATATACTGGCTTATTGAACAATTCAATAAGAAGAGATAATAATTATAAATAGATGTGCACCATACACTGGTTGCACCCAACTTCATAAAACAAACAGTACTGAGGAAAAAGAAAACAGAGAAGCATCAAAACAGTTATAGTGGGGGAACTCAGTACCACACTGACACAAAATGAGATGAACTAGACAAAAGAAATTAACAAAAAATATCATAGCTGAACAAAATATTATAACAAATGACCTTAACATAGTATCCCACCTAGCAAAAGGTAAAATCCCAGAAGACACTAAGGAAATTAAAATTATTTGTAACATCTTTGAAAAGCTGTTCCCTGATAAGCTGGAGAATCTACAAAAATGGACAGATTCCAAGATACCAAGCAATTACCAAAACTGAATCAAGAGGCTGTGAAAACAAAAACTGAATCAATAACAGATAATGAAATTGAAGGAAAAATAAAATATCTGCCAACTAAGACATGCCCAGCTCCTAATAGATTCATCACTCATTTGTACAAGAGCTTCAAGGATGTTCTAATGCCAATACTCCTCAACTCTTTAAAGAAATTGAATGGAAAATATTACTCCTCTGTTCATTCCTAGAGGATAGTAGTACCCTGATTCCAAAATTAGAGAAGGACAAAACCAAAGAAGAAAATTATAGGCCAATATCTTTCTTGAATATAGACTCAAAAATCCTCAATAAAACAGTAACAAACAGAATGCAATAAATCACCCAAAAGATCTTTTCTTTTTTGCTACCAGGAATCAAACTCAAGATCTCGAGTTTGCCAGGCAGGTGCTTATGCCATTGAGATATATCCCAGTCCCACCCAAAAGATCTTAATTCAAGACTAAATATGCTTTTCTTAGGGATGCAAAGATAGTTCAATATATACAGATCAATCAACTTAATAGATCACATAAGCAGGAGCAGTGATAAAAATTAATAATCTCAATAGTTGCAGGAAAAGCCTTTGACAAAATATAACATCAATTCACAATAAGAACTGCGAAGAAAATAAGAATAGGAATGTCATCTCAATTTGATAAAAGCCATTGATAACAAACCTTCTGCAAACATCATATTAAATGGTACAAAATTGAAAGAATTGCTTCTAAAATTGGAAACAATATGTAATTTCTACAGTCATCTCTCTGGTTCAATATAGTATTCAAATTATTAGGCAAAGCATTCAGGTAAGGGAAAGAAACAGAAGGCATATGTGTAGGAAAGAAAGAAGATAAATCATTATTATTTGAAGATTACATGAGTCTCTACATAAAAGAACCAAAAAATACTCCAAATATCCTACAATTAATAAAGAAATTCAGTACTGGAACTGGGCATGAAATCAACACACAAAAATCAAGAGAAAAGCTGTACACCAACAATGAACTCACAGAGAAAGATATTAGAAAATTAATCCCATATGTGATAGCACCAAAAGAAACTAAATGCCTTGTGATTAACCTAAGCAAGAAAGTAAAAGAACTCTGCAGTAAAAACTATTATGCTCTGAGAATTGAGATAGAAAAAGACGTCAGAAAATGGAAATATATATTCTGTTCCTGGATAGGCAGAACTAATATTTTTCAAATGATCATACTGACACAATTGGTCTGGAGATTTAGCATAATTCCAATCCAAATACAAATTCTTTGCTCAAAGAGGTGTAGAAAACATTACAAAAATTTACTTGGAAAAACAAGAAAACCAGAAAACAAAAGCAATACTGGTAAATAAGAACAAAGCAAGAGACATCACAATCACTGACTTCAAAGCTCCAGTGATTAAAAAAAACAGCATATTACTCCCACAAAAAATATATATGGATCAGTAAAACAGAATAGAGAATTTGGGAAAAAAACAAGTACATTTGAATATCCAGTCTTTGCAAAAGACAAAAACATATGCCAGAGTAAAGATACAGTCTTTTTTTTTTTTTTTTTTTGGTTTTTCTCCGGTACCAGGAACCGAACTCATGACCTTGCACTTGCCAGGCAGGCGCTTTGCCGCTGAGCTAAATCCCCAGCCCAAAGATACAGTCTTTAGCAAATTGTGCTGGTAAAATTGTCTAAACATATGCAGGAGATCGAATCTAGTCCAACACTTATAAACATATACTAAGCTAAAACCAAAATGCATAAAATATCTATATCTTAAAATAAAAATATTTTACTAGGAGATGAAATAGGTAAAAATACTTGAAGGTATAGGCATAGGCATGGCCTTTCTGAAAAATGTCCCAATTGCACAAGAAATGACACAAAGAATAGACAAAGATGATCATATCAAATGAAAAAATGCTTCTGCAAAGCAAATGAAACAACCAGCAGAGTGAAGAAATCACCAACAGAATGGGAAAAATTCCTTTTTGAAAAATTACATAAACAGAGAAGCAATATCTAGAATACATAAAGAACTCAGAAAATTAGGTGCTCTAGCAATGAAGACAATAAAATTGACAACTGAAACGAATACACAGTTCTCAGAAGAAGAAGTACTGATGATGAAAGAATGTTCACCATCTCTGGAAATTATAGAAATGTAAATTAAAACAACATTGAGATTCCACCTTACTCCAGATAGGATGGCTATCATTAAGAAATCATAAACAATAAAAGCTGCTGAGGCTACAGGATAAAAGGAATCTTTGTATATTGTGCCAGAGAATGTGAACCAGTACAATGATTATGGAAATCAATATGGACATTCCTCAAAGGAAAGTTAAACCTAGAAATTCCATTTGATCCAGTTATACCTCTTCTAGTTGTCTTTCTAAATGTTAAAAGACATCGTCTTTCATTGATCATGTTTACCAATGTTTATAGCAGGACTGTTCACCATACCTAAATAGTGCATGCAGCTCATGTTCATCATCAGATGAATGGACAATGAAAAAGTGATATTGCTACACAATGATGTATTACTCTGCTATAAAAAGGAAAAATTTGAGTGATTTCTAGGAAAATGGGTACACCTTGAAAACATCATGTTAAGTGAAATAAATAAGACATATAAGCTTAAATATTGCATAATTTATTTTACTTGAGTAACCCAAAATATGAAGAGCTGAATAAAAGATAGATAAATGGAAAATAGAGAGAGTCTTTGTTACTTTTCTCATTACAGAGACAAAATATCTGACACCCAAACATAAAGGAGGTAAGATTTACTGTAGCGCACAGTTTTTAGAATATTTAGTTCATAGTTGGCTGGCTCAAAGGCAGGGTGTCATGACATAGGGTCATTGCAGAGGAGAAACAGTTTATGGCAGGCAGAAGGCAGCAAAACAGTGAGCAGCAACTGATAGCAGCATCCCTCCTTCAGTCCCTTATATTCTATTCAGGTTACACACACTTAAGACAGGCAGCACTCACAACCAGGGTTCGCCTTCCCATTACCCACAGCCAGAACAATACCAAAAAAGTGGTGTTCTAATTTACTAACCACACATCCTTGATCCCTGTATAAATATGTTAGATTCAGCCTCCACTGGGAAGCCCCACCCTGTGACTGCATGAGGCTTTGAGGGCCACCTAGCCAAAAGCCATAACATTCACCTTCTGGGCCCCAAAAGACTCATGCACGTCCTTTTATAAAGATAAAAGATGCAGGTGGTACACATTCCACCACCAACACAGTTCACCTCTGGGCCTAGCATGCTCCATCAGTTGCCTGGGGAACTTGGACCCAGCACCAGCATTCTGCTGCCATGCCAGTTTGCATCTGAGCCCTGGGAGAGGTGCTCCACCAACTTCCTGGAGACCCTGGACAGAGAAGGTCCATCTCCAGCTGCAATCTTGGGGCAAGTCTGACCCTCAGGAAAACTAGGGATGTTAGTGACTTTTAGTGAGCTGCCAGGGAAGGGTGAGGTGTGATGTTCCACTGCCAGTATCGAATACCACAAGACAAAGGAGAAAACTGTAATCTCAGAGCTACACCACACCCAGAATAAGTCCAGTAGATATGGACAAAGGAGAATTTGAAAGTCACACACCTGAAATCTCTGAAATGATTGGAACTGAAGTAAAAAAACAAATCCATCAGGTTATAGAAGAAATCATATCAGAAATAATATCTCAGGGAAAAAATAATATGACAACAATAATGAAAGAATTGCTCAGCACATCTAAAGAATATGTATATATTTTTCTATGTATAGAAAAGTGATGGCAATGTTGAATGAACAATATAGGAAAGACTTAGAATGCATGAAACAGATTCAAAGAGTTATCTAGGAAATCAAATCTTCCATCGAAAGCTGGCAAAACCACTTGAATGAGGCTGAAGATAGACTTTAAGCTCTTGAAGACAGCTTTGCAGTTAATGATCATGAAAGGAAAGATCTCATAAAAATAACAAAGTACTAGGAAATATCAATTCAAACCCTGCAACACGATGCAAAGAAAAATAGTGTAAAACTACTGGTGTCAGCAAAAGAGCAAGAGGCAACACAAATGACTTAAAAAGACTATTTGCAGAAGTAATAGTAGTACATTTCCAAAGCAAAGAAAAAGAATCTGATATACAGTAAAGTGAGACATATGGAAATCCAACTAGCCATAACAAAAATACCCAGACATATAATAAAGATCCTAGAAACCCAAATAAACAACAGAAAATTAAAAACTGTTAGAGAAAAGAAAAGGATCACCTATAAAGAAAAGGCCATCAGAATCACTGCAGATTTCTTAACGCAAATCATCAAGTCAAGAAGAGCTTTAAGTGAAGTATTCCATGTTCTAAAAGAAAAAGTCTTCTAACCCAGATTAATGTGTCCTGCAAATCCTTCAAAATCAATGGAAAAATAAAATATTTTGACAGCAAGAACAACTGTAGGTTGACATGAATGCCAAACCACCACTACAAAAGTACTATAAGATATTCTAGACAGAGAGAAAAATGACCACAATTTCAAGAACAACAATAGAAAGGAAGCACCAAGCAGAGCAAGCAACTAAACAAAAAGAAAAAGTAGAAAATATACAGCAGGTAAATAACATGAAAAAGTTAAGACAACACATATCAGTTATAACCATTAATGTAAATGGTCTCAGTTCACCAGTAAAAGAGGCATACGGGCAGAGTGGATGAAGAAACAAAATCCAACAATATGCTCTATACAAGAAACACATTTAATTTAAAAGGAAATTCATAGACTGAAAGTCAAAGAATGGAAAACAACCCTCCATGCAACAGGAACCCAGAAAAAGGCAGGGGTAGCTATTCTGTTTGCAGACAATGTGAACTTCAAACTAAGAATGATCTAAAGAGGTAAAGAAGGTCACTATATACTTGTTAGGGGGAAATTGCAAGAGGGAGAGATAATAATCATAAATACATATTCACCAAATATGGAAGCACCCAACTGTATAAGGCAAATCTTAATGTACATGACAAACCAAATAACTAATAATACTATTGTAATGGGGAACCTAAACACCCCACTGACACAAAGAGAAAGGTCAATTAGACAAAAAGTCAGTAAAGAAAAATAGAACTGAACTAAATCTGTGAAACATGGACTTAGTAGACGTTTCCAAGTTATTCTACCTCACAACACATGCATACACATTCTTCTCAGCTGCACATGGGACATTCTCTAAAATAGACCAAATACCAGCCCATAGAACATTCTTAAATAAATGCAAAGGAATTGAAATTATCCCATGCATATTATCTGACCATAGTGTAATGAATTTGGAAATTAATGACAAAGGAAACACAAAAACTCCGTAAACACATGGAAACTATATAATAGCACCCTGAACCACCAATGAGTCTTAGATGAAATTAAATAATGAATTAAACAATACCTACAAACAAATGAAATCGTAAATGCAACTTACTGGAATCTGTGGGATGCACTGAAAGCAGTCCTCAGAGAGAAGTTTGCAGTGGTGAGCTCACATGTCAGGAAAACAGAATGAGAACAAATAATTAGCCTAATGCTGCATCTCAACCTTTTAGAAAAAGAAGAAAAAGTCAAGTTCAAAGCCCAAAGTAGGCAGGAAACTATAAAGATCAGAGCAGAAATTAATGCAATTCAGGAGAAGAAAACACTACAAAAAATTAATGGATCAAAAAGTTGGTTCTTTGAAAGAATAAATAAAATTGATAAAACCTTAGCCAAATTTATCAAAAAAAAAAAGAAAAGAAAAAACTCAAATTCAAGCAATCAGAAATGAAAAGGGTGAAACTATTACAGATTCTATAGAAATTAAAATGATCATCAATACCTATTTTGAAAAACTTTACTCCCATAAGGTGGAAAACATAGAAGAAATGGACAGATTCCTATATATATATGAATTAACAAAGTTGAATCAAGCAGATATAAAAATCCTGAATAACCCAATATTGCTTAATGATGTTGAAAATATGATTAAAACCTTACAAACAAAGAAAATTCCAGGTTGTGATCCATTCACAGCTGAATTCTACAAGAAATTCAAAGAAGTATAATGCCAATACTCCTCAAACTCTTAAATTAAATTGAGAAGGAAGCAACTGTCCCTAACTCATTTCTGAATGTATTATACTGTATAAAAACCAGAGAAAGACCTAACCAAGAAAATGAACTACAGGCCAATCTCCCTAGTGAACATAGATGCAAAGATATTCAATAAAATACTAGCAAACAGAATGTAGCTAATCATCAAAAATATAATACACCATAACCAAGTGTGATTCAACCCAAGATGCAGGGATGGTTCAATATAGGCAAACTCATAAATGTAATACATCATATCAATTGAGCCAAAGATGAAAAGCACATGATCATCCCAACTGATGCAGAAAAGGGTTTTGACAAATTCTCAAACTCATTCATGGTAAAAACACTACAGAAAACCAAAATAGATGCTGTTTACCTCAATCTGATCAAAATCATCTATGACAAACCAAAAGCGAACATCATACTAAATGGATAAAAAGTGTCTATCGTTACCACTTCTATTCAACATAGTTTTGGGAGCATTCCCCAGAGCAGTTAGACCAGAGAGAGAAATAAAAGAAGGAATGAAGGAGAAATTTTGTATGTATGTATATACAGGATAGATAACATGGTTGTTCTTCTGTCTTCTATTTCTATGCTGAAAGAAACTGTCAATGAGTCTTTGGTTGACCAGTATTGCATGTTTATATCTGTTTTCATGAGAAGCCACATTGAAGATATCAATATGTAATACAACCACCATTGTTAATTCCCTACCACTTTGTTTGTAACTCTGTATTGTATGTATTGTGCTTGTGATATGTTGTAAAATGTTGTATGTCTGTTAATGTTTCCCTCCTTTTATCTTTAAAATAAAAAAAAATTAAAAAAAAATAAGGATAGGAAAGGAAGAAGTGAAATCATCATTATTCACAGATGTTATGATATTCTCCATGGAAGATTCCCAATACTCCACCAACAGATTCCTAGAACACACTGAGAGACAACTTAAGGAAAAAATAACTTTTAGAATAGCACTCAAAAACTTGAAATACTGAGGAATCAACCTAAGAAAAGAAGTAAAAGATCTATGCAGTAAAAATTACAGTACTCTTAGACAAGCAATTGAAGAAGATTTCAGAAAATGGAAAGATATTCCTTGTTCCAGGACAGGAAAAACCAATATTTTGAAAATAGCCATACTCCCAAAAGTGTTGTACAGATTCAATGCAATCCCAATTGAAATACCATTAGTATATCTCACAGATCTAGACAAAACATTCCTAAAATTCATCTGGAAGGAGAAGAGACTAAGAATAGCAAAAGCCATCCTGGGCAACAAAGCAAAGGCAGGTGGAATTGCAATCACTGTCTTGAAATTAAATTACAAAGCTACTGTTATAAAACAAGCAAGGTATTGGCCAAAAACAGACCTGAAGATCAATGGAACAGCCTGGAAGACACAATCACAACTGCAAACACACTCAGCAACCTTATCTTTGACAAAGGGGCCAAACAAGTTAACTGGAAGAAAGTTAGCCTGTTTAATATATCATGCTGGAAAGACATCTTGCCACATGCCGAAGACTAAAAGTAGACCCATGTCTGTCATCATGCACCAAATTAAAGTCAAAGTGCACTAAAAATGAAAATCTTAAAACAGAAACACTAAATCTGCTGGAAGAGAAATTAGGTAGAAAACTTGAAGACATAAGAGTTGGCAGAGAGTTCATGAACAAAAACCAAACTGCACAGGAAATACTTCAAAGAATCAACAGCTGGGATCTCATCTTATTTAAATGTTTTTGCACATCTAAAGAAATCAACAGCAGAGTAAAAAGGAAACCCACAAATTGTGAAAAAAAATTAGCTAACTGTCCCTTGGACAAAGGACTTCTATCTAGGACATAAAAAGAATTTTAAAAAATCATGCCACCCAAATTCAAAGACCCAATCCAAAAATCAGCATCTGAGATGAATACACATTTCTCAGAAAAAGAAATACAAATGACAAAGAAATACATGAAAAAGTGTTCAACATCATTAATCATTCAATAAATGCAAATTAAAATAACACCGAGATTCCATCTCATCCCAGAAAGAATGGCTACCATCAAGAGATCAACCAACAACAAATGTTGGGGAGGCTGTGGAGAGAAAGGAACACTTCTACACTGTTGGTGGGAATGTAGATTGGTTCAACCACTGTGGAAATCAGTCTGGAGATTCCTCAGTAAACTAGGATTGGAGGTACTATTCAACCCAGATTTCATCCTTCTGGATATTTTTACAGAAGTACTAAAAACATCATACCACAATGATACACGTGCACCCATCTTTACAGCAGCAGAATTTCTAATAGCTAAATCGTGGAAACCACCCAAATGCCCATCAACTGAGGAATGGATAAGAAGATGTGGTATTTTTATATAATGGAATACTACTCAGTTATAAAGAAAGACCCATTCAAGGCTTTTAGAGGTAAATGGATGCCACTAGAGATAATGTTCATAAGTGAAATAAATAAGACTGACATGTGTAAACATCATATTGTCTCCCTAATATAAGACCCTGAAAAAGTAAATAAAATCTAAAAGGTACAATAGATATTGTGAAAGGAAAAGAAACTCATCAAAAGTACAGAATGATTGGGATGAGGTAAAAGAGAAAAGAAAGAAAGGGGAAATACATATATGAGAGCCAAGATAATTTTACTACTAATTTCTATTGCTCTATTGAAAGAAACATTTTATATTTAACTGTTTGATTATTATTTTTTATTTTAAAAATAAAAGGAGGAAAACATTAACAGACAGACAACCTTTTACAAAATAGCAAAAGAACAGTACAGACAATACAGAGTTACAAACAAAGTGGTAGGAAATTAACAATGCTTGTTGTATTACATATTGATATCTTCAAAGTGGTTTCTCATGAAAACAGAGAGAGACATGCACTATAGATCAATCTTACGTGCCTATATTTATTTGAGTAAACAATTTGGAAATAAAAATATGGAATACAATAATTATTAATTTCCTATCAGTTTGTCTGAAATTCTGTATTGTTTTTATTGTTTTTATGTTCTTTTGTTTATGTCTCTGTGTTTGTTAATATGTTTAGGTTCTTTTGTCTTTAAAATAAAAACATTAAAAGAAAAAATATATATGTACATACAAGGATAGCTGAAGTAAGTGTGTTACTCATAAATCCAATATTGATTTATTGATAGGAGCAGTTAACGCTTAAATTATTTTTTCTCTTGACCAATTTTGCATGCTCATCTAGTAATCAGAACAACTACTTTGAAGACAACATTATGCAACATAACAACCATTGCTGAGTTACTACCACCTTGTTTAATGAAGCTCTGTATTGTTTCTAATGTTTTTTATTAATTGTTATTGTCTTTAATTGTTTGACCAGTCTTGTATTCTTACATCTTGTAATCTGAGCAACTTCATTGAAGATAATAATATGTAATATAACAGCCATTGTTAATTTTTATCATCTTGTTTTGAAATCTTGTATTGTTTTTATTGTTTTTTCTTCATTGTTATTAGTTTGCTATTTTTGCCTCTTTTTTTAAAAAAAGACAAAAGACATTTAGTCTCTCTCCAAGAGTTGCTGAAAAGTCCAAATCTAAATTGTTCTCTGACATTTAATGCAAACTCTTAACTGTAAGCCCCTATACAAAGAAAAAGAAAGTTAAATACTTCAAACATACAATAGCACAAGATAAATATTCCTATTCCAAATAGCGGAATAGAAAGAAATGGGACCAAAGCAAGTGCAAAATTTATCAGGGCAAACATTAATTGCTGTATTTTCACATCCAGAATCTGATGCATTCTGTGGCAAGTTGTGAACTCATACCTTCAAAAGTGGCCTTTTTAGGAGTATATTGCATAATTTCCCTGGTCTTCTGAAATCTCATTGGAAGCCTTCCTGACACCACAACTCCTATATTCTGAACCACATGAATGATGCCAAAGTCTTCCACCAGCTAGAGCAGTATCCAGGCTCCCTTCTCTCTTGGATGTAGGGGTGGATTGCCTGGATATCTAAGCACACTCAACCCAGTCCCAAGGAGCAAATTTCCTAGGCTGTCATCATTCTGGAGCATGTTGCTCTAGCACTTTCTTCTCAAAGCAAACTTTTTCACCTTAACAATTGTACTCAGGGCTTGCAAGGGAATAGATTTAATACAGGACACATAATTTATAGGACTATTTTACTATATTCACCCAAAAAGTCAAATGCAAAAGAGTAAGGGAGATCTGTACATGCACTAGAGAGCCAAAATATCCAATTGGGATCCTGGATCCTACAGCAATGTCCTTCACGAGTCCAACTGGAGGCTTAGAGCCCAGTGCCTCATGAAGGTCTACATCAAGGATCTGCACTGAAAAGGCCCAAAGGCCAGAGGTGGAAGCTAGAAAGTCTGTACCATCAGAATGAAGGCTCTGTGCCACCAGGCTGAGAGGTGTGCACTGGAACCAGGAAGTGGAGCTCAAGGTAAGAACCAGAGCTTCCCCAAGAAAAAGCACAGCAATTCTGAGTGGCAGCAAGGTCCCAAGATCCTGTGATATCAGAAAAACCCAGGGTGGCCTACCCATAATCTTAGCATTGCAACATGCATCAATCCCAGCATCACATCCTTAATTCCAGCATCACATGTTCTAGATCCAGCCACCTCTGAAAAGCCCCAACTATGACTGCATGAAGCTTGAGAGGGCATCTAGATGCAAGCCATAACCAAAAGACTGATATTTTGCAAAAGTGAAACTGATCAAAAGATGGAAGTAGGAAGGAGAAGGGGGAAGATCAGGGGATGAAAAATGAATTAATATGTATTATGTACATGTACCAATTTATCACAAGAAATGCAAACATAATGCACTGCAAATGTGTATTAATTAAACAATTGAAATAAAAATATAAGTCATAAAGTACAGATACATACTCTGAATCTTAAAAATACTATCTTATAGGAGAAATTCCAGTCACTCTACCACATACATAACTATATCTACAAAGTGTACTGAAGTGGCAAGTGTATAAACATAATTATTATTTGCTTAAGCATACTTTCATTTAAGTTATATTTGAATAGTGATGTTCAAGTATTACATGGTTTTCTTTATTTGGAAGATGAAATGAAATTTTACTACTTTGCTTGTTGACATCTGCATATATTTATAGATATCCAAAGCGCATCCAATTGTACATGGTAATTCACAAATTATATTTTATGCATAACTTTCCAAGGTTGTTAAAAAAGACATCTCCCTAACAACTCTCAAAACAGCCCAATTTTGCATTCCATGTCTGTGGAATAAGATTCCAGTTTTGTACTCTCTGGTACTCACCCCCTTTCAGAAACTGATAACTTTATGCATGAAAATACATTCATATGAGCTAAAGAAATGAGGTGGGTAATTACGGCACCAGTATGTAGCACAGAAATAACAAAATGTACACTGAAGAATAAAATAATGAGAGTTTTACATTATTTATGTGACCTCTCCCCAAATACCAGGCAATGCAGTGAAGAGATATATTCATCCATTTGAGTGGAGGAGGAAGAGTATATATAGAGATACTCATTATGTGGAGGAGGAAGAGAGCACAGCGACTTTGCCTTAGACCTCCAAACTGGAGATACCCCTGTAGGTGCTGGTGCTAGGCAGTTGAACGCATCTCCTGATGTCCCTGTGGAATTATGTTTCTTAGTTTATTTGTCATTGTTGGAACAAAATACCTGACACTCACAAGTTAAAGTAGGAAAGTTTTATTATGGCTCACCATTTTTATAGGTTTTGATCCATAGTTGTTTGGATCCAAGGTGGGGTAACATAGCAGTTGAGAAAGAGTTTACCGCATGGCTTGCTGGAAGAAGAACCCTTTCTTCTTGTTTCTATTTTTATTACTTCCAGGTTAAAAGACTGTTAGCTGGTATCACCCACATCTAGGGTGTGTGTTCCCTCTTCAATAAATTTATCATCTACACCCAGAACTATGTTAAACCAACCGGTGAACTAATAGAGTATCACACACCCATGAACAAATATCACATATCCATGATTTATCCATTGCCCCAAAGCTCAAGAGGCTTTGGGAGATATCTAGATATAAGCCATAAATCTAGACTTCATGCTGTTCCAGCAGATAATGGTCCAGTCCCATCCCAGTCTCCAAGCTGTTATTCACTGTCTGATACTTCAGCTCTGCCCCACTATCAGCCTGTCTGGTCAACTCAGTCTGTAAGATTATTTCAACATGATCCTGAACCCAGTGATCTTGGCCTTGGATTAGCTCCAGTACTACATTATCCTTAGTATCCTAAAGCTTCAGGCCCAGCCCAGTGAGAGCCAAATCCTGACAGAGATTAATCTCCACCGCCAGATTGGACCCAGGGGCCTCCAGTTTGGATCAACCTCTCTACCAGGCATGCCTCCATAGCCTTGCTTCAGGCTCACTCCAGCAGTAGGCTAGCCCTTGCAGTACTAGTCATCTGGCCAATATCTGATGAATCAGCTTCTAAGCCTGACGAAATCTAGAGCCTAGTGAGCAAAGCAAAGCAAAGAAGCAGAAATAGTATCTGGCACCTGGCACCTGAGGAAGGGAAAAGGGACTTTCTGTTTCAAGGGGATAAAGATGAAAGTGAGGGTCATAGCACTGTACAATGCAAAACAGTTTAAATAAGTGACCTGAATTCTGCAAAAGAAACAAGCTTTAGAGGAAGAGTTTACTACATCTGTCTTGCTCATTTTCTTCCTTGTTGAGACAAAACACCTAATATCCACAATTTAAGGAATGAGAGGGTAATTTTGACTCACAGTTTGTAGTTTCCAATCCACAGTCAGTTGTCTCCAAGGCAAGATGTCTTGGTGGAGGGCCACAGCAGTGACAGGAAGAAGAGAAAGATCAAGGGAGGAGGGAGAGAGATTCACACATTTTGGCCATGGTCCCAGTGACCTACCTTCTCAAACCTGGCTTCACCTCCCAACATCATATTTAGCTATAAACACATCAGTGGACTAATCCACTAATAAATATCATGTACTCATGATCCAATCATATCCCCAAAGCCTCACCTATGTGTACATGGAGCTTTAGTGAGATATCTAATTATAAACCAAACCAAGTCTAAGCAAAATTTCAGAAATCTATAGGCAAGAGTCATATTAAGAAGGGTCTTGTTTCAGACTATCCTTCTTCAGAGTCCTGAAAAAACAGCACAACTCTATCTCAGGTTCCGTGCAGACATCCAATGCTTTAACTGGTAAAATAATTTATTAATATCCTTGATGCGAGCCTATATACATTAATGTTGCAGAGAGTATAGCGTGGACTCTTACAGGACAGGGGAGCAGAGGGTACTGACTTCCAGAAAGAATGGTTCAGTAAGCATGGAATCTCTGACTTGGACCAAAACCAGTCAAGTGTGGTTGCAAGAAGGGGCCAGATCAGAAGTCACCAGAAGAGGCCAAATCAGAAGGCACCAGACCAGTGGTCACCATGTACAATTCATGAATATATCACTTATTTTCCTCAACCTACACTGAAGCACAAAATTAGATATTTCAGTTGATCTTCCAACCCTCTGAGTCATTTGAGAATCTACTGCTGATCTGATGCCTGACACCCACGAAGGAACAAAGCAAAAAATATCAGAGTCAAATATATACCTGCCTGGTGTACTCCATATTCTACCAAAACTCTTTCTGGGGAGAGACTTTTAATTGTCCTAATATTGTCCACAGGCAAGGTCATATATACTAAAGACTTTCAGAGAAAAGATTTACCATTTGCAATTCACATTGCATCAAAATTCTATCCATAAGAAGGGCTTTCTGCAGCCCCAACACTAGCCATATCCTCAAGATCACAAGCTGAAACAACCCTAAGTGAATACACATTCCTTGTTTCACATTCCACCAAAACTTAGTTGGAAATCAGGACTTTGCTAGGATCCAACATTCTTCATACTCCTATATATGCAGACTAAAAATACACTTCAAGCAAGGCCAGGATTCCACTTTAACAGTTCCTCAGAAAATATATGGCTCAGAATTTATACTGCCCTAATATGCCTGATAAAAGCTGAGAGAAATTTCAACAAGTTATAGCTGTAATTCATCATGTTCAACATACTTGGTAGATGTGAACTTTAGAAAACCTGACTAAATTAGATTGACATAAGTTGTGATCTTCCACCCTCAATCACGTCTGAACACTTTAAACAGGAGAAAGTTTTGACACATTTTCATACCTATCTTATATATTTTCTTAAGTTTGGTTTATTTCTCTGCTTTTTCATTAGTTTTTAATTTGAATTTCTTATTTGCAAATGCTAACTGTAGAAATAATAAATTTCATTATGTCATTTTCATATTTATGCATAATGTGCTTTGATCATATATACCCTCCTTATTATTTTCTCTCCCTAGTCTACCTTACACGTTTCCCCTACTCTACTGGATATCAGTATACTTTACTTTTTTTCCCCCACTAAATTCCACACAGAAGAAAACATGCAATATGTCTTTCTGAATCTTACTATGCTTAATATGATGACTTCTTGTTCAATCCATTTTTCCAACACTTCACCTGATTTTATTTCTTTTTTTTTTTTTTTTTGGTTTTTGGTTTTTCTCCGGTACCAGGAACCGAACTCACGACCTTGCGCTTGCCAGGCAGGCGCTTTTGCCGCTGAGCTAAATCCCCAGCCCCCTGATTTTATTTCTTATAGGTAAATGAAACCCTATTGTTACACATACATCAAATTTTCTTTATCCATTTACCCATTGGGATGGGTATCAATGCTCACTTCATAACTTTCCCATTGGGAAAAATTCCACAATACACATGGTTTTACAGATATCTCTGTAATATATAGACTTGTTTCTCTTGGTTATATACCCAGAAGTGTCTTAGCTGGATCATATGGTACATCTGCTTTCATATTTCTTAAAGAACATCCATACTATTCTTCATAGTGGTTGAACCAATCCACATTCTTAACAAAAATATGTAAGTTTCTTCTTTTCTTCATTTTTATCAGGAAAATTTATGTTGTTTGCTTAGTAATATCTTTTGAAAAGAGTCTCTTTAGCTCATTTGCCCATTTGTTGATTGAATTATTTGTTCTCTTGGCTGATTTCTTGCCTGGATTATCTGTCTACTGCTGACAGCATGATACCGAAGTTTCCCACTATTACTGTGTCATGGCTAGTTCTCTGTTTCTTACAGTGTTTTTGTTATAAAATTGTGCTCTTAAATGTTTGGTGCATGTATATTTACAATTGTTACATCTTCATGATAAATTTCTCCTTTTATAAATACTTTCTGACAATTTTTCTCTCCTTACTCACTTTGACTATGGGTATGTTTTGTAAGACATGAATAGAGCTAATTTTGCTAAGTTTTAGATTTCATTTCCTTGGAGTATCAGTCTCAATTCTTTCAATTTTTACTTGGTCATACTGGGGACTGTATTCACAGCTTTGTGCACGTTATAAAAGCACTGTAGCACAGAGCTACTTCCCTACCCATTCTTTCAGCTTTAATTCATGTATTTCTTTATGAGTAAGGTGAGGTTCTTGGTGACAGAAATAGAAAACAGATGAGGTTCTTTCTGTTGTTTTTTTAACCCTATCTACTGGAGTAGAGATGCTTCAGTTGGAAAATTCAGATCATTTACTTGTAGAGTTATTGTATTGCTAAAGCTGTCCATCCTTATGACAAGACACTTGAGGATAACAAGTTTATTTTAGCTGTCAGTTTAAGAAATTTTAGTCCATGATTAGCTGACTTTAATACTCCATGTTGTGTGTCAGGGCAGACATATTATGGCAGAAGAGTGTGGCAAATGAAAGCTGATACCTCATAGCCCTCAGGAAACATGAAGAAAGTGGTAGAGTGATGAGAGAAAACATATATCACTAAATGAACTTGGCTCCATTCCTAATATTTTTTCAAATCTAAATAGTGACACCATTTGGGGATGAAGACTTCTATGCATAAATTTGTGAGAAATTCTAGTTTCAAAGTAGAACAACACACATTGAAAGAAATATATTAATTCTCACATTTTGTTATTTTTTTTCTTTTGGTTATCTTAGTCTATATATTTTTTCTCTTTATTTACTCTAGAAATTTGATGGTTTACCTAATAAATTAGCTTTTCTATCTTTCATTTGTTTATCTATAGTTGTAATGAAATTTACTCATCCATTTGCTCTAATGATTTAATCTTATTTCCACATGTAAGCATAGCATTGCTTTGAGTATCTACTGCAAAGATGGTTTACTAATCATGTTTTCTTAGTTTTATGTTAATCTTGGAAAGTCTGCATTACAGCTTTTATTCTAAGGGAAACTGTCACACACAGTAACGTAAGTAGGCATTTATTGTCTTTCAGTTTTTAAAACATCATTTTGTCCCAATCTTAAGAATTCCTTACAAGAAAAATGGTCTTAACCTGAAGCATTTCTCTTTTGTTTTGTTTCTCTCTATCAGCTTAAAATATTATTTTTGTTATTATTGTGTATTTGCTCTACAGAATGATTGCATCCATCACAGGGAGTTGGTACATGTACATAACATATCTAAATTCTTTTTTCTTGTCCTTGTCCTCAATTCCATATTCCTCTCTCTATCTCGAGTTCCCATCTGTATTTGCAGAGAATGCATTTTTCTAATATATAGTATCTATCTTTTATTTATTTATTTATTTAAAAGCAAATAATTAAAAAGCACAATACCAAAATACCAACAAAATAGGCAAAAACAAAACAAAGCAAAAGCAATAAAAATTATACAGGGTTTCAGAACAAAATGACAGGAATTAACAGAGTTTGTTATATTATATATTGTTATCTTCAATGAGGTTGCCCAGATTTCCAGATGTAAGAATGCAAGATTGATCAAGCCATTAAAGAGGATAAAAAATAAAAACAAAGAAACAAAAAACAGTTAGAAAAGATAGGTAGTTTCACAAAAAAAATTGGTAGGAATTCACCAATGGTTGTTATGTTGCATATTGTTGTCTTAAAATTAGTTGTTCAGTTTACCAGATATAAACATGAAAATTGGTTAAATATTAAGCATTAACTCTTCCTTTCAATAAACCATTAAACATCAGCAGTACAGTTATGCTGGCTATCCATATACATTTTTTTACTTCCTTATTTCTTTCTTTTTCTACTTTCCTCCATCACAGTTGTTCCTTTCTCTGAATAATTTCTTTCCATTTCATAATATCTAGTGTACATTTTGGATTTATTTGCTCTTTCAGGTTCTTACACTGGGGAGACAATATGATGTTTACACATGTGGGTCCAATTTATTTCACTTATGAGCATGGTCTCTAGTTGCATCCATTTACCTACAAAAGCCTCAAGACTATCTTTTTTATAGCTGAGTAATACTCCATTTTATAAAATACCATATCTTTTCTATCCATTCCTCAGGTTATGGTCATTTGGGTTGTTTCAAGATTTAGCTATGACACATTGAGCTGTTATAAATATGGGTGCACATACATTACTGTGGTAAGAAGTTTTTAATTCTTCTGGGAAAAGACCCAGAAAGGGAAAAGCTTGGTTAAGTGAAAATTCTAATCCAAGTTTTGTGAGGAATCTCCACACTGATTTTCACAGTGATTTCACACATCTACACTCTCATCAGAAGTGGGGAGAATGGTTCCTTTTTCCCCAAAGTCTCTTCAGCATTTGTTACTCGTTGATTTCTTGAAGATAAGTATTCTTTCTGGGATGAGATGGAATCTCAGTATGGTTTTAATTTTCATTTCTTGAATGACCAATGATGTTGAACATTTTTTCATATATTTATTCGCGATTAGGATTTCTTCATCTGAGAAGTGTATATTTATCTCAGATGCCCATTATTGGATTGGGTCTTTGAATTTGGGGGGCCTGATTTTTTAAGTTCTTTACATATTCTAGATAGAAGTCCTTTGTCTAAGGGGCAGTTGGCTAAAACTTTTTCCAAATTAGTGAGTTTTCTTTTTACTCTGTTGGTAATATCTTTTTATGTGAAAAGCTTTTCATGAATTCTGTGTCTGCCACTGTCTTCAAAATTTTTACCTACTTTCTCTTACAGTAGATTTAATGTTTCTGTTTTAATTTTTAGATCTTTCATTCATTTTGACTTTACTTTAGTGCATGATGATAGACATAGGTCTAGTTTTAGTCTTTGGCATGTAGCAAGCCAGTTTTTCCAGCACTATTTATTAAAGAGGCTATCTTTCTTCCAGAGAACATATTTGGCTCCTTTGTCAAAAACAAAGTGGATAAGTGTGTTTGTAGTTGTGTCTGAATTTTCTAATCTGTTCCACTGATCTTCAGATCTGCTTTTTGCCAATACCATGTTGATTTTAGCACAGTAGCATTGTAGTATAATTTCAAGTCAGAGATTGTAATGCTTCCTGCCTTTCCTCTGTTGCCCAGGATTGTTTTTGTTATTCTGGGGCTCTTCTGGCTCCAGATAAATTTCAGGAATGTTTTCTCTTGATCTGTGTGGTATACTAATTGTATTTTAATTGAGATTGCATTTAAGCTGTACAACAATTTTGGGAGTCTGGCCATTTTCACAATGTTGGCTCTTCTTATCCATTAGCAAGGAATATCTTTCCATTTTCTGAAATCCTCTTCCCTCTATTTTTTAGAGTACTGTAATTTTTATTGTATAGATCTTTACTTCCTTTGTTACATTGATTCCTAAGTATTTCTTTTTTTAGATGCTATTATTAAATGTTGGTTTCCCTAATTTCCCTCTCAGTCTGTTTGTTGTTTGTGTATTGGAATGCTATCAATTTTTGAGTGTTGAATTTGTATGCAGATATGCTAGTGAACTTGGTTATGAAATTTATAAGCCTTTTGATGTTGTTTTGGTCTTTTATGTAGAGTATTATGTCATCTGTGAATAATGATAATTTCACTTCTTCTTTTACCATCCTTATTCCTTTTAATTCTCTCTCTGATTTAATTGCTCTGTATAATAGTTCCAGAACTATATTGAATAGGAGTGGTGACAGTGGACACCCTTGTGTTGTTCCTCATTTGAAAGGGAAAGCTTTCAATTTTTGTTCATTTAGTATGATGTTGAGTGTTGGTTTGGCATAGATGGCTTTTATCAGTGTGAGGTAAAGACTATCTATTCCTATTTTCTGTACAGTGTTTATCATGAAAGAGTGTTGGACTTTATCAAAAGCTTTTTCTGCATCGATGGAGATGATCATGTGACTTTTGTCTTTGCTTCTGTTGATATGGTATATTACATTAATTGATTTGTATATATTGAACCATCCCTGCATTCCTGGGATGAATCCCACTTGGTCATGGTGTATAATCTTCTTAATGATTTGTTAAATTCTGTTTACTGGTATTTTGTTGAGAATTTTTGCATCTATATTCTTCAGGGAGATTGGCCTGTAGTTCTCTTTTCTGATTTGGTCTTTCTCTGGTTTTGGTATCAGGGTAATACTTGCCTCCAGAAATGAGTTAGGGAGAATTTGTTCCCTTTCAATTTCATAAAGAATTTGAGAAGAATTGGCCTTAAATGTTGTATAAATTTCTTGTAGAATTCAGCAGTGATCCCCTCAGAACCTGGACTTTTCTTCACTGGTAATTTTTTTATTACATTTTCAGTTTCACTGGCTGTTATTGAGATATACAGGATTTTTATATCTTCTTATTTCAGTTTTGGTAATTCACATGTATCTAGGAATTTGTCCATTTCCTCTGCTTTCCAATCTATGAGAGAGAAGTTTTTCCATGTAGGTATTGATGATTTTCTGAGGTTCTATAAGATCTGTAGTTATTTCATCCCATGCATTCCTTATTGCATGAATTTCAATTTTTTCTTTACTTTTTTGATAAGGTTGTCTAGAGGTTTATCAATTTTATTTATTCTTTCTAATGATCAACTCATCTATTCATTCCTTCTTTGTTTTGTTTTCTTCATCTCCATTACATTAATTTCTGCTCTCATCTTGATCATTTCCTGTCTTCTTTGGGCTTTATGCTTGACTTGCTCTTCCTTTTCTAGAAACTTGAGGTGCAGAATAACATTGTTTATTTTTGCTCATTCTATTTTCCTGATGTGGGAATTCATCACTATAGATTTCCCAGTGAGGACTATTTTCATTTTGTCCCACAGGTTCATGTAAGTTGTATCTGCATTTTCATTTGATTGTAAAAATTGTTTAATTCTTCCTTTAATTTCATCTGTGACCCATTGGTCAGAAGGGTGTTATTTAATTTCCATTTGTTCATGGAGTTTTTGCAATTTCTTTTGTCATTAATTTCTAATTTCATTCCACTATGGCCTGATAATATGCATGGGATAATTTCAATTTCTTTCCATTTACTTAAGCATGGTCTATGTGTTAGTATATGGTCTGTTTTAGAGAATGTTCCATATACAGATAAGAAGATTGTATATTCTTATATTGCTGGATGGAACACTCTGTAAAGGTCTACTAAGTCCATTTTTTCACAAGTTTGTTTTAGTTCTGTTATTTCTTTGCTGGTTTTTTTTTCTAGTTGTTCTATCTCTTTGTGACAATGACATATTAAATTTCCTATTATGATTGTGTTACTGATTATTTGATGCTTCATGTCTGTTAAAATTTGTCTTACATTGTTGGATGTTCTGTATTTGGTGCATAGATATTTATGATTGTTTTCTCTTCCTGTTAAAGTTTTCTCCTAAGAAGTACATTGTCACCTTCTTCATCTCTTTTGATCATGCTTAGTTTGAAGTTTACATTGTCTGCAAACAGTACAGGTACACCTGCTTTTACCTGGGTTCCTTTTGCATGGAGTATTGCTTTCCATCCTTTGGTTTTCAGTTTATGAATTTCCTTTTGAGCTAAATATTTTTCTTGTATAGAGCATATTGCTGGATCTTATTTCTTCATCCAACTGTCAGTCTGCTTCTTTTGATTGGTGAATTGAGACCATTTACATTGGTAGATTTAACTGATATGTATTGGCATATCTTTACCATGTTATCCTCCTGCTGTTGATCCATCATTTTGCCCTCTATTTATTTGCTTGCTCTGCTTGGTGGTTCTTTTCTGCTATTGTTCTTGAAACTGTAGTAATTTTTATCTCTTTCTAGAATATCTTTTAGTACTCTTTGTAGGGATGGCTTGGTGCTCATGAATGTCTCCAGTTGCTCTTAATTGTGGGAATATTTTATTTCTCCATTAATTTTGAAGGATAGTTTTTCGGTGTATATCAATCTGAGGTGGAAGTTGTTTTCTTTCTGGACTTGAAATACTTCACTTCAAGCTCTTCTTGGCTTGATGGATTGTGTTGAGAAATTGGACATGTTTCTGATGGGCCTTCCTTTATATGTGATTTATTTCTTTTCCCTAATAGCATTTAATATTCTGTTCTTTTGCTGAATCTCTGGGACCTTAATCACTATATGTCTGGGTGTAGATTTATTTTGGTTATGGCTATCAGGAGTTCTATGTGTGTCACTTATGTGTATGTTTGATTCTTTTTCCAAGCTTGGAAAATTTTGTGCTATTATTTTTTGTGTCATTTGTTTTAATGCCTGCTGTTTCATTGACACCTATTAATCTCATTTTTTTCTTTGCTTCATCTTCAACTGGTTCCTTGTTATTTTTAAGAAATGCCCCCTTTCATGACTTTTAGCTGCAAAGCTGTCTTCAATTCTCAATGTCTATCTTCAGCTTCGTTTAAGCGGATTTGCCAGCTTACAGTGGACTTTTTAATTTTCTACCTGTTTGAATATGTTTCATGCATTCTCTTTCCTATATTGTTCATTCCAGGTTTCCATCATTTTTCTATGCTCCTCTATTTTCTTATCTATGTTTTCTTTAGATGGGCTGAGGAATTCTTTCATTATTGGTGTCATTTCTTTTTTTTTACCTGAGAGATTATTTATGTTCTGATGTTTCCTATGGCCTGATGAAGTTTTTTCTTTACTTCAGATGCTATCATTACAGAAGTTTCAGGTGTGTGACATCCAAGTTCTTTCTCAATGTATCCATGACTTGTTTTGTGTGGGGTGGAGATCTGAGATTGCATTTTGCTCCTTCATTTTGTCAATTTCAAAGATCTATAGATTCCCTGGAACTCAGCCTCACTCCCATGATGATGTTGGAGTGGCAGGGCAAGGATCTGAAGGACACTGATGCTCAGCATGGCACAACTATGTGTTGAGCAGAGTGTGGTTGCTAATGCTCCTGAAGCTTTCTGGGACTCAGTTTGCTCCCACACTGGTGGGGAAAGTGTTGGTGCACAGTCACTGAGGCTTCTGAAGCTCTCTACAGATCAGCTTGGCTCCCATGTGGTTGTTTCCAAAGCTGTCCAGTGTTGAGCCTCACTTTTGCGAGGGTGGAAGTGTGGATTGGTCATGGTCACCTAAGTTCCTGAAGCTGTCCAATGTTCAGCCTGGCTTCCATGTGGGTGCAGGGATGGGTGAGTTGTGGTCACTGAGGCCCCCGAAACTGTCTGGTGCTCTGCTTGGTTCCCATGCTGCTTGGGCAGGGGTGAGGGTAACTCACTGAGGTTCCTGGGGCTGTGCAGTGTTCAGCCAGTCTTCCACAAGGGTGCAGAGGTGAGCAGATTTTACTCACCAAAGGTTCAGAGGTTGCTTGTGACCCAGCCTCTTTCCCATGCCAGTGGAGGAGTGGTGGGGGTTCAGTCAGCCAGGCTGCTGAAGGTGTCTGGGGTTTAGCTCATCTTCCACAAGGATGTGGTGGTCCTATCTTTTATTTTTATCTTCAACTTAGCTATACTTTGTGTATCTCTTATAAACAAAAGCATGTCGTGTTTACACTGACATGCCTAATGTTTTCACCTAGTATTGTGGTCTCTATGTGCATTGATTGTTCTAAAAATGACTCAAACATATCCTTCTATATTATTGAGCAGCAGTCCAATGTTTATATATATATGACATTTTATATATTCATCTGTTAAAGGACATACACATCATTTTTGAGATTTAGCTATTTTAAATTGTGTGACTTTAAGTATGTTTATGTATGTATCACTGAAATGTAATATCTTTACCTTTTGGGGAAGATACCTAGAAGAGCAATATTTCAGTGGAATGGAATACCATTTTTTAGGTTTCTTGAACCATTTATGTACATATTTCCATACTTGTTATACTAGTATATACATTCTTACCAACAATGTAGGTTGTCTTCTTTTCCTTGTACTTTCACTAGCATTTGTTATTATTACACTTTTAGATAATATCCTTTCTTTCTGGACTAAGATGGAATGTCAATGTTGTTGAATTTACATTTCTTTCATGCTAAATAATATGAAATTCTTTTATGTATTTAATGGCCTCTTTTACTTCTTTTGATATATATAAACTAATTTTAGTTGCCCATTTTTTACTGTCTCTTTTATTTTAGTACATCATGACCAGTTCAGGTTTAGAGTCAATCTTCTGCATGCCTGTAACCAGTTCTTCCAGAGTCAATTGTTAAAGATGCTATCTTTGTTCAAATATGTGTGTTATGGCACTTTTGTCAAGGATCAGACAGCTAAATTTGCCTGGAGTTATTTCTTAATCCTGTATTTGTTTCCACTGTTTTACATGTCTGTTTTGTTTTCTTTTGTTTTGTTTTTTGCCAGGATCACATTTGTTTTTTCTTAACATTATAGGTTTGAAGTATAACTAGAAATCTCAAATTGTAGTTCTTTCTACTTTACTCTTGTCTAAAGTTGCTTTTGTGAAACGGGGTCACTTGTGTTTCCATATGAATTGTAGCATTGTTTTCTCAATATCTTGAAGTAAAGCTGTTGGCAGTTTATTGAGATTGCATGATTCCATTTTCTGGTGTCCTCCTTGTTCTTTTTTTACAGAATACTGTAGTGTTTGTTCCAGAAATCTTTCATTTGCTTGGATCAGTTAATTCTGTTGAATTTAATTTTTCTTGTTGCTATTGAGAATGGCATTGTTTTCATATTTTTTTCTCAGTAAGTTCACTACTGGTATACAGGAATTCTACTGATTTTTCTTTGCTCATTTTGTATGGTGCTACACTGTTGAATTTTGTTACCAATTTAGAAAGCTGTTGGAAGAAATTTTAGGTCTTCTATGGAAAGTGTCATTCTCTATAAATAATAAAAATTGGGCTATTCTTTTCTAAGTGTAGCCCCTTTTGTTTCTTTTTCTTGTCTGACTGTTCTGGCTAATGTTTCAGTTTCTATATTGACTAGAAATAGATAGTGGACATCTTGTCTTTTTTCTGATCTTAGAGGGAGACATTTCTGTTTTTCCCCAATTAATATGATGTTCGCAGTAAATTGGTCATAGGTAGCTTTATCAGATTTACATGAGGTTCTTTTATATATATTGTGTTGAGGCTTTTTTTGTGGTCAAATTTTGGATTTTGTCAAAGACTTTTTCTGCATCTACTGAGTTGATCATATGATCTTTATTCTTGTATCTGTTTATGTATGTACATTGCCTTTATTAGTTTGCATGTGTTGAATTTTCCTTGTATCACTGTTATGAAGCTTACATTATCATGATATACCATCTTCTGGTGATTTGTTATTTTGTCTTTTAGTATCTTTTGATTATTTTTGCTGGAAGAGACCTAGAATAGCAAAGGCACTTCTGGGCAACAAAGGCAAGTCAGTGGGCATCACCGTTCCTTACCTGAAATTATACTACAAAGCTACTGCTGTAAAATCACCATGGTACTGTCAACAAAAACAAACCTGAGGGCCAGTGGAACAGAATAGAAAATGCAAACACAACTACAAACACATCCAGCCAGCCTATCTTTGACAAAGGGGTCAAATATTTTCACTGGACGGAAGATAGTCTCTTTAATAAATGGTACAGTAAAAAGTGGCTCTGCACATTGCAAAGATTAAAACTGAACCCATATTTTCACCATGCACTAAATTAGATTTGTAATGGATCAAATATTTAAATATTAAAATGGAAGCATCGAATCTTCTGGAAGATAGAATAAGTAAAACTCTTCACTGGGATCTGTTATTAAAAAGCTTTTGCACAGGATGAGAAACGAGCAACAGAGTAAAAAGACACCCTACAATGTGGAGAAAATATTTACCAGCTGTTCCTCAGACACAGGATGTCTATCAAGAATGTATAAAGAACTCAAAAAAATCAGCCCTCCTAAATTTAAACATTCAATCCAAAAATGGGCGTCTGAAATGAATACATACTTCTCAGATGAAGAAATACAAACAGTGAATAAATATATGAATAAAAGTTCAACATCACTGGTCATTCGAGAGATGTAAATGATAACAACAATGAGATTCTATCTTACCGCAGAAACAATGGCTATTATTAAGAAATCAACCAATAACAAATGCTGGAGGAGCTGTGGGGCAAAAGGAAAACTTTTCTACTGTTGCTGGGAGGGTAGATTGGTGCAATCACTGTGGAAATCAGTTTGGAGATTCCTCAAAACCTAGGACTAGTGGCCCCAATAGTTCCAGCTATTCCTCTGGAGGGTATCATTCCCAAAGAATTAAAAACAGCATACCGCAGTGATATATGTGCACCAATGTTTATAGCAGCACAATTTGTAATAAATAAATCTTGGAAACAATCCAAATATCCATTAACTGAAGAATGGATAGAAAACATATGGTCTTTTTATGCAACAGAGTACTACTCAGCCATAGATAATGATTAACTGGAGACTTGTATGTAAATGGTTGTAACTCAAGAGCATACTTCTATGTGAATTAAACCAGATGCATAGGTGCAAGCATCATATTATCTCTGTAGTGTGATATGCGGAAAGAGTAAATAAGATCTCTCAAATGTACAAGAGATATTGTAAAATGGGAAGAAAGTGTTCAATAGGAAAGACAAACTAGGATGGGGGAAAGGTGAAAAAAAACAAGGGAAAAGAGAATTTATGTACATATACATAGATGGATAGAGAGATAGATAACAGTCAAGATAGTTGCACTACTAATTTGTCTTAGTTCTTTGCAAAGAAATGTTTGTCCTAACATTGTTTAGACAACTAAATGCCTATATATTGTACTCTGAGTAGCTAATTTAAAGATAACTATTCACAATGTATTAACCATTGTTACCCTCATTTTATCTTGTTTTGAAATTTTGTTTTATCTCTTTAAAATAAAAAATATTTTAATAAGATGAGATCCCAGTTATTTATTCTTTGTAGTTTTTTTCCGTGCTATCAGGTTTTTGTTCATAAAGTGTAGGTCTACTCCTTTGTCTTCAAGCGTTCGATCCTATCTCTCTTTCTGTAGTTGTAATCTTTCCGTTTTAATATTAAGATCTTTGATCCATTTTGATTTTAGTTTAGTGCATAGTGAGAGAAATGCGTCTGCTTTTATTCTTTGGCATATGGAAAAACAGGATCTCTAATATCACTTATTGAACAGCCTAAGTTTCTTCAAGTGAACATGTTTGGCCCTGTTGTCAATGATCAGGTAGGTGCTTGCATTTGGAGACGTTTTTGCATCTTCTAATTTGTTCCATTGATCCCTAGGTCTGGTTTTTCGCCCATATCATGCTCTTTTATTACAGTATCTTTGTAGTATAATTTCAAGTCAAGGATTGTGATGCCTCCTGTATTGCCTTTGTTGCCCAGGATTTCTTTGCTAGTCTAGGTCTCTTAGGGTTCCAAATGGATTTTAGGATAGTTTTCTCTAATTCTGTCAGATTAGCTGTTGGAATTTTGATCAGTATTGCATTAAATCGGCATAAGAATTTTGGAAGTATAGCCTTGTTCACTATACTGGTTCTTTCTACCTAAGAGCAAGGGATATGTTTTCATTTTATGATACCCTGTTTGATTTACCTTTTTGAGTAGCATAGTTTTCTTCTCTTTTTTTTGGTACCAGGAATCAAACTCACGACCTCGTGTTTGCCAGGAATTCACCATGCTACTGACCTATATTCCTGACAAGTACTGTAGTTTTCAATATAGAGATCGTTTACTTCCTTTGTTTGATTGATTCCTAAGTTTTTAATTTTTTGATAATCTTGTTAAAGTTATTTTTTCCCCAATTCCTCTCTTCTTGCATTTGACATTTGTGTACCGGTCCAGTATTTACTTTTGAATTTATATCCAGCTACAGAATTGCATTTGGTTATTAAATCTATAAGTATTTTCATAGAGTTTTGGTGTCTTCTATGTAGAGAACATGACATCTGCAAATAATGATAATTTCACATCTTTTCCTTACTTTCTTTAATCCTTTTATTTACTTCTCTTGTCTAATTATCCTAACTAATTTTTCCAGAACTATATTGATTAGGAATGGTGATACTCAACATCCTTGTCTTTTGCCTCATTTTATAGTGAAGGCTTTCAAGTTTTGACCATTTACTCTAATGTTGTTTGTTGGTTTATCAAAGATAGCTTTTATGAGATGGAGAGAAAAAGTATGTATTCTGATTTCTTACAGGATTTTTATCATCAATGAGTGTTGAACTTTGTCAAATACTTTTACTGCATCTATTGATGTAATTACGCAGTTTTGTCTTTGTTCTGTTAACATCATGTATTACTTTCATTTACTTGTGTGTGTTGAACCACCCCTGCATCCCTGGGATTAATCCTACTTGATCAATGTGAATAATCTTCTCAGTGATTTCCTGTGTTCTGTTTTTCAGTATCTTATTAAAGATTTTTATATCTTTGTACATTAGAAATTTTGGCCTATAGTTCTTTTTTTGGTTGGTCCTTCTCTGGTTTTGCAATCAGGGTAATATATGCTTTCAGGAATGTTTTTATTAGTATTTCTTCCAATTTAATTTCATTAACAAGTTTGAGGAGTAATGGTATTAGATCTTCTCAAAATTTCTTCTAGAATTCACCAGTGAATTGATCAGGACCTGGAGTTTTCTTTGTTGGTGTTTTCTTAATTACAGTTTCAATTTCATTATTGATAATGACTTGTTTAGAAATTTTATATATTCTTGATTCTGCTTAGGTATTCCATATGTACCTAATAATTTGTCCATTTTTTTGTGTTTTCCATGTTTTTGGACTTAAGGTTCTCAAATTAGGTAGTGATGATATTCTGTATTTCCACAGGATCCATTGTGATTTCATCCTTTTCTTTAGTAATTTCATGAATTGCAGTCTGTCTTTTCTCTTTTTCTTTGATGTTTTGCTAAGTGTTTATGAATTTTGTTTCATCTTACAGAAAACCAAGTCTGCTTCCTTGATTATTTGTGCTGTTTCCTTTGTATCAGTTGCATTAATTTCTGCTGAGATATTTATAGTTTCTTTGCTTATATGAGCTTTGGGCTTGACTTGTTCTTCTTCTTCTAGAAGTTTTAGGTTTAACACTAGGTTTTTTACATGAGTTCACCCTCATTTCTTCATGGTGTAATTCATTGCTGTAAATTTCTCTCTTAGCACTGCTTTCATTGAATCATACAGATTTTGTTATATTTTATTGCCTTTATTATTCAGTTGTAGATACTGTTTAATTTCATCTGTAACCCATTGGTTTTTCAGTAGCATTTTATTCAATTCCCATGTGCTCATAGAGCTCTTGTGGATTCATTTGCCATTGGTTTCCAGTGTCATTGCACTATGTTCCAATAACATGCATTAATAAATTCACTTCCTTTGCAATTACTTAAGCATGTTCTATGGTCTTGTATATAAGCTGTTTTGGAGAACATTCCATGTAAAACTAAAAGAATGTTCATTTTGATATTGTGCTTTGGAATACTCTATAGATAGTTACTAAGTCCATTTGTTCACAGGTTTGGAAAAGTTCTCACATTTCTTTGTATATTTTTTGTATAGTAGATATATTTGTTTGTATCAGTAGGGTATTGAAGTTCCCTGTTAAAATTTTTGTTGTGTTTTGTGTCTGGATATTGCTCCAGAGCCTCATACACTCATGAGGCATTTAGGTGGCTGAATCTAAAGTTTGTGACTCATTCACTGTCCAATGCTGGGTTAATGGGTGTGAGTGTTACACTGTCCTTGGGTCCTTAGCATGCATACAATATAAGGAAGAGAAAGAGTCTTGTCTCTCCCTTATAGCTTTTGCTGTCTTCTTCCCAAGGTGAATTACTCTCCTCTGTATAGTTACCATGCCTTAGAGCGATCTGATTATGGACTGAAACCTCCACAATGTTTGAGCTAAATAAACCATCCCTACTTTAAACTTGGGTGTCAGGTACTTTGTCTAAGCAACAGAAAAAGTAGCTAAGACAGAATTTTGTTCAAGAGAAATGGGATTGTTGCTGTGTCATTAACTTGTCATGTGCTTTACAAGCTTTTGGAACAGGCTTGCTGAAAGGGGAAGTATTAAGGTTTGGAAATGCTGAATGAAAAATTAGAGCTCGAACCCTTTAGGTTATACTTGATGAGAGATTCTAGTCAGAACACAGAGCCAGTGAAGGTAATTAGAAATTCTGCCAGTAAATACCAGGCTTGGGAATTTTCTGCTGGGATGGACTGCATTGGTTGTTGGACTCCAGATGATGTGTTATGGCTTGACAGATGGTTTGTCTGCAGTGTGCCAATTTTCAGAGACTTTGCCTGAGATTGAAATTAAGGAAGCCAAACTAAATAACCTTGTAATTTCAAGTCAGTCAAATGTTGAAGCATTGGCATGGTTATTAGTGGGGGATTTTAGGAAGATGTATGCTGAGAATCAAAAGCAAAGAGACCAACAGAATGATTTAAAACGTTGTGAGCTTGGACAGAAAGAAAGCTCCAGTAAAACTGTGGACTGCAAAGATAGAGCAGAAGAGAACTTGGTGGTTGAAAAGGAAAGAATAGAAAAATGGCCTCAGGGCTTCACAAGAAGTAGCAGAACTACACCTTTTGTAACCTCAAAACTGCAAAAGTGAAAGACTTTGCTATGAGAAGAAAGTTGCACAGTATCATGTTCCAGAATATCTGTTGTCTACAGAAATTTTCTTCAGAATTGGGTTCATAGTGTTCTTCAATCCAGACACTCTACCCCTTCAACCAAGAGAGAATAAAACTTGGCTATTGCTCCTGCAGGCATCAGGCCTTTACCTCATCCACATGGTGCTGGTTTTAGGCACATGCATAATGCAAGAGTTATCTGGTCATGAAATTTTACATCCTGATTTCAGAAGAAAACATAGGAGGCCAAGAATTGTGCCCTTGAGAGGTCAATGTGTGAATCTGTGCAGGAAAAGCCAAACGTACAGTGGAGATCCCAGAAATTTGAAGAAACAAGGAATGTGGAACGTTTGAGAATAACTGCAAGGAGGAAGCAGAGTCAGTCCAAGAGGGAATCCACAGAAGCTACAACCACCAGAAATATCATAGGAACAGAGTCACAAAAGCCCTTTGGCGTTCACATCTTGCCACAGATTGCCTAAGATGTTGCACATGGAACTACAGGACTTAATATTTGTCCTGCTGGATTTTGGACTTGCTTTGGTCCCATTCCTTTGCATCTCCCTGTTTGTAATGTCTATCTTGTGGTATTGAATGTTGGATGTGTTTAACTCTCTCTTCATTTCACAGGAGCTCCCAGCTAAGAGTTAGTTTTAAATATCAGTAAAGACTTGTGACTTAGACATTTTAGCAGTGCTGAAAGTGTTAAGATTTTGGTAACTCTTAGAGAAGGGCTCATTGCCTTTTGCATAAAGGAATGTACATGAGTCTTTGGGATGTTAGGGGAAAATTGTAATGGTTTGTGTCTAGATTTCCCCCAAAGCCTCATACAGTCATGGGGGACAGGCTTTTCATAGGTGATTGAATTTAGAGTTTGTATTTGATTCATGATCCAATGCTGAGATTAGGGGTGTGTGCTAAAACTGCCCTAGACTTGGTAGCCTGCATACAATATAAGCAACAGAAAGAGTTTTTTCTCTCCCTGATTACTTTTGCTGTTGTATACCACTATGAATTTCTCTTCTCTGTGAAGCCAGCACACCTCTGAGACAGCCAATTGTGGAATGAACCCTCTACAAAGTGAGAGCTAAATTATCATTTCTTCTTATCCTTGGATGTTGGGTATTTTTTCTTAACAATAAGATAAAAACTAAGACAGTTGTGTTAGTGCTTATTTGAATTTTTATGTTGATTAATATTTGTTTTATATAGTTGGGTGCTGCTGTATTTGGTGCATGTACCTTTATGATTGTTGCCTCTTCTTGGATTTTTCCCTTAACAGGGATGCAGTGACATTCATTTTCACTTTTGATCAGTCTTTTTTAAAGTTCACATTCTCTGCAATTAGAATAGCTACCCTTGTTTTTTTCTGGGTTTCTGTTGCATGGAAATTTGTTTTCTATCATTTGACTTCAGTCTGTGAGTGTTTTTGTGTTACATGTGTTTCTTGTATACAGCATACTATTGCATTTTATTTCTTGATCCATTCTTCCAGTCTTTCTTTTGATTGAGGAATTGAGGCAACTTACATTCGTAGTTATAATTGATATCTATTGGCTCATCATTGTCATATTATTTTCATTTTGCTGTTTTTCTGTCTTTCCCTCTTTTTGCTTGCTTGCTGTGCCTGGTGTCTTCTCTCTGCTGGTGTTTGAGGAATTGTATTCTTTATTATCTCTCTATAAGCTGTTCTTCATAATATTTTGTAGAGTTGGATTGTTGGTGATGAACTTTTTCAGTTGTTCTTTATCATGGAAAAATCTTACTTCTCCACTGATTTTGAAAAGAGAGTTTTGCAGGTAAATAAACAGGGGTTGTAATTTGTTTTCTTTGAAGACCAGAAATGCTTCAATCCAAGGCTTACTTAATTTGAGGGTATGTGTTTAGATGGCTGGTGTAATTCTGATGAATTTTCCTTTATATGTGATTTGTTTCTTTTCTCTAGTAGCTTTTAACATTGTGTTCTTGTGTTGAATTTCTTCAATGTTGATTTTTATATGCTTTAGTGTAGATTTATTTTGGCCATGGCTTATTGGAGTTTTACATGCCTCATATATTTGTATTTCAAGTTCTTTTCCATGTATAGGAAATTTTCTGCCATTACTCCTGTGAACATGTTTTTATGTCATTTATACTGTCTCTGGCTTTCTCATTGACACAAATCAAGCTTATGTTTTTCTTCTTTGCATTATTAGACCAGGCAAAAATAAATTTAAAAACCTAAACAATCTAAAACATGAAACTAACAACAAGAACAACAAAAACAAAAAACACAACCAGAGAGAAAAAGAAAATAGGAAAAAAAGAAAGGAAGAAAAAGTAAATAAATTTCCTTTGGTGCCCACAGTGCTGTGACAGTATCCAAGTCAATACCCAAAACTGCTGGGTTATCTAACCAAATCTATGGTAAAATTAGTGTTTAGTACAAGGCTGATCTTGACCTCTAGATGTCACTGCTGGCCACCTATCTCTAGTCACTAGCTTTCTGTATATCCCTTGGTGGGCCGTTCACTTCTCCTAACACTGTTTGTCTCTACCTTGCCCTCAGTTTCTGCAGCACCCTCAGGCACAGATAGCCTGTGGGTGTTTCCATGCCCATGTACATAGGGCTCCTCCTACTCCTTGCCTTTTCTGTTCCACCTCAACTGGCACATCTCTATCCTGTCACAACTCTTGTCACATGTTAGGGCAGTGATATTGCTGTGGAAATAGCACAAGACTGCTGGGATTCCTTTCAATCTCCTCTCCAGTGGGATGAGAGCAGACCTCCCAAGGTTCTTTAAAACCCTCATGTTTGCATCCTTCCCTCAAGCAACTGGTTGCAAGGCAGGAATGCTCATGCACTGCCTCCACTGTGGTCTTTATCCTTGTACTCATTCCATTTAGTTGCTAGGGCACATGATAAAAAAAATCTAGTAGCCAGTTGACTGGAAGCAGTTTCTTGGTCACTTGCACCTGTGTGCTGGTGAAATTTGCTACCAGGCTGCAGTATACTTGGTGTGGATGAAGGCAAAAAACGCAAGTGACCTTATATCTCAAATCTATCTATCCCATGTGGCTTGAGCTAGACACATTTTTGTAGTCCATCAGTTTCTTGGAGACTTTTCAGTACGGCAATTCTTGCTCAGCACACATGTGGCAGTGCCCCTGGCATGCCTTTGCTCTAGTTCAAAATTTTACAAAGTCCTATGTCTATGCTTTCTATGATCTACAAGTCTTTTATTTCAGACTGATTTTGGCATCAGGATGTATATCCCTCCCTTTCTGTCAATTAGCTGTATTTTTGTTGATTTTCTGTGAGTAGCTCCAGCATGGTTCCTCTTCTATTTGGCCATGTTCAATTCTCCATGTGTTTCAGGTGTTTATTCCTTAGTTTTTACCTTTTAGTTATCTGATTTTCCTGCTCAATGTCTTCATTTCATCAGCAGCTTTGGCTCTGTTGGTTTTTTGATGTCTATTTAAGATTTCCTTGTAAAGTTTTTCAACTCCTTATTGGGTGGTCATGTTATTCTTAAGTTGTTCTTTGCCATGGAATGTCCTTGTATTTCCATAATTATTTCTTATTTCAAAGAGAAAAGAAAAAAGAATAATAAAAACAAAGACAAAAACTAAACAACACAAAAATTAATAAAATGGTTCAGAATTCCAAAACAAGATGATAGAAAATCAACAGTGGTTGTATTACTTATGGTTATCTTCAGTGTAGTTGCTCAGATTACCAGATATAGGCCTGCAAGACTGATCAAACAATTGAATATTAACTGTTCCTTTCAATAAAGCAATAGGAATTAGTAGTATAACTATCTTAGCTATCTTGTGTATATATGCATATATATTGTTTTCTTTCCTTCTTTCTTTCATTTCTCCCTTCCCTCATCCCAGTTGCTCCCTCTTATTGAGCAGTCTCTTTCCCTTTCACAATATCTATTGTACTTTTCAGATTTTATTTATGCTTTCAGGTTCTTACACTAGGGAGACAATACAGTTTTTACACATGCAGGTCTGATTTATTTCACTTATGAGCATTATCTCTAGCTACATCCACTTACATATGAAAGCCTGGAGTTTATCTTTCTTTAGAGCTGAGTGATATTCCATTGTATAAAAGTACCACATCATTTTATCCAGTCCTCAGTTCATGGGTATTTGGGTTCTTTCCAAGATTTAAGTATGACAAATTGTGGTACTATAAATATGGGTGCACATATACCAAAACTGGAGAAAACACTCCTAAAATTCATCTGAAAACAGAAGAGTCCCAGAATAGCAAGGACAGTCCTGGGCAAAGAAGACAAGTCAGAAGGCATCACAATCTTTGACTTGAAATTATACTACAAAGCTACTGTGATAAAATCAATATGGTACTGGAATAAAATAGACCTGAAGACCAGTGGAACAGATTAGAAGATGTGGACACAACTACAAAAACATCTGCCACTTTATCTTTGACAAAGGTGCCAAACATGTTCACTGGAGAAAACATAGCCTCTTTAATAAATGGTGCTGGAAATACTGGCACTCTACATACTGAAGACAAAAACTGGAACCATGTCTGTCACCATGCACTAAAGTAAAAGTGGATCAAAGATCTAAATATTAAAGCAGAAACACTATCTACTGGAAGAGAAAGTAGGTTGAAATCTTGAAGATATAGGAGTAGGCACATTCTTCATGAACAAAACCAAAACTGCATGGGAAATACTTCAAAGAATCAACACCTGGGATCTCACCCTATTAAAAAGCTTTTGTACTTCAAAAGAAATAACCAAAAGAGTGAAATGACAACCCACAGAGTGGGAAAACATTTTAGCTAACTGTTCCTCAGAGAAAACACTTATATCAAGAACATATAAATAATTGAACCCCCCCAAAATTCAAAGATCCAATCCAGAAACAAGCATGTGAGATGCCTACACATTTCTCAAATGAAGAAATACAAATGGCAAAGAAATACATGAAAAAATGGTCAACATCATTGGTTACTCTAAAGATGCAAAGGGAAGCAACACTGAGATTCCATCTTCTATTTAATTTTATCATTTTTATCTCAGAAAAAGAACATGCAAAATGTACTTTCTGTTTTTCCTTTCACTACAGTAATTGCTGACTTGTATGGCCATGTTTTAATTTTTGTTCCACTATATAATGTGAGTTCCCATTCAGTAGGTTACTTAAGTTTTTGTTACTTGACTTTGTCATCTGGCAATATTCAGAATGGCAAGTTTTTGTTTTGTTTTGTTTTGTTTTGTTTTCCGTTATCGGGAATTGAACTCACGAACTTGGGCTTGCCAGGAAGGTGCTGTGCCGCTGAGCTAAATCCCCAGCCAGCAAGTTTTTAATGAGTATGATATGAAGAGTACACATGATGTGCCTACCATAGTACATTGATACACAGTAACCACTTTTCAAAATTAATTTTAGCTATTGAACTTTCACTCTATAATAATTTTGCCAGTAAAATACTCCCTCCTTTGTGTCTTCTGTATTGTTTATATTGAAAGGTTGTAGGCTTTATCACACAAGGTTTCAAGAATTAGGATAGCATAGTGTATTAGATCAAATTTTCTGGCTCCACTATAATGAGTCCTTGAAAAAAATTAAATAGGCTCTTTCTGTCTTGGTTGCCTCAAATATAAAGTACAATGACCCAGAATATAGACTTATGAGAAGGTTATATTAGTAAATTTAGCAAAGAACTTGGATCACAGTAAACACTCACTTGTTAACTCTCCTCATCATGAATATTATCACTCTGTAAATAACCTCAGGAATTTGCATTTTTACCTAGCAACCCCCAAAGAGATTCTCATGTATGTAGTGTTCAATCACTTGTGTGAAAAACTTATTGAGGGGGCTGGGGATTTAGCTCAGTGGCAAAAGCGCCTGCCTGGCAAGCACAAGGTCGTGAGTTCGGTTCCCGGTACCGGAGAAAAACCAAAAAAAAATAAAAAATAAAAAATGAATACACCCGGAAAGATAAGCTGCTAAGCAAAACAGGAAATCAACAGGAAAATAATGTAATTCCAGGAAAAGTCAGT